>NC_064615.1:88516816-88830566 GCF_023898315.1 Schistocerca nitens | reverse complement strand
TGTGTGTGTGTGTGTTGTCCTTAGCGTAAGACAGTTTAAGTTAGATTAAGTAGTGGGTAAGCTTAGGGAACGACGACCGCAGCAGTTTGGTCCCATAACATCTTACCACAAATTTCCAAATTTCAAAGCCGCATCCTTAGCCGGTATAGTCATAGCGACGGTCTTCTGGGTCTCTGAAGCGAGCGTTCTGTTTGGTGCAACGATCAACTCTGAATAGCATTGTGCTGAAATGAAATGCCGTGTGACCAGGTCCTACCGTCGGGTAGACCGTTCGCCGGGTGCAGGTCTTTCGATTTGACAGCACTTCGGCGGCTTGCGCGTCGATGGGGATGACATGATGATGATGATTAGGTCAACACAACACCCAGTCCCTGAGCGGAGAAAATCTGCGACCCAGCCGGAAATCGTTCCAGGGCCCTTAAGATTGACAATCTGTCACGCTGACCACTCAGCTACCGGGAGCGGACAGCACTGTGCTACACTAGGGAAATTGAAGAAACGACTTCAGCGTGTTTGTTGTCACAAAAATGCAAACAAACTTCTTTTCCATAACAACGAAAGACTTCACACAAGTATGCGCAACCAAGAGGAACTCAAAAAACTTCATTAGAGTTCTAACATTCCGCGTGGTGTCTGTTCTAAGTCGTGTCTCCCTAGCACTTTCGTGCAACGACGCTCTGAGCGTGTTTTTTAGGGAATTGACTAGTTTGAACCTGGGACCTGTTGCTGGTAAGGAGACGCCAGACAACACACGACATGTAGAGTTCAGAAGAGTTCAGTGAGACTAGCGATGATATAACCAACTACTTAATGATTTCAGCGTCGTCTCCACTGCACTCCCTGTAAAAGAATCTTAATACTAACTAAATTTAGTGGAAGGGGTTCAAAGCTTTATTATTTTTAGTTACCTGATAAAATAACATCAAAAAATCAGTTAAGTTTACCATTGGAAATTTTATTCTACTCACAAAACATTGTTTATAAATTGCACTATTGATAAAAGGAAATATTTTAATACAGGATTATAAAAACCAACTATGTTAAACAAAAATGTAAACGAATATTCCCTGAGTAGGTTTCCTAGTTCTACAATGGATCTAAGGATGACCTATGCCATATCACATCTATAATCTAGGTTTCAATTAAGTTGCACAAAAGAGAAACCTATCAAAATGGTCTACAGCGCCCCTCAATTATCTTTAATTACTTATCTAACTTGCCGTAAATTACAGTGGCTTCTCAATAATTATATAACAGAAAAATCATCGTGTGGTGTCACCGCCAGACACCACATTTGCTAGGTGGTAGCTTTAAATCGGCCGCGGTCCATTAGTACATGTCGGACCCGCGTGTCGCCACTGGCAGTGATCGCAGACCGAGCGCCACCACACGGCAGGTCTCGAGAGACGGACTAGCACTCGCCCCAGTTGTACGGACGACTTAGCGAGCGATGCACACTGACGAAGCCTCGCTCATTTGCAGAGCAGATAGTTAGAATAGCCTTCAGCTAAGTCCATGGCTACGACCTAGCAAGGCGCCATTAGCCTTACATAGCAATTGATACTTATCGTATAAAGCATGTCTCATCAAGAACGATGCATACAACAAGGATGGATTAAAGTTAAGTATTCCAGAAGCTACGTACTTTTCTTTATAGCATTCATTACGTATCCTGTTTCAGACATATCTCTAGCCTGCGTCAGTAACGCGTGCCTTTCGGCTACCTCCGAGTGGCGTGGCTGTCTTGCTACGCCACAACACATCGCGTTTCAGATTTTAACTTACGTAGCAAATGTGAATACCATGAGCTTTAATTGACGATCGATACTAGTGTCCTGGCGGTTACTTTTCGTGGTGGGGCAATGTTTTTAACGTTTGCAACGTAACAGAGACGCGAAAAAGTCTCACGCTAAAACTTGCAGCTGGTGAGGCCCTTTTAGTGTAATCGTAAGATCTATAATGTTCTTCTGGAGGGCTCTATCTTTTAACATGGGCTGGAGGGTGGTCCTGGCGGCTACTTTTCGTGGTGGGGCAATGTTTTTAACGTTTGCAACGTAACAGAGAGGCGAAAAAGTCTCACGCTAAAACTTGCAGCTGGTGTGGCCATTTTAGTGTAATCGTAAGAACTATAATGTTCTTCTGGAGGGCTCTATCTTTTAACATGGGCTGGAGGGAGGTCCTGGCGGTTACTTTTCGTGGTGGGGCAATGTTTTTAACTTTTGCAACATAACAGAGACGCGAAAATATCTCACGCTAAAACTTGCAGCTGGTGTGGCCCTTTTAGTGTTATCGTAAGATCTATACTGTTCTTCTGGAGGGCTGTATCTTTTAACATGGGCCAGGGGTGGTCCTGGCGGTTGACTGGCTACGTGGTTGTCCGTCCCTTATCGTCGGGCCTTCTAGCTTAACACGGTTCTGCTCTCGGCTTCTGTTCTCGTTTCTCCCCTCGGAACTGCGTCTGTCTCACGGTGGGAAGGTATGACATGCATTTAGGCATTCTTGTGTTAGTCTGTGGTATTCCAAATGCTCACTCGTTACTCGTATTACTTTGGTTAATTTAATGTCACGATTTATTCGGAGCTATGTGACATACTGCTGAATTTGCTTATCATGTCAGGGTTTTCATGGAAGGTGTTGGATTTGCCTGACACCTTACACAGTATTCTTCCTTGTCCACCTTACCGACAGGATCTCGCACATTACGACTTCCGTCTGTTTGGATGTGCACCGCGGGAAGCAGTATGTCAGTTGTGATATTATTGGATTTCAGACATTTTGCGTATGAGAAAAGGACAGTCATCGAGCTGTAATTTGTAATGATACTAAGCATGACAACGCGAGAGTAAAGAAACGAAATCTGTTTATAACGTGCGCCTATACCAAGACGCGCGGCCAGCGTTTAAAAGGTACTTTTAAACACTGACTCGCTGGGCGCAGATATTTAAAATCATTGCCGCAGCGCTTGACAGCAAGAAGCTGCGAAACAGAAGAAAGAACAATTTATCATTTGTTAGGAAAATTCAAGAGTCTTTATAGTTAGTTGTACGTCTGGTCGCCGATATGTTAACATGTACTTCATTACCTTTGATGTTTGGTCGCCAATTTGTTAAGACGTGTTGTGTAGCACCGCTACAAGTTATATTTCATTTAGTGTGAAAAACCACGTTATCACCAAGAAAAAAAACGCTTTTGTAAACATTGTGACGATAAAAAATACTTACGCGCACGCCAGGACATTTAATTTTTACAAAATATCACACATACAAAAGCTGCGATTGTTGGACTGCTCCATGTATCAGAAAAACATAAAAATGTAAGTTTTGTATTCATTGTAAATTTGTTAAAGTTTATAGTTTAACGCCATTGTTCTTTGAGAATATGTTGATGCTTCACTGTACAGAAAATCTATGCTTATTCTTTTCTTTAAATTAACCACAAATTATGTTTATGTTTAAATGAACTTTGTTACAGGTTCGCTCTTTATCGCGGTGTCTCGATTGTATTTGGGAGACCATTAATGTGTTCAGTTTCCGATCTGACAACTTTTTTTACAAAATTTCACTGTTTTGCATTCATTTCCAATTTTTTTATTATTCAAACAGGTCCCTTAGGTAATTTCATTGAAGAGTCTGATTGCGTGGAAGTAATCCGGGTTAAGAGGTCATTTGAGAAACTATTTTCACGCAATCAATCTGTACGTCTCCTGAACACAATCGAGAACCGACGCATCGTCGATCATTAATTAATTTTTCTCTCTTTCCAAGTCGTACCAAAAAACGGCCAAGGAGAACTGCCGTGAGTACGCAATCTAGTGTTAAAAGGTTGCATTCTTTATCTTGTCGGCAAACATTGCCATGAATTATCATCATCAATGTTATATTTGGTTAAATGAGAAAAGCAAAAACCTTTCAACGCTAGATGTAGCGCCCGAACAGGGACTTGACTAAAAAACTAATTTGTTCTTTTTATTTTCATGCTACCATCTGGAGAAAATTGGAAGCCAAACCAGTGATAAAAAAAGGATTCATATGCAGAAAATCGCAGTAAGAATCAACAACAGCAATAAATAGCAGCGCGCACGACAACTAATGTGAGTACGATTTTTCATTACGTTTGAAGCTTTGCGTACCGAGCATTCAGTCGGCTCGTGACATTCACTCTCTACGCTTTTTTCCTTTCCCTCAAGCAATTTAATTTCCAAATTTCTGTTTCCTTTTGCTGTTAGATCCGCCTCTATCACATCATTTCGCTTACAATAGTTAGAAATAGTTAGCAAGAATTTCCATTGTTGTGCATTTTAGTGAATCACAATGGCCGCTATCTGTGCCAGTTTCAGTGCTCTATAAGTGTTTTTCATTTATTTTATCACTCCCGTTGTCATATTGGCATTTTCGTGTGTCAGAGTTTCAATTGTTTATAACGCGCAAGCAATAACTGAGAAATCAGGACGTGAAATCCTTGGCGCACCTGACAAGTGAAAATCATAATTAAAAATAAATTACCTTTTCTAGCTCGTGCAGTGTAGCTACTTTAAATTTACGATGGCTGATGAGCAACCAAGGCAACTTAGACCGCGAGCGGGTGTAAGCAAACCTGAATCTCGTAGTGAGGGAATAACTGACGACGAAGCGACACGTGAGCTGTCGGCGCCACAGATCGCGTCGCAGTCACGTGAATGCTCGCTGTCAGATATACTAAAATTGTTTGCTGATATGAAAACCAATTTTGAAGCAAACATGGCACAGTTTACAAACCAAAGTGGCAATATTGAAGCGCAAATCAGTCAGTTAGCAAATCAAAGTGACAGCAGGTTCAACAGTTTAGAATCAAGGATAGAGGACACTCAAGTGCGAATGAACAATATAAAGTCTGTTATTACCGACATCCAAGCACAAATCAAAAATTCGAATGACACCATGGAGGAAAAAATTAAAGCCATTACCACTGCTTACGCAAGCGAGCTAAACGCAAGCGTACACGCAAAAATTGATAGTGTTCTTTCGATGGTGGAATCCGCCGAGACCAATATTGGTAGGAAGTTCACAGATATGCAGGCCCAAATAGATGTGTGTAAATCAACTGCGAGTGACTCTTTGAAACATTACAGTGATGTTTCAAAGAGAGTAAGCCAATTGACAGAAGGTGTTAACCACGTTGGCGAGCGAGTTGAAGGCCTTGCTCAGCAAATATCCGATGTCAATATTGACAAAAAGATCGCAGATGTCAACACCGGTATAAGCAATACACTTAATAGGGAATTTAAAGAGTGGATGCAATCGAAACAACAGTACATTGTCAGCAAGGTACACGCTGAACTAAAGGGTACGGTTAAATCTGCTACAGCAGAAATCTTAACCGCTCCCGGTACTTCTGGTGACACTTTAACCAGTGAATTAGGTGAAATCAGACGAGCATTTAGCCACGATCTTCCGGAATGGAAACGTCAGATAACTGATGATATAGTTCAACTGAAACGACAAGTTACGGAATTGCAAGGTGACAATCAAAGTGAGTATTCGCTACCGCCAGAACACGATAATCGTCAATATCCCGAGTGTCAGGTACAATTCTCACCAACAGTAAATAATACGCGTGGCGAAACTTCTGCGTCACGTAGTCATGCCGATCAACTAACACTCGCTGAACTAATGCGAGACGAGAGTGTGCTAAAACACAGAGTTTTTCAGCCTTTTATACCTGAAAAACGAAATATACATCCCATGGTATTTCTAAAATCATTCACAGGTGCTTTTCCAGAATCATGGAACGACAGGCAGCGGATACAGTTCATCTTCGGCTATGTACACGGTGAAGGATCAATTTGGGGTACAGAAATAATAGACAAATGTCACACCTATGCAGTTTTTGAAAAGCATTTTTTGAGTAAATTCTGGAGTTCAGGTATACAACAAAGACTCCGAAAGGAGGTTTACAGCGCCGAACCTTTCAACACCAAAGGAGGAGGTTTGAGGCGTTATTTTGAAAAATATCTACGTAAAATTCAGTATTGGGACACGCTCATTTCAACCAAAGATGTAATCATGATCTCAAAGTCAAAACTTCCTGTGTCAATAAGAGAAAAACTAGTTAATGTGAGTGAAGAAGACCTAGAAGCCTTTCTTTCTGTTCTTGACAATTTGGATATGATCTATGAGGATGTGCGTGCGAGCGCGCGGAATGATTATAATAATTGACCGCCCGCTCCGCAGCAGCACATAAAAAATTGCGTCAATGGAATGTCGTACCAACATACCACGGGACAACCAAACGCTCAGCCTTACGGCAATCATAGCAATTTCAACCGCCGTAATGGAAAACAGTATAACAAATATCTACACCAGAATAGATACAATCCGATTTATCAAAACACACAGCAACAATACAGTAATTCACCGATAAATCACAACGGTAATTACCAGTACCAGAACAACAAGACGAATAATGGAAATCGTCACAAGGGAAAGAAATGGAACAATTATAACAAACCACAACAGTACAGTCAGCCGAGTCACTTCACTCCCTCTCACTAAATGAATTTGTCACATCCGAAAAATGCGACATTTTCTCACCAACCCAACCAACAGTTCAGGAACAATAGTCAGGACAATTCGTCGCATGCTTTTCCTGACACCGCCGGTCATAATAGCCAAGGAAATCCGACCATTTTCTACACACAGGCGAACCAAGCACCAAACGCGATGTCAAATAACACGCAATCAAGTGATGCACAAGTCGTATGGGATACGAACGCAAATTTTCGACCTGGTAGGTCGCAAAATACTAGTCAAGTAAAAATAACTGACATCTCAGCTCCACCCCAGTCAGAAAACCATTAGCAGCTTCTTTAGGCCTCCACGGAGAAGCTGCGGAACCAATGGGGGGGGGGGGGGGGGGGCAACTTCATTAAAAGACATATCAACGTAATTAGATACGAAGACGACAGAGACTTACAGGACGAACTATTAGACGAAAGACGACAAGTTAATACAAGCTCTCATATCTTTAACCACTCATGCCAACCTAAGAAAAAAGGCGCATGATAAACACATTAGCAAAGTGTTATCGTATCGTATAAATGAACGAGTGCTATTAAAGACCCACTTCAAACCATCTTTGATTCATCATAAGAATCGCAAGTGGCAGCACTTGTATGAAGGACCATATACTACATTAAGAAAGCCGCACATTGGTTGCTATCTATTAGCTGACCCTGTATCTGGACGAATAAAAGGATTGTTTCATCACGCAGACTTGAAGAAATACCGAGTCAACCATTGAAGATATCTGTTAAGTTAAGCTGCTAAAATAAAATATACACACACTATAAGTTGTCATACTATGTGTGAAGTGCCAACGTATGTAAGAGTAATGCACAGGACTAACACCCTGTCGACCTGCCACAACAAGATAAGTAATTTATATGAGCACCTTAAGTAAAACACATTTATTGTAGGAGAGCAAGATTTGCCTTAGATGTAAGTTAGTTTTAAGTTAATTGGGCCATGAACGGCCACAGCCGAAAGAGCTGACAAATAAATATTATAGTAGGGACGTGCTAAGTGCCACCTGCTACCACTAGTTTTTTAAGTATTGCAAAGCTCTCTCCTCTTGAATGAAGTAAATTAAAATGATCATTCACACCAGAATGTTTGCTCGTAGGTTAAAAAAAATATTGATTAAGGTCGCTTACTCTAATGAGGTAAATGTTATGTTATGCATAAGGAGTGTGTGACAACAAATTTTATGAGACCTATGAAACGAAGCAGGCAAAAAGCAGCAGCTTAGCATATAAGAATCAAGTAAGTCAATAACGATCCAGGTAGCAGGAAAGAAGTGCGCAACTCAATTATTTTATTATAATACGGAGAAAACTGTATACGCTCATAACAATTTTACGGCACAGTGCAGCTGAAATACTTACAAAGATCATTTATAAATAAACTAATTTAGTACTAGAAATATCTATTTCAGGTCCTCGAGATACGATTTTTTTTATTTAGAAAACTAATTTTACGATACATGGAACAGAAGATAGTTAACAGACACAGTTCACTGCTAATGCATGGTTTAAGTAATTTTAGATATGCATAAAAAATTGTTTAGAGAGCTGGATCAGACGACAATGAAACTACTGTATCGATTTAATTATACTATTTGTCATGAAAAACTAAGGTGATAATAATTTATGTTAAGTTCATCATATCATACGTCATTAACACTCTGCCTTCAAATCTCTTCACTCCATAAAAGTCTTTTGTGTTTTCCTCTAAGCAGTATCCTTACCATCCTACCTTATCCAGTAGAGAACTGAATTTTACGAGCTGGTTGCATGACTGATACATACAGACTACACGAATGGATAGTCGTGACACATTGGTTGTCGACGGGCTATGCTTATTCTCCGCAAATTTCGAGTTCAATTAAGATTTGTTATGTGCAATTGCACGACAGGGAACACCAAGCTTCCCAATTTCCCAATGGTAGTTTGAACACGAACTGTTCATCACGTAAACGAAGCCACATTGACTATGTCTTCAAACTAACGACGTAATAGAGAGAAAATAAAAGAGCTGAACTTGAGAAAAGAGTAACTATTGTAAAAAGAAAAGAATAACAAGATTTCGAACAAAGTGTAAACCTAAAGTGCGTTGGAAGCACAAACTACGAACAAGAGACACGCTTTTCGTCAGGCCTTGTAGTCACAGAGACTAAATATTTCATTGTAAATAATTTCTAGACATGATATATATATACTGAATGTTAACTGTACATTGTAGTAATAATGCAGTCAGTAATAAATGGACACCTATATGCTGCTGCGTGTGAACCGACTATAGACAACTAATTAATGGACACGTATAAAAGTGGTGCGTGTGAACCTTAACATGACGACCAAATAAATGTGAACACGAATTAATAATAACGTGTGAACTGAAAAGGTGATAACTCCAAGGACACGTGTGAAATACCGCGTGTGAAGTAATGTTATAAGTACTTGTACCACGAAACCACGATGTAGAAAGCCGAAGAGTGAAAGTGAATAAGTGTTGTACTTACCACAAACGGTACTGTACGCCTTTCCACGGACACATTCATCGAAAAAGCTGCGGGAGTCGCATCTGGCTGCTTTGGTAGTCCAGAGTCGATGAAAAACTGTGTAAAAACTCAGACCACGGCTAGTAGACACCAAACGCTCTGCTTCTCGCAGAATACTGCTGCTAGCGTTGTGGAACTGTCAAGTTATTATCACGTGATTGTGACCAACGGACGTAACACTGTGTACGCTGAGCGCTCAACAATCAGTTTTTCTTTGCACAACGAGCGCGGATGCCAAATGTGTTTGAAATGCATTCAAAATAAAATATGATAAAGCAATGTACCCTGTGAAATTATAAAGACACTAATCGGAAGAGTCTTAAGCTCGATTTTGACAATTTCTACCGAATTTACTGACCAGGCCGAGTAATGACGAGTAATGAACCAAATAAAACCAGAAAAATAGATAAATATGAGAACTAAGCATTCCTACGAGAATGAGACCTTATTTACATAAACAATTGTTATCCTTACCTAATCCAATTTTCTTTTAGACCAAGTTATTAGTAAGTAAGCACATTCTAATACAGATTTTTTTCTGTATTTTTCATGTACGAAAACATAAATGGAAGCACGGACATGTGTCAAGTGAAATAGAGACCGCCACCATACGGCTCAACATGTTGCAGAACCATCTTCCAGTTCCTGACCCACGACGTATTTCCAAAGCAACATCACACCCCGACAACTACTCCAACTTCCACAGTGAAAGTGATGCCCTAATTTTTCTCCAGTGTGAAAGTGTAATCAATTTCCCCACTCAAGTGAAGTGCTATCACTTATACCCGAAGTTCTACCACTCCCAGTGCAACTCATACCTACCCAAGTGTAGTGAAACATTTTTTTTGCAGGTCATGAAAGCCACAAATAAGTAAAGTGCTACGTATTTACTGCAAGAAATCTTCGACGAAATAACGATAAAAATATTCCTGTAATATGTCATTATAAAACAAGAATGTCAATTTTTTGTAACATATAATTTCCACGAGTGCACACAGCACCCAGACTTCCTGCGAAGTCAAGTAATTTATTTCTTTGTTATTTTTTAATGTTTATTATGCCATGTATAATGTATCTATGTATTTAATTTCATTATCTTTTACCGAGAAATTAAGATTTGTTATCTTCGTACAATACATTAGAAAGAGCACAGTTCAATTGTCATGTACTTACCCTATGGACAAATTACTATCAATTTCAGTCTTACGGATATACGTACCTGATACTCTGTATGTTAACCACCTTGTCAAATGTAGTGTGAAAAATCTATTGTAAAGAATTTTTGCAAGTAATACTAACTTCTTTCACGAAAGCAATAATATCACGACTACGCGTGAGTCGCGATGATCCTGACGGAGTCATCGCTCCTGACGCGGGAAGCAATGTGATATTATTGGATTTCAGACATTTTGCATATGAGAAAAGGACAGCCATCGAGCTGTAATTTGTAATGATACTAAGCATGACAACGCGAGAGTAAAGAAACGAAATCTGTTTATAACGTGCGCCTATACCAAGACGCGCGGCCAGCGTTTAAAAGGTACTTTTAAACACTATGACTCGCTGGGCGCAGATATTTAAAATCATTGCCGCAGTGCTTGATAGCAAGAAGCTGCGAAACAGAAGAAAGAACAATTTATCATTTGTTAGGAAAATTCAAGAGTCTTTATAGATAGTTGTACGTCTGGTCGCCGATATGTTAACATGTACTTCATTACCTTTGATGTTTGGTCGCCGACTTGTTAAGACGTGTTGTGTAGCACCGCTACAAGTTATATTTCATTTAGTGTGAAAAACCACGTTATCACCAAGAAAAAAAAACGCTTTTGTAAACCTTGTGACGATAAAAAATGCTTACGCGCACGCCAGGACATTTAATTTTTACAAAATATCACACATACAAAAGCTGCGATTGTTGGACTGCTCCATGTATGAGAAAAACATAAAAATGTAAGTTTTGTATTCATTGTAAATTTGTTAATGTTTATAGTTTAACGCCATTGTTCTTTGAGAATACGTTGATGCATCACTGTACAGAAAAACTATGCTTATTCTTTTCTTTAAATTAATCACAAATTATTTTTATGTTTAAATGAACTTTGTTACAGGTTCGCTCTTTATCGCGGTGTCTCGATTGTATTTGGGAGACCATTAATGTGTTCAGTTTCCGATCTGACAACTTTTTTTACAAAATTTCACTGTTTTGCATTCATTTCCAATTTTTTTATTATTCAAATAGGTCCCTTAGGTAATTTAATTGAAGAGTCGGATTGCGTGAAAGCAATCCGGGTTAAGAGGTCATTTGAGAAACTATTTTCACGCAATCAATCTGTACGTCTCCTGAACACAATCGAGAACCGACGCATCGTCGATCATTAATTAATTTTTCTCTCTTTCCAAGTCGTACCAAAAAACGGCCAAGGAGAACTGCCGTGAGTACGCAATCTAGTGTTAAAAGGTTGCATTCTTTATCTTGTCGGCAAACATTGCCATGAATTATCATCATCAATGTTATATTTGGTTAAATGAGAAAAGCAAAAACCTTTTAACGCTAGACAGTGATGGGGAGGCTACTGATGTAGGAAGACGTCTGCTCCGACTTCGAACATGCAGGCATACAGGTGCTCCCAATAAGGTGGCATGCTAAGAAGTAGGGTTTTGTGGCAAAAGATTGGAGAATAATATAGTTTATTGGAATCCTGAATATCACGAACATGCTTTCCGAAAAAAACGTGTTCCATTACTTGAACGCTCCTCGTAAATGGAACTGAATGTAATGAAAACGCGGTAGGTGAGGGATGACAATTAGCAGCATCTGTCAGATGACAGCCCCAAAAAATTGTTTAATGAATGTTTGCGAAGAATAGGGAGCAGCACCCTGTAGAATTTAAAATAAGAAAAATGGAACGCGACTACAAAACTTCTCTGGTGAAAAGTATTTCAAATAACGTTTCGCATGTCAGCTTTATATTTAGTACTGATTATGGTTATAGTAGGTCTCTTAGGCAAACGTAGGCAACAGATAACTGGGGAATGACTGTATAATCCATACCTTTGGCCGGCCAGAGTGGCCGAGCGGTTCTAGGCGCTACAGCCTGGAATCGCGCGACCGCTACGGTCGCAGGTTCGAATCCTGTCTCGGGCATGGATGTGTGTTATGTCGTTAGATTAGTGAGGTTTGAGTAGTTCTGAGTTCTAGAGGACTGATGATCTCAGAAGTTAAGTCCCATAGTGCTCAGAGCCTTACCTTTGAAGATTTGGCCACCATATTACTTTCCGCCCCCAATGTTTCACTAAATGACCATCACGAGGTAATCAGAGAGATTACAGGTGCAGCGGAGCTGAAATGGTTCGGTGGCAAAGTGATAAAATGCCAGAGTCTCTCTTTCGATACCCAGTCACTCGTAGGATTTTTATGCGCCACTTGTCACTTCTTCCGCCCGTGGCAATGTTTGTTGATGTGGAAAATGATGAGTAGTTCTGTGGTTCCGTATCCACATAAAAACGTAGGTCCCGCTATAAGTGAATAGGTAAGTCAGATTACAGGTCAGAAGAAGGCAACGCCATGCCACTTCCAGCAGCACCGTGCCTATTAAAACACTGTGATGTTCAAAACAATCTCCGGATTGCTGACTGATTTAATTACTTTTTTACAGAGGTTTGCCAATAATCATAGTTCCCACACATCTTTCGTAAATGTAACAAGGAAGGGGAAAAAAGACAGGGGTAATGAAAGTATAGTCGGCCATGCACTGTGCAGTGATTTTCGCAGTGTCGCTGTAGACGTAGATTTGGCCACTGCTTTAGAGCGGACAGGGAAGTGAGGGAAGTGCAGGGTGCCTTGGACAGCCCTGATGACGAGCTGTTGCACGTAGCGCGAGGATGAGGCGGCGTATTGGGTTTGAGGGTCTGACTGCGTCGTAAAAGCGGCCGCCGGCGCTGGCTGTGTGGCGGCACGTCGCGCTACATCCGGCCGGTTGTAAATCAGTCTGCCCTGCCCCGGCGTCCCCAGTCCCCAGCCCACGCTATGCGGCTCGTTAATAACGCAGACGCCTGCGACCTGCGTGCCATCTACGCAACCAGGAACTCCCCGCCGTCTCGCCTACCGCCCAGCAATTGCAATGCTGGATGTCGACCGTGCAGCCGTCCAAACGCAGTCTTGGGCGGCAGCTCATCTTCAGTGCATAGATTAAGTATTGTGTTAGGTGCTGCGATTATACTCAAATTCAACTAGGTATAAAAGCTATATTTATACACTCATCAATTTAATTGATGAAAGGAGAAAATATAAAAAAGCAATAAATGAAGCAGGCAAAAAAGAATACAAACGTCTCAAAAATGAGATCGACAGGAAGTGCAAAATGGCTAAGCAAGGACGGCTCAATGTAAGCGGATACAGATGAAGATGAAATGGGAGATAAGGTACTGCGTGAAGAGTTCGACAGAGCACTGAAAGACCTGAGTCGAAACAAGGCCCCAGGAGTAGACAACATTCCATTAGAACTACTGACGGCCTTGGGAGAGCCAGTCATGACAAAACTCTACCATCTGGTGAGCAAGATGTATGAGACAGGCGAAATACCCTCAGGGTTCAAGAAGAATATAATAATTCCAATCCCAAAGAAAGCAGGTGTTGACAGGTGTGAAAGTTACCGAACTATCAGTTTAATCACAGCTGCTAAATACTAACACGAATTCTTTACAGACGAATGGAGGAACTGGTAGAAGCCGACCTCGGGGAATATCAGTTTGGATTCCGTAGAAATGTTGGAACACATGAGGCAATACTGACCTTACGACCTATGTTAGAAGCAAGATTAAAGAAAGGCAAACCTACGTTTCTGGCATTTGTAGACTTAAAGAAAGCTTTTGACAATGTTGACTGGAACACTCTCTTTCAAATTCTAAAGGTGGCAGGGGTAAAATACATGGAGGGAAAAGTTATTTACAATTTGTACAGAAAGAAGATGGCAGTTATAAGAGTCGAGGGGCATAAAAGGGAAGCAGTGGTTGGGAAGGGAGTGAGACAGGGTTGTAGCCTCTCCCCAATGTTATTCAATCTGTATATTGAGCAAGCAGTAAAGGAAAAAAAAGAAAAATTCGGAGTAGGTATTAAAATCCATGGAGAAGGAATAAAAACTTCGAGGTTCGCCGATGACATTGTAATTCTATCAGAGACAGCAAAAGATTAGGAAGAGCAGTTGAACGGAATGGACAGTCTCTTGAAAGGACGATATAAGTTGAACATCAACAAAAGCAAAACGAAGATAATGGAATATAGTCGAATTAAGTCGGGTGATGCTGAGGGAATTAGATTAGGATATGAGACACTTAAAGTAGTAAAAGAGTTTTGCTATTTGGGGAGCAAAATAAGTGATGATTGTTGAAGTAGAGAGGATATAAAATGTAGACTGGCAATGGCAAGGAAAGCGTTTGTGAAGAAGATAAATTTGTTAACATCGAGTATAGATTTAAGTGTCAGGAAGTCGTTTCTGAAAGTATTTGTATTGAGTGTAGCCAAGTATGGAAGTGAAACATGGACGATAAATAGTTGGGTCAAGAAGAAAATAGAAGCTTTCGAAAGGTGGTGCTACAAAAGAATGCGGAAGATTAGATGGGTAGATCACATAACTAATGTGGAGGTATTGAATAGAATTGGGGAGAAGAGGAGTTTGTGGCACAACTTGACAAGAAGAAGGGACCGGTTGGTAGGACATGTTCTGGGGAATCAAGGGATCACAAATTTAGCATTGGAGGGCAGCGTGGAGGGTAAAAATCGTAGAGGGAGACGAAGAGATGAATACACTAAGCAGATTCAGAAGGATGTAGGCTGCAGTAGGTACTGGGAGATGAAGAAGCTTGCAACGGATAGAGTAGTATGGAGAGCTGCATCAAACCAGTCTCAGGACTGAAGACCACAACAACAACAACAACAACACACCCATCAAGTTACTGTAATGGTACACAGCTGAGGGTATGTGCTGTTAGACATTCCTACTAGTTGAACCGCGACGAAATGTCACGGTTGGTTCAGTGCGTTTCCTCCTTGTCTGTAGCGCGCTCATTTTGAAATTCCCTCTTCGCGCTCTGCTGTTTTCTTACCCTAGCCAGAGGACGCTGCGGCGTTGCTGCGGCCGGCTGCCTGCCGTGTTCAGATGAGCGCGTCGGTCTGGAGCAGGAGTTCTGATTTGCGGACGTCTGAGAGCGTACAGGAGGCCACGCCGTTTTGTTGATGTTGGCGTGACTCGTGTCATGTGTGATGCATCGCTAAGACCGTGATAGCAGCCAATGTCACTGTCTTCGTCGCAGATGGATCAAGGGGATGAGGCCTGGTTGTCCATTGAAACTCCTGTCTTACGGATTTCGTCGGACATTGTGACCATTATAATGCGTTACTTGCAAGCAACTGGGGATTCCGGCGTCTTCAGTAATTCTGCGAAGATTATTTGTTTCGTTGGTGTGTAAATGATTGAACAAGGAGCAGTTTATTTACTGTTCACCTTATGCTCGTGTTGTGCGTGTGCTGTTTGCGAGTGTAAACTTGACTATCACCTTTGTCTTTTGATCTTGAGCACATCGTCAAATGCTGAATCGAGGTAGTGACATTCAATTAATTAGCTGGATTTTCCTTTTCCTCGTCACGACGCGTGTTAAGTGGCACAGTAGAAAAATGGTTCAAATGGCTGTGAGCACTATGGGACTTAACGTATGTGGTCATCAGTCCCCTAGAACTTAGAACTACTTAAACCTAACTAATCTAAGAACATCACACACATCCATGCCCGAGGCAGGATTCGAACCTGCGACTGTAGCGGCCACGCGGTTCCAGACTGAAGCGCCTAGAACCGCACGGCCACCCCGCCCGGCTGGAACAGTAGAACCGTAGACCTTAACTTGCTACCTCATTTGCGTGGCTTCAATAACACAGCCTAACCTCTTAACTAATTAAGGCTTGTGGTAAACAAAGGTATTTAAGTAGGTTGTGTGAAGATATTATCTGAAATGTGTAAATGGTTTATGTTGCGCTAGCTGATTCTGGGGTACGAACAGATGTGTTGGCACGTCTGCCATGTAAGGGAATCCTCCTAGTTTTGATTACCAGGGACCTTGGTGGACGCTTGGCTTTAAATACGCCGCTAACCTAGTTAGCGTATGTTGTGGCTGTTTTAAATTAATCACTGTTCAATAGCCCAACACAGTTTGTCGGCCGCCAGAAGCCGTGTATGTGTTATTTATTCCTTTATTCTAGTCAATCTATAAGTATGCGATTCTTAATTCGTTTTTCTAGGTAGCCATTAAGATGCCATTTTTGGGGGGTTTAGATGGAGTACGGCTCCTCTGAGTATATATTTGACAATTTATTGTTTTTCCACCATTTTTAATTGTATTTATGGCGTATATACAGGCAAGATTGTCGTCAACGTTCCGATCGCACTACAAAACTGTGCTGGGACGCGACGTCCTTCCAATTCTTTCTTTATCTTTGGCACTGGGAATCTCTTTACCTTCTCTACGCTCCACTCGTCTGGCTGTAATCCCATATAGGTTACTTTATGTCCCAAAAATATTACTTCTTTCCATAAAAGTTCACACTTGTCTGGGTGAAATTTCAGCCTGTGTTCCCTCAGTCTTTGTTTGAAACATCTCACTATCAGTCGAGGGCCACTTGCCCGTAGTATGGGATGAGTACCAATCAATAACTTGTCCCTGCTGTTCACTGAAATTCCTCTAACTTAATTCCTTGAGACAGAGACAGGCAATCTCTGTTCAGTGATATTCCAGTGCATACTGAAAATTGCTACGTAGTTTGCAGTTACCATGCGTCCATCAGAGTCAATCACTCTCTAGTCGTAGCTGAAGTGTCTACCGCTGCTGAGGAATGTCATGGCACTCCGGCTGCTCAGATTACTCGCTACATCCGCTCACTTAATCTGTCCTCTCTGAGCTCTTATTCCATTCTACATAGATTCTAGGTGTAGACGGGCTTCTGCAATACCTGTCGGGAACATGCCCCTGCAGGCCTTCCTCGTTATGTATTCGATTTTATGTTTGACTATCGTTCTAACTTCCACTCGAAATTCCTCCTTTCGTGCATCGGAAGGTTACCATTGACGCTTGTGGCCTCACCCTCAGCACCTTGGCGAGCCGCACATGGTAGCAGCGCGGTCTAAGGGGCGTCTTGTCACGGTCAGTGCGTCTCCCTCCATCGGAGGTTCGAGTCTCCCTAAGGCAGCGTAAGTTAGTTTAAGTTAGAGTAAGGAGTGCGTAAGCTTAGGGCCCGATGACCTCAGCAGTTTGTTCCCATAAGACCTTGCCGCACATGTCCAATTTTCCGCCTTGGCAGACTATCAAAAAAGTTCTCATTGGGATATCTGGTCAGCCGCTGAGAAGCAAACAGCTTTTGGTTGTCTTGGGATTCATCATTTCGTCCTGTCTGTTACCCATCTCGTTCATGCGCCTGAAGGCCTAGGTACATTTGCTTTTATAACCTGTAACTAAAATTATTAACGTTTTCTTATCTGACTTGTAATAAAAATTATTAACTTTTCCTATGGTTATGACAGTTGCCTACTCTCAACTCTTTGTGAATACGTCTGCTGTCAGTTGTGCCTTCATGGATGTGTAATTAACTGATTATTTACATTGAAAGAAGTATTTAAAGTGGAAGGAATGAGAAAAGTGAGAAGTGACAACCCTAGTTCTAAGGAGTAGCCCGAGATATATTTCCACGTTTTTGAAACGCAGAGTAAACTAGTAGCTGAATGTACATGAAAAATACTGTGCAGTAGCCACAAGGCACATTACGCTGGAAGATATTCATTTAATATTCGACTGATAACACTAAAACTGGCGAATCACTGCATGTAGCTGAGCGCCCGATCAGATATTTTCTAGATTTCATCCTTAATAGACGCTATTGAACTCGGTAACTGTTCCATTACAGAGTGTAGAATAAGATCCGCTACGAGCCACAACTGAAGGTGATTTATTTAAAACAAGACCGGATTTGGGTTACATCCATGTTCAGGCGCTTATACTTTCATTATTATGTTTTCACAGTCAATGATTGAGCACACTCTTTAAAAAATGAAAAATACGTGACGATGAGTCAACAGCCACAGATCTCTCTATTATGGGGCCTTTCTGGTCCACTTTGGAGGGAAGTGTGGATGATCGCTATCCACTTCCATCACCGTTACCCGAACCTGACTCAGTTTGTGGGAAAAATAGTGAGAGATTCTCTTATGAAGCTTTTTTTTTTGTGAGTCATCGGTCTTCTGACTGGCTTGACTCTGACAACCACAGAGTCCTCTCCAGTGCCAACATTTTCATATCAGAGTAGAATTAGGACCTACGTCCTCAATTATTTGCTGGATGTACTCAAATCTCTGTCTTCCCGCTTCTTTTTCTCTGCTTTCATATGGCATCATATTCTATGGTAACTCATCATTGAGTAAAAGGGTGTTCATTGCACAAAAGCGTGTAATCATAACAATAGCTGGGGCTCATCCAAGATCATCCTGCAGACACTTATTAAAGGAGCTAGAAATCTTCACTGTAGCCTCACAATATATATATTCACTTATGAAATTTGTTATTAACAATCCGAACGAATTCAAAAGTAATAGCAGTGTACATGGCTACAACACTAGGAGAAAGGATGATCTTCACTACTCAAGGTTAAATCTAACTTTGGCTCAGAAGGGGGTAAATTATGCTGCCACAAAAGTCTTTGGTCACTTACCTAATAGCATCAAAAGTCTTACAGATAGCCATATAGCATTTAAAAGGAAATTAAAAGGATTTCTTAATGGCAACTCCTTCTACTCATTAGATGAATTTTTGGATATAGTAAGTGGGTAATTTCCCAAACTCCAAAAAAAAAAAATAATAATATTGAGTCTCATGTAATTTTTCGTCTAATGTTATATCTTGTATAGACACCTTTTATTAACGTGACACGTTCCATATCATTAAGAAGTGTCGTATTCATGATCTATGGAACAAGTACTAATCTAATCTAATCTAACCTGTATAGCTTTTACCCTATACAGATCCGTCTAGCCGGCCGTTGTGGCGAGCGGTTCTAGGCGCTTCAGTCTGGAACCGCGCGATCGCTACTGTCGCAGGTTCCAATCCCTCCTCGGGCATGGATGTGTGTGATGTCCTTAGGTTAGTTAGGTTTAAGTAGTTCTATGTTCTAGGGGACTGATGACCTCAGATGTTAAGTCCCATAGCGCTCAGAGCCATCTGGACCATTTGAATTAAGCTCCGTCTAGTATCACGGAAATTATTCCCCGACGTCTTAACAGATGTTGTATACAACTGTTCCTTCTTCCTATCAGTGTTTTCCGTAGATCACTTTCCTCACAGATTCTGCGGAGCATGACATTCCTTCCTAAGAGAAGTCTACTAGTATAAAACATATGACTTAATTTAAAGTTGAAATTGCTGAGAATATACGTTTGAAGCACAGCGTTTAATGGTGGTGAAACATGGACTGTGGTAAAACCGGGACAGAAAGAATAGAAGCATTTGAGATGTGGTGCTACGGAAGACTTTTGGAAATTAGGTGAACGAGTAAGGTACGGATTGAGGAGCTTCTCCGCAGAATCGGTGTGGAAAGGATTATGCGGAAAGCACTGACAAGAAGAAGGGGCAGGAAGAAAGGACATCTGTTAAGACTTCACACAATAACTTCCATAATACTAGAAACAGCCAAAGTTGGTATCAACTCTAGAAGAAGACAGAGATTGGAATATATCCAGCAAATAACTGAGTTCATGTGTTGAATGTGCTACTCTGAGATGAATATGTTGGCACAGGAGAGGAATTCGTGTCGAGCCGCGTCAAACAAGGCAGGAAACTGATGACTCAAAAAAAGAAAATGAGAAACGAGTGTCGTACGAGAGGTCACATAGTTTATGAACAAAGGGCACGGCCGTAAATCTGGGGGATTACAAATTCACACGTAGCCCTTCCCTCCGTCGTTCTTCTACAAATGATTTGCGATGCACTTATCCAATACAGACACGGGATAGCAGCCCTGTGTCTTAGCCAAAATAATGCATAACTAAAAGATAAATGGGATGGGTACAAATAGAACAATTACTTTACTAACCTTTTTTTAAAAAAAGGCATAAAATTGAAATTGGTGTGGGCGAGCAAGACGTAATTCGACTCTTAAGAGGAACTAACGACAAGAATAAGAGAGTGCATGTTTAATCACCCATATCTGTACAAAAATGCTAATGTGAGCAGTACTAAATCAGGTAGACCTGTGTGAAAATTTACAATATCTCATTTGAATGACATTTTAAAAAATCAGAAATAATTACAAACTTTCCAAAGACTAAGTGTTACACAAAACGGTTTAGAATATAACATGCTCTCAGTACATTGAAAGAATGAAACTATTACGCGTTAGTGGGCAAGAAGCATTAATCAACATAACGACAGGCTTGGGTAAAACGAGTGAAGAAACAGAAGCATATGGAAACTAAAATTAATTGAGTCTAGCTGAGTACTTTGGAAAACAGACTTAAGGTTATACAGAATGTAGTGAAACGAGAGGCAGGGCATACAACCACGGACTAAGGCATCATCAGTACTGAACTGAATGGAATGGCAGGAAATTATGAGTCACAGGTAGCAAATGTATTTAATAATCATTTCTGAAATATCTTGGAAAGCATAGGGACAAACAGTTCAAGACCAAAATCACTGTAGTATGTTGAAAATGTAACTATCACAAAATCCAGTCCTATGAATGTTTCACCAACTTCAGAGACATTCTCACCAAATTAAGAAAATTATATATTCTCTCAAAAATAAAGGCTCAGCTGGTTTTGATCGTGTTTTCAATAGTGCACTGAAAAGTTGTTCCCATGTAATAAGCTCAGTCTTATCTGAAATATGTAATGCATCAATAGCTCACAGCATGTTTCCAGAGAGACTGAAGCATGCCACTGTCAAATCCCTCTTTAAGAAAGATGTCAATAACTATCAACCTGTTTCACTGTTGACATCTTTCTCCAAAATGTTTGAGGAGGGGTTTCAGAAGGATTGCCCTACTGAGAATACAATCTACAAGTTTATTCACTAGATTTTACAAGCATTAAATATCATAATATCGCCGGTTGGAATTTTCTGCGACCTCTATAAGGCACTTAACTATGTGAATCACAGTATTCTCCTAAGTAAATTGATGTTGTATGGGATTGATTGTACAGAAAACCAATGGATAATGTCATATCTAACCATAATAATGGAGAAAAATGTACTTAGTAATTGAAGCAATATAGTCAAGGGACATAATTCTGACTGGGGAGAAATCTCATATGGGGATCCCCAAGGTTCAATCTTAGGTCCGCTACTGTTCCTTATATATATGTACATGATCTTCCGTTTAGTGTACTAGAAGGAGAATTAGTTCTTTTTGCAGATGATATTAGTATTGTAATCAATCCAAATATACATACAGAAACATAAGAAATGGTAAACAAAGTTCTTAAAAGTGTCATTCACTGGTTTTATATGAATAGTTTCACCCTCCATTTTACAAAGACATAAAATACACAGTTCTTTTCATCTAGAGATACTACATCAATGATAGGTGTAACACATGGTGAGGAAATAATAAATAACGAGAAACGTCTAAATTCTTAGGAATCCATAATAATGAGAATTTAAATTGAAAAAAATTTGGAACCCCTAAAAAGCTTAGTTCAGCCAGATTTGTGCTTAGAATGGTTGCAAATCTTGGGGGCGAGAAAAATCAATAAGTTCAGATATTTTGCATATTTTCACTCAATAATATCGTATGGAATGATTTTCTGGGGTAGCTCATCTTTAAGAAAGAAAGTCTTCATTGTGCAAAAACGTCCTTTAAGAATAATATGTAGTGGTAACTCACAGTCATCTTGCTGGCGTCGGTTTAAGGT
Organism: Schistocerca nitens; assembly: GCF_023898315.1. Taxonomy (NCBI): domain Eukaryota; kingdom Metazoa; phylum Arthropoda; class Insecta; order Orthoptera; family Acrididae; genus Schistocerca; species Schistocerca nitens. The sequence continues at coordinate 88,808,526 of NC_064615.1, read as the reverse complement.
GTTCTGCATTCTAAGTACTGCTTTACAGTATATTTATCACCTCTGAAGTTTGCTGTAAATAATCCACTACAGTTAAAATGGAATGATGAGGTAAACAATTACAATACCTGAAGATAAAATAACATTCGTTACTCCATATTAACGTTTTCTTTAGCACAAAAAGGATTGCACAATGTTGCAACAAAATTTTTTGATCTCTTACCCAGTGATATAAAATGTCTGACAGAATCCAAAGAAAAATTGGATAAGAGATTGAGAAAGTGTCTCCCTGACTGCTCCTTCTATTCCGTAGAAAAATTTCTATTACTGCAATGTGTAAAAGATGGTGGACAGGAATTACCAACTCACATCTACATATCATTAATACTTTTTTAAAAAATTAAAGTTAGAAATGTTCAGAATGTAACTGTATGTACAAATTAATTTGCGGTTTGAATGTAAATTGACTCGTTCCATATCATTATGATCTATTGTGCAAATTGAACCATGGAACATGTAACTAACTTTGCATAAAAAGTTCTCGGTTTACTTGCCGCGTCAAATTTGGGTAACATCCCAAGCTTTCGGTGACTGACAGTTTTACCCCTGACGAAGATTACGGAGGTAGTCACCGAAAGCTTGGGATGTTACCCAAATTTGACGCCGCCAGTAAACCGAGAACTTTTTATGCAAGGACTCCGTCGCGAAAGACTTCGTAGTCATGTAACTAACTAACTCAGATGCTTCGCTTTCCTGGGTGGTGCCTTTCCAGTAGCACATATTGAGCACGGTACAGCCTCACAGCTTAACTTGCTCCTTCTATACCCTTCTGTTCACTGAAGCGTACATAACACTCCTAATGAATAGTTCTGTCATTGATTAGTGTCGTAGCCAGAGACTGGAACACCGTTGCTCGTTAATGAGTTTCTTGGTCGTAATGAGTTTGCTATTTGTAGGTATACATACTTAAATACAGTGAATGAAGCGGGGTTATAAGGAATGATGCACGAGATGAGACTAAGTGAACTCGTGGAATAACGAATTACTTTGGAATAACGAATATCTTAAAGTACAGTCACGTCTCTTTCCGACTTTCAACTATTCAGAAATCAGATCAATTAGATTTGTCGTTTATATAGGGATGCGGAAGGCCTTTAGATAGCAGACAAAGTGGATCGCTGACGTGTGATACGGGCAGGTAGATATGGCTTCGGGGAGGTAGAGAGACAAATACAGAGAAATTCGATTACGGATGCACCGTGCTTATTCCAAATTCGCAGACTGACTCTTCTGTCTAAGAGCTCTGTATCTTTAAAGAAAAGCAGAGACTCCAGCTCCTACTGGGAATTACCTGAGGAGGTGATAAACATCTTGGATGCTTCCCAAACGAGGGAGCTTACGGATGTAATTAACTCCCAAAGTTAATTCCCAAGTTACCGGCACAGAACTTTAGGAACGCCACAGGAACTTAGTTCTAAGGTTGAATTCGAAACGTTTTACCGAGGAGATTCGTCTAAAAGGGCGTTAACCTCGTATTTTGGATATATTATCCCAGCAGATAGACTGTTGTTATCATCGAAACTTAATGGAAGTCATTATTCGCGAAAAAACCAGTATATACTTTCAGCACCTGAAGCAACCGACCCAATCTACTATTCTTTCATACGACCTCAGATAAATACTCTTATTATTGGGAATTTTTGGACGTTTAGCCCATTTTCGATGGCACAGCTTATTAAATTGGAAAAACAGATTGTGCTATGCGAAAGTATGTGAACTACTTTCGTTTAGCGGATGACTTAATACTGCATACAGTATAGAAAGTCTTCAACTAGTGGAACAATGTATTAGATCAAAACTGAATATCGGCTCGGAAAATCTGTTGTAGTAAGATCTAAAAATCAGTTGTAGCAAGAATAAAGGAAAGTGTAAATAACGTAAGGAAAGGAAAATAGTATACATTTAGTAAGAAGTAATAGGAAAAGTTAATAATTTATATATTTAGCGATACTGAAGACAAAGACTAAATTTAAACAAAACAGACAAACATTTAACAACAGCCTGGCTTCGTTTTGGTGAACTAAATGGATTCTGAAACTAAGAGTCCGATAAATCAGAAGTTTACGTCCTTGTTTGTTATCAGTTTTAACTTAAGACAGCGAGGCGCGAAGTTTCGGAACCAAAACCATTCAAAAACATGACGACACAGCTTGTCATGAAAAGATACATGCTGAGAATTAACAGAAACCAGAAAACTAACGTATGGAATAAGGCAACCGACTGGAATGTGGAACCCAGTGAAAGCTGTAATCTTCCCATATGCTCTTCTTACACTGTTATTAATAACTATTTTTTTCCATGTAAATCCTATTATCCACATAGTGTACATGCAGTGTTTGCCCAATGCTGCCTAAATATCATTCACACTGTATCCCATGCATATTTATGATTTAAAGGATAATTTTTGGAGTGATGGTTGTAGAAATATATTTAGTTTTATTGGAAACCTTATTAATTAAAAATAACGCCTCATTAAAATTGGGAAAACTATGTGTAATAGTCAAATTAAAGAGCGCTAATCACTAGTTGTGGAAGTACTAGCAGTTACTGTTAGAAAGATCAGACTCCATATTTTACCAAATATGTTCTAATTTTTTTGAAACTAATAAACTTAAAAGACAATCATAGTTAAACTTCCGATGTAACCAAATTTGCTATTGCATTTTGTGCCATTATACTTGTTTGATTACCAAGCTTGCCACTACTTTGGGCCCCAAAATTTTCTGATCTCATGACACTTCATTTGAAGTTAAGCCACTAATTAAGAAATTGCATAATTCAGCATAATTTCAAACGTTGTTACTATATTTGCAAATAAGGAATTCACAGCGTAGGTATACAAAATAGTTGTGTAAGCTTTTTCATTCTGTTAACTAACCACTTATTTTATAAACTAAATTACTGACTGAACATACAGCTCATCCCGTTTAACAGTTTTATAAACAATTATATACTTTCCAAAATCCTAAAACATCATTAAGCCAGTTCGAAAATACCCATTCCCACCCAAAATCTTCAGTCCCGCACGAGCTAGCAGATGAGCAACATCTGTGTATTATAAAGTCTTCCATAACCATTCATACACTGACACTTACGTATCGAAGTCTGAGACCAGTAAAGAGTGTGTTTACATCATGTAACATCGTACGTCGTGAATCGCTTTGATCGATGTTCATGAGCATTCATGCCCATATGATGCTTCCAGATTACCATCTGCTTGTATTATTGGGTTATTTTCTCCATGTCAGATGTAAAATTTTCTGTGCATTAGTATTAGTTGTCTTAAAACATATACAGTACAGTAATTGCATGCTTTGCCGTAAACATTTATCTGTCAAAATTCCTAAGTGAAAGTGCATTGTATATGCCGCTGTTTCTCTGCTTAGGAGGCTACTGGAAGTGTCTGCCTGTGAACAATATTTTATGTGGGAGCTGAAACTGGTCATCATATTGTCTGCAGTTACAACAAGTAGGGAACGAGTTAAATCAACTAAAACGTTGTGCTGTGTATATAATTGAAGAAACTGCACAAAACCTGTTTGCTGCAGTCAGATGATATGCCGTCAGTGAGACACCACGTGCATACTAGAAATCACAGGTAGATACGTTACAAGTGGAAGGCACAATAATTGTCACCACAGCCAAAATGAAATGGAGATGTGTGGAACAGTAGGAAGTGGATGGGATATGGACAGTTATTTGCTGGACCGTAAGAGATAAGAAAAGACTATAACGACGAGTTACAGGAAAGCAGGCTAGACGACGATAGGAAACGCCCAGGATCAATATGGATGCTTACAAAAGAAGATTATAATGCAGCGAAAAAATTACAAGAGACGTTTATACAGCAGCAGTTGTCAAATGGTTGATTATGATGGTGTTGACACCATATAAGATGAGATTCGCATACGTTCAGTAAAGAAATTTACCAAAGGAACCTGGAGATAGTTACAAGTAAGTCAATGTAGTGCAGAATGTGCGTTAATGTCTCTCAAAGCATACATCTGTCGGAATTGATAGACCGAATTTTACAAATATCAACCGTCACTGTACACAGATATATTTTTTATGATCTCCTTTACAGTCTGGAAAATTTTTGCATAAAGTGTCCCTGAATTTTTCCAAAGTTAATTTTCTAAGATGACAGAACGTAATACATCAGTATTTGTGAGTATGGTGCGCTTAGGAGGAGTTCATCGGATATGAAGCAATCAACTTAATTCTGAAATGAACAATAGCTCTTCTGTCCCACTTGAACCTGGTGTCTTTTATGGTATATACTGAAGATCCAAAGAAACTGGTACACCTCCCTAATATCGTGTAGGGCCCCCGCCAGCACGCATAAATGCCACAAGACAACGTGACATGGACTCGACGAGTGTTTCCAGTAGTGCTGCACGGAATTGACGCCATGAATCCTGCAGGGCTGTCAATAAATCCGTAAGAGTAAGAGAGGGTGACAATTTCTTCTGAACAGCACATTGCAAGGCATCCCAGATATGTTCAACAGTGTTCATATCTGGCGAGTTTGGTGGCCAGTGAAAGTGTTTGAATTCAGAAGTCTGTTTCTGGAGCCACTCTGTAGCATTACTGTACGTATGGGGTATCGCATTGTCCTGCTGGAATAGCCCAAGTCCCTCGGCTGTGCAACGGGCATGAATGGATGCAGGTGATCAGACAGGATGCTTACGTAAGTGTCACTTGTCAGAGTCGTATCTAGACGTATCAGGGGTCCCATATCACGGAGCCTCTACCAGCTTGAACAGTCCCCTGTTGACATGAAGGGTCCATGGATTCATGAGATTTCCAGTCATCGACAGCCCATTGTCGGTGTTGACGGGTACAGGCGAGGCGTAAAGCTCTGTGTCGTGCAGTCATCAAGGGTATATGAGTGGGCCTTCGGCTCCGAAAGTCCGTATCGATGATGTTTCGTTGAGTACTTCGCGCGCTGACAATTGTTGATGGCCCAGCACTGAAATCTGCAGCTATTTGCGTAAGGGTTGCACTTCTATCACGTTGAACGATTTTCTTTAGTCGTCGGTCCCGTTCTTGCAGGATCTTTTTCCGGCCGCAGTGATGTTGGAGATTCGATGTTTTACCAGATTCCTGATACTCACGGTATGGTCATACGGGAAAATCCCCACTTCATCGCCTCCTCGGAGACGCTGTGTCCCATCGCTCGTGCGCCGACTATGACACCACCTTCAGACTCACTTGAATCTTGACAACCTGCCACTGTAGCAGCAGTAGCCGATCTAGCAACTGCGCCAGTCATTTGTTGTCTTATACTGGCGTCGCTGACCGCAGTACCATATTTTGCCTGTTTACATATCTCTGTATTTGAATACGCGTGCCTATAACAGTTTCTTTGGCGCTTCAGTGTAGTTGCTAGACAGATACACTAATAAGTAGCTGCTTGGTGGTACTGTAACTTTTCCGGGGAAGAAAGCCAAATACTTTCCAAGTCATGAATCAAGTACAAAGAAGAGATATATAGCCAACACTTTACTACAACTCTTTATTGAACTTTGTCTGCAGCAGTAGATGTTATATAAACGTATGTATATAAATATCTATGTGTGTTGTTCCTATCTCGTCCTAAACCACTTGACCGATATCAGCCAAACTTGGTATGGAAAATGGAAATTTGTTTTAAGTTCCATGGGACCAAACTGCTGAGGTCATCGGTCCCTAGGCTTTCACATTACTTAATCTAACTTAAACTAACTTACGCTAAGGACAACACACACACCCATACCCAAGGGAGGACTCGAACCTCCGAAACTTGGTATGAATATTCCGTACTGTCAGGTAACAATTTCTGTGGGGTACGACCCACCTACCTATCATAGAAGACATGACGTCATAAGCAATCAGACGCGTGAGAAACTGCCACATCATGCTTACCATTTAAATTTATTACTCCTATTTTACTAACACTATTCGCAATAAATTTCGCAGACAGTATCCACCTATTCTGGTAAACGCACCTAAAATTATATCGCGGTGCCACAAATAGTTCAGTAGACAGGACGTCATAAACGCTGAGGTGCGTGAAAGACTTCTGCATTGTGCACGACGTTTAAATCTACACTCCTGGAAATGGAAAAAAGAACACATTGACACCGGTGTGTCAGACGCACCATACTTGCTCCGGACACTGCAAGAGGGCTGTACAAGCAATGATCACACGCACGGCACAGCGGACACACCAGGAACCGCGGTGTTGGCCGTCGAATGGCGCTAGCTGCGCAGCATTTGTGCACCGCCGCCGTCAGTGTCAGCCAGTTTGCCGTGGCATACGGAGCTCCATCGCAGTTTTTAACACTGGTAGCATGCCGCGACAGCGTGGACGTGAACCGTATGTGCAGTTGACGGACTTTGAGCGAGGGCGTATAGTGGGCATGCGGGAGGCCGGGTGGACGTACCGCCGAATTGCTCAACACGTGGGGCGTGAGGTCTCCACAGTACATCGTTGTTGTCGCCAGTGGTCGGCGGAAGGTGCACGTGCCCGTCGACCTGGGACCGGACCGCAGCGACGCACGGATGCACGCCAAGACCGTAGGATCCTACGCAGTGCCGTAGGGGACCGCACCGCCACTTCCCAGCAAATTAGGGACACTGTTGCTCCTGGGGTATCGGCGAGGACCATTCGTAACCGTCTCCATGAAGCTGGGCTACGGTCCCGCACACCGTTAGGCCGTCTTCCGCTCACGCCCCAACATCGTGCAGCCCGCCTCCAGTGGTGTCGCGACAGGCGTGAATGCAGGGACGAATGGAGACTTGTCGTCTTCAGCGATGAGAGTCGCTTCTGCCTTGGTGCCAATGATGGTCGTATGCGTGTTTGGCGCCGTGCAGGTGAGCGCCACAATTAGGACTGCATACGACCGAGGCACACAGGGCCAACACCCGGCATCATGGTGTGGGGAGCGATCTCCTACACTGGCCGTACACCACTGGTGATCGTCGAGGGGACACTGAATAGTGCACGGTACATCCAAACCGTCATCGAACCCATCGTTCTACCATTCCTAGACCGGCAAGGGAACTTGCTGTTCCAACAGGACAATGCACGTCCGCATGTATCCCGTGCCACCCAACGTGCTCTAGAAGGTGTAAGTCAACTACCCTGGCCAGCAAGATCTCCGGATCTGTCCCCCATTGAGCATGTTTGGGACTGGATGAAGCGTCGTCTCACGCGGTCTGCACGTCCAGCACGAACGCTGGTCCAACTGAGACGCCAGGTGGAAATGGCAAGGCAAGCCGTTCCACAGGACTACATCCAGCATCTCTACGATCGTCTCCATGGGAGAATAGCAGCCTGCATTGCTGCGAAAGGTGGATATACACTGTACTAGTGCCGACATTGTGCATGCTCTGTTGCCTGTGTCTATGTGCCTGTGGTTCTGTCAGTGTGATCATGTGATGTATCTGACCCCAGGAATGTGTCAATAAAGTTTCCCCTTCCTGGGACAATGAATTCACGGTGTTCTTATTTCAATTTCCAGGAGTGTATTACTTCTGTACTACTTACTCTATTAGTTACATATTTCGGACACAGTATCCACGTATTGCTTGAGTGTACCTACACAACTATATCATTGTACGACACAACGTCAAAGAAATATGAAGTCATTAGCTTTGAAATGCTTGAAAAAATGCCGCACCATGCATTACAGTTTAACATATTTATTCTTTACTGCTGAGATAGTCCTACGTTCGAGCTACCTTAAGGATATCCCTGACAACTGGCAGCGCTTTCGACGGCTTTCAGCTGCGAGGAGCAGACGGCTGTAGGCGAAAACAGTAGCCATCTATAGAGCTATGAAGAGGCATTTCCATACAGACGTTTACAAAATCTCGTTGTAGATACGTGAAGCAGGTGCAAACAGCGTACAGGAACTGCCCGGGATCACCTCACACCGAGTCCACCTCTATGATTTCGAAGGTCATTTCACGAATGCAAGGAAATGAAATTTTTTTAAATATTGCGCTACGAACGCAATTCGTTTTTTTTTCGTTTCCAATAGAAAAATTGGAAAAATGAGTACCCGAGCAATGGCGAGTTTGTCACCTAGTAGATTCTGTATTTTCGACATTCTGTGATTTTTGCAAAAAGGTACTAATTTATGTGTGCGGAGAAAACGGTACATAGTTGGCGCTCGTTTCGTGGAAGTCGTGAGTATTAAAATTTAAGGGAGGGAATAGATCGGTGAAAGATCTTTATCAAAAGTAGGCGTAAAATTCCAGCTGTGTCACAGCACCCATTAATGGCACTGATTGGCTAAGCACACTGGTGAGGCCAAAAGACAGGGTCTCCTGCTTAATAGGGTGTTGGTCCAGTTTTGGAACTCAGTACAGATGCCATTATGTGTGTCATGGATGCACTAACGCCTTGGTAGCCTTTAAAACGTTTGTGGCACCAGTTCTTTACTTGCAGGTGACGTAATTTCTTAAAATTATCACCCGTTGGTTTGTGGATGCGGAGCTGGCGCACGATAACGTCCCTGGTACGTTCCATTAAGACCAGGTGAGTATGGTAGCCAAGTGATCAACGTGAGTCCACTATCATGCTCCTCAAATTGCTCTTTGCTCTACCACAATTATGTCCTTGTGATGGGCTGTTATCCTGCTGGAATATGCCCTCGCCACTGGGGAGGGATCACTCATGAAGGGATGCCCGTGGTCCACAGTAATGTTCACGTAGTCAACAACTGTCGTTATTCCTTCGACTACTACCTAGTTTCCCATGTAAGCCCAGGTGAATGTCCCCCGTAGAGTAATACGACTGTAATTTTGTCTCGCAATTGACTTATTTCACCCAAGTCTCGGTTACGATTCGATCCACTAATGGATCACCATGCTTGTGGTAGGTCTCCGGAAATGTCAACGTCGCCCCCATTTGCCGTTCTTTATGCTGCTCTGTAAGCATTTGTGCACCCATGGTCCACAAAATTAGTGGTGGCCTAGATTTTGAGTGACAGTTTCAAACAACAAAGTTCGTAAAACTTGTGGAAAAGGAAGTGAAAGCTCCGTTATTGTGAAGCGACGGTTTTCACGAATCGTTTCATCAACTTTAGCGACAAGAGCGTCAGTCACAGTGCTCGGGCGTCCACTCTTCTCTTCGTCATGAACGTTGGTTCGGCCATTTTTAAGCCGAATACACCATTTCCGGACGGAACATTCACCCATTGCGTTGTTTTCGTACACTTCGCGATAAATTTCCATAGGTTTTAGGTTTTTTGCCAACAAAAAGCATATCAGAGACTGGACCTCGCAACTGGCAGGATTTTCGATTGCAGCGCACATTTCAAATTCGAATATCGAAAAAACTAGACGCGCAGAGACATTCGCACAGTCACGGATGGATGCCGACTGAGCTGCGAAGCACGCTTATACCAAAATATAGGTGATCGGCGCGCGCGTAGCGGCGTCAGACTGAAACGTTCCCTGCTTTCTGAATAGTCCTCGTACTACGTCCATCGGCCTGCATCCATGACGCGGTATATGTCACAAAGTGATGTTCATCTCGATGATGGCGTATCCAGTAATGACCATCAACAAGTCTGCCCCTGGTAGCTGAGTGGTCAGCGTACGGAATGTCATACCTAACGGCCCGGGTTCGATTCGCGGCTGGGTCGGAGATTTTCTCCGCTCAGGGACTGGGTGTTGTGTTGTCCTTATCATTTCATTCCCATCGACAGGCAAGTCACCGACGTGGCGTCAACTCGAAAGACCTGCATCAGATGAACGGTCTACCCGACGGGAGGCCCTAGCCGTACGTCATTTAGTCCGCAGCTCGTGGTCGTGCGGTAGCGTTCTCGCTTCCCACGCCCGGGTTCCCGGGTTCTATTCCGGGCGGGGTCAGGGATTTTCTCTGCTTCGTGATGACTGGGTGTTGTGTGATGTCCTTAGGTTAGTTAGGTTTAAGTAGTTCTAAGTTCTAGGGGACTGATAACCATAGATGTTAAGTCCCATAGTGCTCAGAGCCATTTGAACCATACGGCATTTCCATTTTACCATCAACAAAGTAACAAAAAATGCGATTATTCTCACCAAGGGGTACGTTTCAATCGATCCGGGGTCCAAGCTCTGCGAATTACTGGTGACTTATTATAATATACATGCTCTGTCGGTTGGTGGCCGTGTGGAGATGTTTGTTTCTCCTAGCGAACGGAGGACCGTCGCGGCCAGGCGATATGCCCACCCATTTCTACATGCTGACTACAACTCGGCAACTGATTACAAACTCCAATGTACCATTGACGGTGAGGCATAGGGGTATTGTTTCATAAAATGACCATGGGTGGGATAAACTCACAGTGGAAATGGAGGGAGGACAAGCTTAGCAGGTTCACTAGCACAGTAAGTAGCCAGACATATGGCACACAACACGGCTGTATTCTTCAATAAACAATGAGACTGATCTATGTATCGATTCCTACACACTACATACATCACATCTTAAGCATTTATGGAATTTGTTTAAAAGAAAACATTATCATTGACAGAAAACAGGGCCTGTGTGCATCATTAGAAATGTTTTAACGCGACAGTGACCGTTTCTGACCATAGACTACCTCTGTCATGAAGAACACTTGAACCGGGGAATGGGTATTAATACGCTGAAATGATTTCCCTACCTAGCGTAGTATCACGTAAATAATAAAATCGGAAATTCACGTAACTGGAATGGCTGATACCGTTACTTTCCGAAGAGCAGTTGCAGATGAGTTTAAAAATCGCTGTCCAAAGTGTACCTTCTCGCGGCTTTACTGTAAAAAATGAAAAGAATTATCTGGCATTACTTAAGCTTACAATTATAATGTGAGTGGTAACGAGGCTGATCAGCGTCTGCGTAACAGAGGTATGTTGTTCTGTGTCTTATGATAATTTAATAAATAATTTGATGAAGTCTATTTACGTTCGACTTCATTGTTCTTGTTGACATAAACCCTCTTAATACTATATGCACTAAAATCTTAACAGACATTACGACTTCCATTGGTGGAGAGTGAGTTGCTTAATCTCAGTTATAGAGAGGAGAGATGAAACGAGTTCACATTAACGTAATATTATTCATACTATTTTGTCAGCAACGTTATTGCTTATATGATTTAAAGAACCTGCAGTATATCGTCGAAGCCCTATTTAGAGATCAAAATTAACAGTTCACTGGTATTTCAGTCAACATTTAGACAGTCAACATTCATTTACATTTATGCACATTTACCATTCAGTACAACATCATACTCTTATACTGTATGACTCATATCGCAATAGATTCTGTACCTCTATTGGCTGCGAAGCCCGTAGAGTAGGAGACAGCATTTAGCAGTACGGTAGCTACGAAAGAGGTGAATTACTAATAAAATCGAGACGCAGCTGGTAAATTTAAGGTTCCGTGAGTCATGGCTTAATGGCTTAATGTGCAGAAACATGTCTGAATTCCTCCGCAAGTGGGCGCACTCTGATAGAAAAAGGTCCCTGTAGTCACCCCGACTGGGAGGTGGCAGTAAAGCGGCTCTTGCTGCTTTCGACGGTGCGGCAGTCTCCTGGTGTTCAGGTTGGGGTACCTGTAGCAGAGGTAATTCTCCGAATGTGGGTGGAACTGATGTTCTTGTATATCGGCGTGGCTGCAGCCTGAATTTGAAAGTAACGGCCCCTAACTTCTACAGACTTTCTCCTTGTTGTATGTCTTCGGAACTGACGGATTAGTGTACACGAAATTAGCTCCACCCCGATCAGTCGGTGGCCCTCCACCTATGTGAGCCGTGGGTGGTTTCAGTGGTCGGGTTAAATTGCCCTTAAAGCCTAAATTAACTGATTAGTTTCGACGACTTTTAATTAACTGATTTGCAGGCTCATGCTTTCCATCAGTGAAGTGAATTTATGGTTAGTTCAGCAGAGTGAGCCCGCAATTGGAAACATGATTTTAATTATACTCCTTTTCTTTGTAAGAGGCATGGATTGGACAGATGTTGTGACTTTTCCAAGTGTGTCATTGTGTCTCTGAAGTCTTCCGTTTACACAGGTAAATGAAACATATAAAATTCGACCACAAAATTTCCTTGAATGTAATCTAAATAGCATATCAAAATTTAAATTGTATAACTACCTCCTTGTAAGATTTATTGATTATCTGATACTGTTGTGAAAGAGAACGCTTTCGATATCTCAAGCGCTACACTGTACCCACTGCTGTCGTAACTGGCGATGCTTTTGAGACAACTTAGGAACACCCAGCCGACGTCTACTGCAGAAGATCATGTTCAACCAAGTGCATTAAATGATGAGCTCCGAAAGACATGCAACTGTAACAGCGTTGTACTGTCTGCCACCAGACCTGCCACAGATCGCCACCTGTCCTGCGTTACGTAGCAGGAAACCTTTCATTCTGTGCTGAGGCGTGGATGACCAACAATTTGTTTGGTACCCATGGCTTTACCGTCCTCCACCACTTGACGTAGCTGGTCGCGACAGCAGCACGCGAGTAGCCAGCCAACTTCACCGTTTCCGAGGCACCGGGGCGTAGCACTCGGACAGAGTCGTTTACTTCAGTGGATTTACCCACTTGCTGCCCGTATCGCCGGCAGACTGATTCCCCTTCGTCTATGCTCCCTTATCACGTCCTGCGCCCACAAAGCCTTCAGGCGGCATTCAGTATCATGATAGCCAGTGGCTACAATGTTTTGGCTCACCATTGTATATTGTATGTCAATATATCACTGGTTCGTATTATTACAACTTAGCTTAATCCAGTAACAGCTATACTGCTGGTGTATGCCTCATATACATCGAAGCGCGTAGTATGTTATAAGGCATCAAACTGTTTTTTATCGAATCACCACAGCCTATGACAAACAGTGGTCAGTCGTCAAATCCGTTTTTTTTTTTTCGCCTTAGCTACTGCAGCGCCGTCAAGCGACTGCCGTGTGTAAACAAACAACGAAACAGTAGTGTATATGGAGTGGACAAGCCCATTCTCATCTTGGAGCTAGTAATGACACTATATATTGTAGCAGGAATCAGAAATATAACCTGTAAATAGAATAATAATGTTATAACTTGGGAAGAGAATCTTGAAGACATGCAGTGATACCTGGGACGCATAGTAGATAAATATCAGAGATACGTGCAAGGCAGAGAAGCAATGACAAGGCCAAAATGGCTTTTGTAAATATAAATGACAGCTTATGTCCAAGAATATAAAAGTTGTGCTTAATTTTCAATATACCAATATGAGTCTGAATTCCAAGAAAAAACTCATGAAACGTACTACAGTCGGAGAAAACGTCAGAAAGACGTGGGAGGCACAAGGATACACTCATAATTAGTTCATTCACAACTCAAAAACACTAGGTTGCAATTTGTTTTTCGTGTTAAAGGAGTTTAGATGGTACTATGTATTAGATTGCGCTCAATTTCATTGTCATACATAAATATTAACAGGCGATGCGATACTGTTTTAATTAAATCTTTCTATTCGTATTGGAAAAATCACCATTCCGTTTAGTAACTGGGGAAGTTGGAAGGAGCGATAAGAAAAAGACAAATATCTCAGTTGTTACCATGCCAGTCTTCTGTTGCTATATACCAGCCTCTTCGAGCGTTAGCATCACTTCAGCTGTGAAAACCTTTGACAGCCAAAGCGATCAACTTGCTCCAAGCGGCTGGCATGAAGTAAATTGACTGATAAGGTTGTATATTTTTTGCCGTTTACAGTTTCGAGACTATTCGTCGTATACTGTGGCTTTGCGTTTTAACGTTAATTTGGACCTGCCGCATAGAAGACGGCTACAATCCATCTATAGCGGTTTCCCCAAATCGATTATGGTAAACCGTGCAACGGCTCGTTTAAAAACGACATCCTCCTTCATTATGAGCTCCTGCTCCGACTGTAATAACTTCGTCGCCGACGGAGCACTAAATCCTGATCTCAATCCTTTTTGAACGGGCCTAAGCGGGTTTTATTTATATTACCCAATGCAACTGCGTCTGGACGAAAAGACATGAGGTGTAATATGAAGTGTACTTATTATAGAGTTGTTTTCCTGCAAAAAAATACTCCGTCACTACTCATTTTGAAATGGAGTGGCGTAGTTCTTGCAATCACATACGATAGGTCGTGAAAAGAATAGTATAGCGATACAAGACATATTCAGTGAGTAATATTACAAAAAGGTAGGAAAAACGTATAATCAATGTCTCCTGGCAAAACGCAGTTTACAACACAATTATGCATCGTTTACTGAGAGAAGACGAAACAGCCTTACGCTGGAAATTTAGCCATCTCTAAATAATATTTCAAATACTGCAACTAAAAATCTGTCTCGAAACAGCGACAAAAGTTATAGTGTGGTAGGTTCTCCTGCCATGATAAATTGGCAAATTCTCCCTTACCCTACGATGTTAAAACAACAGAAAAAAATGGTTCAAATGGCTCTGAGCACCATGGGACTTAACATCTATGGTCATCAGTCCCCTAGAACTTAGAACTACTTAAACCTAACTAACCTAAGGACATCACACAACACCCAGCCAACACGAGGCAGAGAAAATCCCTGACCCCGCCGGGAATCGAACCCGGGAACCCGGGCGTGGGAAGCGAGAACGCTACCGCACGACCACGAGATGCGGGCTAAAACAACAGAACGTAGAATGCCAAGTGTTTATATAGTGCGTACACTGTATAACTGAAACTGTCTCATACTGCTGGAAAAAGCCTTTTCGAGTAGTTTAATTAAGATATAAAATAGTTAATTAGTTTAATTACATTGAAGAGCCAGAGAAACTGGTGCACCTGCCTAATGTCGTGTAGGGACCCCGCAAGCAAGCATAAGTGCCGCAACATGATGCGACATGGAGGAAACTGGCACCATGAATCCTGCAGGGCTGTCCACGAATCCGTCAAACGAAATGATCGTATCGCATTGCTGGTCGGGAGGCCCCATCCTGGGAAGTTCGGCAGCCGAGTGCGAATCGTATCTCAGTCGACGCCACATTGGGCGACTCGCGTGCTGGTGATGAGCATGAAATGATGATGAGGACAACACAACACCCAGTCCACGAGCGGAGAAAATCTCCAACTCGGCCGGGAATCGAACCCGATTCAGGTAAGCAGGTGGACCATAATTCCGTAAGAGTACGACTGGGTGGAGATCTCTTCCGAACAGAACGTTGCAAGGCATCCCAGATACGCTCAACTCTGTTCATGTCTGGGGAGTTTTGTGGCCAGCGAAACTGATTAAACTCAGAAGAGTGTTCCTGGGGCCAGTCTGTAGCAATTCTGGATGTGTGGGGTATCGCATTGTACTGCGAAATTGCCCAGTTCCGTCGGAATGCACAATGGACATGAATGGATGCAAGTGATCAGACAGGGTGCTTACTTATGTGCCACCTGTCAGATGGATCTAAATATATGAGGGGTCCCATATCACTCCAACTGCAAACGCCCCACACCATTACAGAGCCTCCGCCAGCTTGAACAGTCCCCTGCTGACATGATAGGTCCATGGATTCATGAGGTCTACGTACTCGTAAACGTCCATCAGCTTGATACAGTTTGAAACGAGGCTCATCCGACCAGGGGACGTATTTTCAGTCATCAACAGTCCAATGTCGGTGTTGACATGTCAAGGCGAGGCATAAAGCTTTGTATCGTGCAGTCATCAAGTGTACACGAGAGGACCTTCGACTTGGAAAGCCCATATCGATGATGTTTCGTAGAATGGCTCACACGATGACTCTTGTTGATGGTGCAGCACTGAAATCTGCAGCAGTTTGCGGAAGGGTTGCACTCCTGTCACGTTGAACGATTCTCTTCAGTCGTCATTGGTCCCGTTCTTGCAGGCTCTTTTTCCGGCCGCAGCGATGTCGGAGAACTGATGGTTTTCCGGGTTTCTGATAGTCACGGTACACTCGTGAAATGGTCGTAGGGGAAAATCCCCACTTCATGACTACCTCGGAGATGCTGTGTCCCATCGCTCCTGCGCCGACTATAAACCACAGTTCAAGCTCGCTTAAATCTTGAGAACCTGCCACTGTAGCAGCAGTAACCGATCCAATAACGACATCATACGTTTGTCGTCTTATATCGGAGTTGCCGATCGCAGCGCCGTATTCTGTCTGCAAAAATATTTGTGTCTTTGAATATACGTGCTTACACGAGTTTCTTTGGGGCTTCAGTTTATAATAATTAAACATGTTTTCTCTGCATAAAATCAATGAAAAACTATGTAAAATGTGCTTTACTCTTTACTTTGATGCCGCAATGACGTACGCTATATCAGTTAATCCAGTTTTTGTTCACAACAGTTTTTAGAAGCTGCAATGGCAGATATTTTGTTTATTGTTACACATGCTGGTTGTTTCAGCTGGAAGTTATATTTACTATGAAAATGTGGGAATTCCTTAATTAACTGTTGTTGTTGTTGCGATCTTGAGTCCTAAAAGTCTTCTGATTGTGTGTCCTCTGAAAGCATGTTCATATCTGTGTAACTACTACAACCTGCACCACTTTGAACCTACTTATCGGAGTCAAAATTTTGCCTTCCTCAACAGCTTTTACCTCACACACTTCCTTACATTACCAGTCTGATAATATCTTGACGTCCCAAGATGTGCACGACCAACGAGTTACATCATGTGGGAAACATCCGTCTAATCTTCAGTATTCTTTTGCAGCATCCCATTTCAAATGCTTCTACCTTTACATGTACAGAGTGTTCTGATATTCTCCTCAGAAATTTCTAGGACTTTTAGAGGGCAGTGAGTACATAATATTTTGAATAGGAACTCTACGACGTTTTCAATTCAGATGTTTAATTCATTCACTTCTGCTTGAGAAACTGAATTAGGCGTCTTGCAGTACATTTAATAGATAACAATTTAGGCGTCATGCAGTACATTTAATAGATAACAATTTAAAAGGAAACATAAGAAAATGTCCATTTATCACTTACATTTATTTGTATGAACACTTAAACTTTACATATTTGCATTACTCAAAACAAAAAAGAACCCAGAATATTGTCCAGACGGAACGTGCACTCTTGGAATATTAATACTAAATCAAACCATGATACAGAACACAGAACACAGAGGAGATTTTTAGTCTCCAAAAATGTCATACTGTAATACGCGAGCATAAAGTATGTTTCAGAATTGTACTACAGACCACCGACAGAGGTATGTTCGACGACCTTCTTGAAGACGGGAATGACCTGTGCTTTTTTTCCAATCATTGACAACGCATCGCTCTTCTAGCTACTTATGATGCGCTGTTGCTAGAAGAGTTATTTCGCCTAATGTGGAATCGTTTTGGTATATTTCCAAGTCTAGTAGCCTTTGATCTCTTAAGAGATTTCAGTTGCTTTCCTATCCATCGTCCACTATACCGATAGGGCCTATTTGTCATGTGGACGGCCGTGCGACGATTTAACTGAGAAACTGCAGTGCGATCTTTCTGAGCATCTCGTCCTCTGTTTCGATGCCATTATGATCACAAAGGGTCTGGACAGATGGCTTCGATCCTTTAACTGATTTAACGTAGGGCCGAAATGTCTTAGGAATTCATGTCAAGCTGGTAGACACCATTTTCTTTCGAATTAGTTGAACTCCTCGCAAATGTCTCTCCTTGCACTAATTTTGATTTTGTTCGTCATTCGTCTGTGAGGCTCCAACTATAAATTTGCAGCAAATCTCTAAGTGCCTCCGTAGCACCTTTCTAGCACGGTTGTCGAACGACGGTGGACCTTTTCTGAGCCTCACAGCTTTCCTCACACATGCAGTTTGAGCACTTGCACGTCGTGATAGTTTCACGGAGCTGAGGCCTTTGCCGGAATAAGAGACTTTTCACAGGTACCGACAGTCAAACTAAGAATTCTCGTAGCGTAGTATAGCGTGCTGTGGTCTCCGACTCGTCTTCACACGGACGGCGAATCAGTCTTTGTAGTTGCATGTAATTGGCCGGTGTTTTTGTTGCAAATACTTTGTACTCGGTGTGTAACCTCCCCCTGACTTATCGACCTTAATGACAATGAAAAATTAAACCGCGTGTACCTAATGGAAATTTGGGAAAAGCAATCGTCACCGAAGTTAATCTGTCGGTAAAGAGGGAGGAAAGGGTTACGTCTAAATGAAAGGAAAAATGCAAATGAAACCGGTGGAAATTAATTTTGAAAAGGGGTAAAGTTAATAAAGAAAGTAAATGTGCGGCCGTTACGTCAACAATTAACTAGCGGTAATTAGATATTTGAGATTTGGGGGAAATCACGGTCGCCAGTCCTAAGGACAATTACTATAGTAACTGAAAAAGAAAGGTTATTACACATATAATTAGCACTAGAAGCGTGGCAACTGAAGGTTGACACGTGTAGTGTGAAAACTGAAAGTTTGTCAGAAGTAATAAATTTCGCTACACTCTGACTTAATTTAGCAAAAGAATTAATAAAACCGGAAAATCGAAAGTTAATTTAGTGACTGAAGTTAATAGTGAGCTTTCTTTCTGAAGCACATCGAAATTCAGTAAAATACGGTTAGTCATGGACTACCTCAACAATCATTTCCAAAGCTACTTGAATCTACGCAATTTAGAAATAAGAGATTTAACTTTGAACTTGAATTAAATGATTCTGAACAATTAACAATAGTAAAATTTAGTACGTACCAAGCTGAGCTGCAGTCACAGGTAAGCTAAAATACGGTAACAAAACTCGCACTCTTAATTTGTGCTTGTGCAATTTAAATATTGTAGCCAGCTATGAATACCTTAACTGAACTTTGAAATTAAAGCAGTGAAATCGAATGATGCTGGCGTTTGAATTTCAACGACACTTGGGCTCATTTCGGAAAAGGAAGGGACCCTGCTTGGCAATGCAATTGGGACAATGAGCAACAAAGGTTCATGCTAAGTTGCTGTAATTTTGTGATGCAACAATTTTAAAAGTTTGAAAAGCTGAGGTCTGCCATACAGTTCTAAAACTTTACGTGCTTCCAGTCTTCCTTGTTGGCTGATTGAAGGTTTGAAGCCGTCGATCGAGGAGGTGGCGACAGTCACTCATTGTCGGCCGTCGCTGTTGCAGAAGCTGGATGTTGGCGCTCCTTCTTCTCGACACGGTCACCAGCCGAAACGGGCTCTTGATGTGCGCCAGCTAATGCTTCCCGTCCGCGACACCATGTCAGAAACTGTCATCGCAAGTCGAGCGCAATTACATGCTGCCAAACCCCGAAAGCGCGGCAACTCGTGGGAGCTTCACGCAACACACCTGCTCCACTGCACCACCCCAGCCAGACTCCCTCTGCCCGCGCTCCACGCGACAGAGTTAACACTACCAAAGATCCTAAACACCTTCGTTCTACACACCACCTATCGATGTATTTGTTCGACAGTATAGTTTTCCCTAGGCCAGACCCAGCGTATAATACAAATAATATTTACAAAACAAACCAATTATACATCGACATAAATGCATATATATATATATATATATATATATATATATATATATATATATATATATATATATAGTAAAACAATTACAATATATAATGACACAGAAATGTCATATCTTGAGGTAACAAAACAAAGAAAAAAATTCTAGTACAATAGATGGAAATAGGAGGCTATGCATTTCCGGCGTTACAGGTGTCTACCCACACTGATTTTGATGCTAAGAATCCCCGAAGGAGAATGCCACGACAATTCACTAGAAGATTCATGACCTTCCAGTCAGTCTTGCCTGTGGTAGTCTCATTTCATCATCATTAAATTTACGTGCGATATTTAGTAGACTGCGAATGAGTATGGCGTGCACTAAACTACTTTTCAATATTTAGGTCAGTTCCAATGGCTGTGACGTTTTAGTGTTCACTAATATATGCGCATAGGCCACAGAAGTCAAAAATTATTTCAAGTCGCCGTCAGTTTGGAGTATTGTCAAAGCCTTTGCTGAAGTCATGTCAGTCTTAGTTGCTTTCTTCTTTTCCCATCGAATTTTAATATTAATCGGTCAAACTGTGCGACTTCCCGAAGATTTTTCACTAATAAGTAAACATTTCGATGAACTTTTGTTATTACTGTATTTATCCTTGTCTTCCATCCTTCGGAGACGTACTCTGCGTAGTGGTGCGTTCCACTACAACTATTTTTTCGTCGTATGCTCGTTATCGATCCATGGTCCAGAAATAGTCGAAAATGTTGTAGGGCTTCTGGTTTCCTGGCATGTTCTCTTGAACAGATAGCCAAGCATCATTCAGCATTCCCAGGGGAAGGTATGCTAGACCTTAAGACGTTCTTCAGCAACAGTTTATTTCTTCGTATTTCTTACGGGCAGGACTAAACTCGAAACACTGAACTGTCTTCCCTCAACATTTATTAAAATAACATCAACCCATAATTTCTCTTACGGGAAACGTATACAGCTGATTAGATGGCACAAGTTTCAAAATCAATCAAGAAAGACGCAGTGTTCCATCGAAACACGTTGATTTTGATTATTTTTCTCTTTTTGTTCGATAGAAAAACGTTGACAACTAAAATAGTATTTTATTCCTCCCAAGACCTTTTATGATCGATGTGAAGCGTAAATAACTGCTCAAACTGTTTGTAAAAACTCCTGAACATTCCATCCACAAAGACGATTCACAGCTTAATAAACATGATTCTCCCTTTTCGCTGGCAGACACCAATATTCTCTTATTCTGTCCCCTGTATTCACCTCAAAATAAAAAGTTGCTGCCACCATTTTCGGTAAATATTAGAATCTCGTATCTCAACTGATGTATTTTACCAGATTTTCATAAATGCTATGTAACAAGTTTTATCAGTGCACCCACTTTTTTCTAAAGTATTGCAAGTTTTATACATGATAACGAGGGAGGATCGGACGCACTCCCATACGTTTAATGTTTGTTAATTAATTTTACCTTCTACATTTCATTTTAGCCTTAGAGTGTGTCTTTTCATACCTAACGTATTTTAACAATGCCTTATATTATTCTGTAACTACTTTTGTATCCTTTTATAGAAAGAATTTTAAACATTTTTAATTTATTATTACATCTACAGAAGTTTTTACATATGATTCCACGTATTAGGACTTGGTAAGAAGACGTGTCCTGTATTTACGAGGTAGCGTCTTCAGATGAATGTCCAAATTTTATGCGTTGCACTGTTGGCTGAATCATTGACGTACTTGCCGACTTCTACGTGTTTTCATTAATGCAATGAAAACGCAAAGAAAGTAGTATGTCACAATTCTGTATGAGTGCCCAAATAAATGTGAGACCTGTTGAACAGATATGTATTCTTGCACTACTTTCTTCTAAATATATTTTCCTATCATGTCTCCTGGCACCTTACACTATATTATAGAGCTGTATGTTGTCAACAGATGTAAAAACATGTTACAATATGAAACTTAGAATAGAAATAAGCGTATTGCGTCAGTGGCCGGGAGTTGCCAGCCGGCAAGTTCGGCCGCCAAGTGCAAGGCTTAGTGAGTGCGACGCCACATTGTGGGACTTACGGGTCGACAGTGGGATTGAAATGATGAGGACAGCACAACACCCACTCCCTGAGGGGAGAAAGTCTCGCTCCCCAGCCGGGATTCGAAACCGGGGCCCCGTGCGTGGCATTCCATTACGCTGACCCTTTTTTTAAATATTGTTCGATGTAGTTCGTTGCTTTTGGTCTGGGCGGACGTCTCAAGACACCCGTTCAAGTTGATCGTTGATTCCTTGACACAGTTTTTTTATTACACAGAGCACACAGCCCTCTGACCGAACACGCTGAGCTACCGTGCCGGCACCATTCAGCTATTGCGGCGTACTTGAGACTTAGAACTATTGTCGATGGACTGTACTATGATTTATGCACAGACAGTCGACTAGAGAATGTATTTTCACGCCAACTACCTTATTTCATATGTAAGCAGTGTATTAAACATTGATTTGTATCCATTTGTGTGAAGGATGTTACACTGGTAACATTTCACATAATTTACATCATTTCAAGACTTAGAGACCTTCGCAGTCGTGTGATGTCACTGTAATTCTACAGCGAAGATGCCTATTATTGACGATGACATGCACATATTTCGGAGCATTTTAAAGTATGACATGTGCTGAAGAAATATGTAAGTGATGTACACTCCTGGAAATGGAGAAAAGAACACATTGACACCGGTGTGTCAGACCCACCATACTTGCTCTGGACACTGCGAGAGGGCTGTACAAGCAATGATCACACGCACGGCACAGCGGACACACCAGGAACCGCGGTGTTGGCCGTCGAATGGCGCTAGCTGCGCAGCATTTGTGCACCGCCGCCGTCAGTGTCAGCCAGTTTGCCGTGGCATACGGAGCTCCATCGCAGTCTTTAACACTGGTAGCATGCCGCGACAGCGTGGACGTGAACCGTATGTGCAGTTGACGGACTTTGAGCGAGGGCGTATAGTGGGCATGCGGGAGGCCGGGTGGACGTACCGCCGAATTGCTCAACACGTGGGGCGTGAGGTCTCCACAGTACATCGATGTTGTCGCCAGTGGTCGGCGGAAGGTGCACGTGCCCGTCGACCTGGAACCGGACCGCAGCGACGCACGGATGCACGCCAAGACCGTAGGATCCTACGCAGTGCCGTAGGGGACCGCACCGCCACTTCCCAGCAAATTAGGGACACTGTTGCTCCTGGGGTATCGGCGAGGACCATTCGCAACCGTCTCCATGAAGCTGGGCTACGGTCCCGCACACCGTTAGGCCGTCTTCCGCTCACGCCCCAACATCGTGCAGCCCGCTTCCAGTGGTGTCGCGACAGGCGTGAATGGAGGGACGAATGGAGACGCGTCGTCTTCAGCGATGAGAGTCGCTTCTGCCTTGGTGCCAATGATGGTCGTATGCGTGTTTGGCGCCGTGCAGGTGAGCGCCACAATCAGGACTGCATACGACCGAGGCACACAGGGCCAACACCCGGCATCATGGTGTGGGGAGCGATCTCCTACACTGGCCGTACACCACTGGTGATCGTCGAGGGGACACTGAATAGTGCACGGTACATCCAAACCGTCATCGAACCCATCGTTCTACCATTCCTAGACCGGCAAGGGAACTTGCTGTTCCAACAGGACAATGCACGTCCGCATGTATCCCGTGCCACCCAACGTGCTCTAGAAGGTGTAGGTCAACTACCCTGGCCAGCAAGATCTCCGGATCTGTCCCCCATTGAGCATGTTTGGGACTGGATGAAGCGTCGTCTCACGCGGTCTGCACGTCCAGCACGAACGCTGGTCCAACTGAGGCGCCAGGTGGAAATGGCATGGCAAGCCGTTCCACAGGACTACATCCAGCATCTCTACGATCGTCTCCATGGGAGAATAGCAGCCTGCATTGCTGCGAAAGGTGGCTATACACTGTACTAGTGCCGACATTGTGCATGCTCTGTTGCCTGTATCTATGTGCCTGTGGTTCTGTCAGTGTGATCATGTGATGTATCTGACCCCAGGAATGTGTCAATAAAGTTTCCCCTTCCTGGGACAATGAATTCACGGTGTTCTTATTTCAATTTACAGGAGTGTATTTGCGGCATCGGCCGCCAGCCGGTCAGCCGTATTTTAAAACACGCGGGCCGCCAGTCACACCGCCGTGTTTGCTACAGCCGCCATCGCGGCATGAAGGAGCTGACACGAACACTTACACCGCAGCCAATAAGATGAAAGTATCCCCTTTCCAGAGCTACAACTGCGGACCTACTTAAGTTCAAACTTCAATCCACGGACCCTATTTCATGTGTTATCAGTTTAGTAACATTTACAGATTTCCATAATGGTCCGGGCTCGTCATCTGTGGAATAGTCATTGTATAGAAGACTGACTGAATTGTAAACCTTTGTACGTGTTATATTTCAACTCTGAAACCTACTGCTGGCAAATGACTCTGCAGCAAAGTTATGTATTGGTTTTACTATTTAATATTATATGTAGATAAATTAATAGGGGAGAGTCATGCAGTATCGACCGGCTTACAGTCCCGGCCACTATTCTGATTTCCCTTTCCGTCTCCAAATGGCAGAAATGTACAGTAAAAAGAAGCAAGCTGTGGTGTCACCGCCAGACACCATACTTGCTAAGTGGTAGCATTTAAATCGGCCGCGGTCCGTTAGTATACGTCGGACCCGCGTGTCGCCACTATCAGTGATTGCAGACCGAGCGCCGCCACACGGCAGGTCTGGTCTAGAGAGGCTCCCTAGCACTCGTCCCAGTTGTACAGCCGACTTTGCTAACGATGGTTCACTGACTACAAACGCTCTCATTTGCAGAGACGACAATTTAGCATAGCCTTCAGCTACGTCATTTGCTACGACCAAGCAAGGCGCCATATTTAGTTACTATGTCTTCTGAACAGATAATATTGTGAATCATGTACCATCAAGAGCGACGTTCATCATAAATGGATTAAAGTTAAGTATCAAACTACTTACGTCCGCTTTCTGAATTCTAATTCCTTGTCATGTTCCAGACCTCACGTCAGTATAGTTATTCCCTCCTCACGCCAGCCTGCGTGAGCTAAAAAGCGTGCATTTCGGTCTCCTCTAGTAACACGGTGTTGGCTCTTCTGCCAACACAACACAAGCTTCTACGTCCATGTGCACATACTCGGATAACTTCATCCTCTTTTCACTGCTTTGTCTGCTCCGAGTACTTGATCGTGTTACTGGAGCTCTTAGCGCAACGTAGATATTGCGAGGACTGTGTCACCCGTTTTTAAGGTAAGTGATTAATTTCGTTGCTAAATTTCGATTATCTGTGTCATGTAAGGAATGACATCTAACAGATGTTTTATGATAATTTCTATAAAGGAACGTACAATACGACAACATGCTATTGAATGTTTTTCGTGATGTACCGGCCACATGTTTGTCTTTCCGTATAGGTAAGAAGTAATTCCAGTTTTGAAATAGTATTTTCTTTTTCTTACTTCTCTTCAGGCCGAAATGACGAGAAATGAGAAAAAGTAAGAGGGGAACGGAATTAAAAGTGCATGAAAACAGCTGAGAGCGAGGTTGTGTCTAGCGACGTTATTGCGGGGGAGACCACTCAAGGGTTTTCAACAATCACGAAAGAAAAAGATCTTCACCAAACACAAGGAATTTAAAACGGAAAAAATAAAGTGTGAAAGAGAGTTGAAGAAATCAGAATTTAAATTGGGTGTTCCAGAATAAAATAAACACGCAAAGAGTGGCCATGTAAAGCAAGTTAGAACACAGCGAGGAAAACTGGGATTTACTGGGAATAATGGGTCAATAGAATGGCATTATGTGCTTGGATTCATGTGAAGAAAACTGAGGACTGTGTAGCAAGTGTACAGGCTAGGTACACGTTGGATGTATGGATCAGGAGAATTTTCTGTATTTTATTTTCGATCTCTGTAAAACAGTGAGCTAAACTCTGTAAGAAATGTGTCAGAATTCTCTATTACATTGAAAACAATATAGTCAACGCTATTCTTTGCATTGTGTAAGCACTCGGATATCGATAGAAACAATCTGAGGGAGAAACATGGGAACGCGATTCTAAGCATTGTTGTGAGACGAGGTCTGTCTGCGAGAGTGGAAGTAATATTGTCGGTCGAGAGCTCGAAGACAGAAAACGTGTCATGCTGCCCTCACGTCGGTGATGGCAGGTTTTACCACACTCAAGGCCTGATTTCATTTATACAGCCAGGAGAGATTTAGATGGATTAACTTCGCTTGAAGATGGAATTCAAAGTAATATTCGCAAGCATAGCGCACATGCAGTTGCAGTGTTAGGCTCGTGATTGTTAGTCCGAGTTTGCAATAATCCGATGTTTTGCTTTTCAGTTAAAGAAGCCTCCTTATCCTCCAAATAATAATAACTCTTCTCCATATCTAAATAATATGCTGTGGTTATTAAATATGAATGTAACTTTGAAATTGAAATAATTTGTTAATCTAGCACTCAGCCATTATTGATACTTATGTAATTGTCATTGTAGATTATTGATCATAATAATTTCTGAAGTTTTAAATAGACTTAATATATGAAATTCCTTCTTAAAAGTTATTTAGTGGTTAACAGGACCCAAACGAACTCCTTTTTATTAAATTTTTTCTTGGTTACAATGAGCTTTAGCCGCTGCTGCTGCGAATTGCTGTAAACCACATGGAAAAAGGCAGTCATCTAAAGAGGTGAGTGCAAAACTTAGAGCCAAAACAGAGACACTGACACACCACAACATGTCATGTACTCTAATCCAGTAAATTCCGCTGCACAAGCCAGATTGTGTGTCACTTGTAAAGTCTTGGTCAAATAAGCAGTCGTATAGTTTATCCAAATGTTATAAGAAGTTTCTCATGCAACGATCTGTTGAGAGCTTAAATGATAGTGAAACTAACACTCATACAACACGCACACAGTGTTATGCAGGTTAAATTCCGATTACTGATAGCTCAGATTGCTTACCGAGTCCATTTTCACAGACAAACGTAGGAATATTATTTGTAGCAACGTTACAACATTTTTATCTAAGCTGAAATAGTAACGATTAGTTCCCGTGCTTATATGTTCTATTACTAAGCAATAAGTCTCAGTGCAGTCCATCACTAACAACTGATGTTAACAGAAAAGACAGTGGCCGATAGTACAACAAACTTTCTACAAGCCTTCTAATTGTAGTTTTTCACTTTCGATGTAATTAAATACTATAAAGATCGTTACACTGTGCTATTCATAGAACATGTCATGAGGTAGGAGAATAGTATATTAATATTCCGATTAATCACCACAGTCACAAAGTAGGGTCAAGAAGCTTAAGCTGGCCGATACTGCACAACTCTCCCCCATCTGAATACTCTGTCCACGAACCCTATCTGTTCCTCAGACCTATATGCACTACAGAACCAAAAAGCTGCAAAAGAGTTACAACAGTATTATTTTGTAGTGTACTACTGTCTACACGACACGTCTGTGCAGTTCTGTATATGCACTCCGTGCTTCATTTTTGCATTCTTTTGACTTATTCAGTACCACTTGGAAATGGCCCAAAGACCGATACTGCAACTGTGAAGTACAGTCAACGGCGACTATGACGTCATTTTAAAAGATTTTACATGACTGGGAAATCCGACCATGGGAATTTAATCTTCAATAAATTGTTTTCTTGAAAGTAGTAAAGGCAACGTGTGTAGTAGATCTCCTGTCGTCATTAGGTGCGATGTTACACCAGAATCGATCAGATCTTGCGTATGTCCCATGTATTTTCCCCTAAAGCGATGCAGCTATTGTTTCGCATTTCTACCTGTTGGTAACGATGTTGCCTTATTCCATCAACTTAAACTTATGAGCTGGCCGCTGTCGCCGAGCGGTTCTAGGAGCTTCAGTACAGAACCACGCTGCTGCTACGATCGCTGGTTTGAATCCTGCCTCGGACATGGATGTGTGTGATGTCCTTAGGTTAGTTAGGTTTAAGTAGTACTAAGTCTAGGGGACTGATGACCTCAGATGTTAAGTCCCATAGTGCTTAGAGCCATTTGAACCATTTTTTTAAACTGACGAATTTGTTGTCTCCGTTTCTTTTGCATACTACTTGGCACCTACAGAATGTTTTCGCATTTCATTTGCTGCTTCATCTACAATACAAACAAGATTACCTTCGCTTAAAACTGCGTTATTTTTAGTGGATAGTATTCCTTTGCAGACTACGCCAGTAAGTAAAAACTTCTATGTTTGTATATTCCACTGTACACCGACGCCCATTGTATGCCATTAAGGACTTTCCTTTGGTGGCCTCCGAGAGCTACATCAGCAGCACACTTGGAACTCTACTTGCCGGCCAGGGATCAACTGCAGTACTGAACTCTGGCAGGACGCCACGCATCACACCCGTCTGTCAATGAACTTGTGAGCGGACAGAGTTCTGGTGTATCCTACTTCTGGAAAACCCCGTTCCTGGGCTCAGTAAGTGAAGTGACCTGGCCCCCGCAGGCGGGTAAACACATTCATTGTCCGTACAAGTGTCACTCCGTGCAACTATCACAAACTCTCAAGCACATACCTGTCTAAGGCATTATGTACTCGTACAATACTCTTACACATCTCCCACTGATGCTCAATATTTTCAGTCAAAGAGACAGTTTCTTCATGTTGACCGCTCGAGTAACCCGAAATCCGTTTATTTTTTCGCTCTTGCTAAATAGAAATGTCCTCGCATCTTTCCTGCCATTCCTTTTTGCAGCCGTACTCAGTGACACTCTAACGGCCTTACGATTACCGATACCCTGTTCTACGGTGAGCAGAAAAGTTCGGCCTAATGACAACAGGAGATCTACAACACACGTTGCCTTCACTACTTGGTTTTATGATTAGCTGCTCACGGTAATTTTCGGATAAGCAATTACACCAATTTTAGATTATTTCTGTCCTTACAACCCACCTTACAGTCTGATTTAAAGTAGTTGTCACTTGACGTTTGCGCTGCGAAGTTGCGGCGTTGTCACGTCAAGCACTGGCTGGAGGCAGCCGCCTCAGCGCATCGCTACCGCCGGCGATAGAAAACCGTTTTAAAGTCTGTATCTTCTACAACCCCCCCCCCCCCACCCATGAACCATGGACCTTGCCGTTGGTGGGGAGGCTTGCGTGCCTCAGCGTTACAGATGGCCGTACCGTAGGTGCAACCACAACGGAGGGGTATCTGTTGAGAGGCCAGACAAACATGTGGTTCCTGAGGAGGGGCAGCAGCCTTTTCAGTAGTTGCAGGGGCAACAGTCTGGACGATTGACTGATCTGGTCTTGTAACATTAACCAAAATGGCCTTGCTGTGCTGGTACTGCGAACGGCTGAAAGCAAGGGGAAACTACAGCCGTAATTTTTCCCGAGGATATGCAGCTTTACTGTATGATTAAATGATGATGGCGTCGTCTTGGGTAAAATATTCCGGAGGTAAAACAGTCCCCCATTCGGATCTCCGGGCGGGGACTACTCAAGAGGACGTCGTTATCAGGAGAAAGAAAACTGGAATTCTACAGATCGGAGCGTGGAATGTCAGATCCCTTAATTGGGCAGGTAGGTTAGAAAATTTAGAAAGGGAAATGGATAGGTTAAAGTTAGATATAGTGGGAATTAGTGAAGTTCGGTGGCAGGAGGAACAAGACTTTTGGTCAGGTGATTACAGGGTTATAAATACAAAATCAAATAGGGGTAATGCAGGAGTAGGTTTAATAATGAATAAAAAAATAGGAGTGCGGTTTAGCTACTACAAGCAGCATAGTGAACGCATTATTTTGGCCAAGATAGACACGAAGCCCATGCCTGCTACAGTAGTACAAGTTTATATGCCAACTAGCTCTGCAGATGATGAAGAAATAGATGAAATGTATGACGAGATAAAAGGTAGTGAAGGGAGAAGGAAATTTAATAGTCATGGGTGACTGGAATTCGTCAATAGCAAAAGGGAGAGAAGGAAACATAGTAGGTGAATATGGATTGGGGGGAAGAAATGAAAGAGGAAGCCGCCTTGTAGAAATTTGCACAGAGCATAACTTAATCATAGCTAACACTTGGTTCAAGAATCATAAAAGAAGGTGAAACGTCCCTTAGAAAAATTATACAGCGAGCGCCACTACTGCCAGCTACATAAAAGATTCAAACTACTGAAGGCACTAACTACTGATAGGCATAGTTAGCAAATGAAAGATTTTGATAGAGAACAGACAATGTATTTACCTTAATAATGTTGAATACTCATAATATACATAGCAGTTCATGACACCCAGTTTCATACAGAGGTGGCGTTACCAATAAAAAAACCTAAACAGCCTACTTACAGTGTATTTGTGTTTTTCCTGTCTTTATGTGTTTAGCTAATAAGATTTATGTTGTAGAATTTTTCAAATACTATGTTATTTTCTTCATAAAGGTATTTAGACATTATTTATTCTAGAATGAGATTTTCACTCTGCAGCGGAGTGTGCGCTGATATGAAACTTCCTGGCAGATTAAAACTGTGTGCCCGACCGAGACTCGAACTCGGGACCTTTGCCTTTCGCGGGCAAGGGCTCTACCAACTGAGCCACCGAAGCACGACTCACGGCCAGTACCCACAGCTTTACTTCTACCAATATCTCGTCTCCTACCTTCCAACCTTTACAGAAGTTCTCCTGCGAAACTTGCAGAACTAGCACTCCTGAAAGAAAGGATATAACGGAGACATGGCTTAGCCACAGCCTGGGGGATGTTTCCAGAATGAGATTCTCACTCTGCAGTGGAGTGTGCGCTGATATGAAACTTCCTGGCAGATTAAAACTGAGATACTGGTAGAAGTAAAGCTGTGGGTACCGTGCGTGAGTCGTGCTTCGGTAGCTCAGTTGGTAGAGCACTTGCCCGCGAAAGGCAAAGGTCCCGAGTTCGAGTCTCGGTCGGGCACACAGTTTTAATCTGCCAGGAAGTTTCATTATTTATTCTGTTTTGTTTCAACGCTCATGTGTGAAGTTGATGTTTCGAAAGCTATTCTGATCTTTTATGTATGTACTCATGTCATAATTTCTGTAACACTGACGTATATGTTATTTCGATTCTTTTGTAAAGCCTGTACTACAAATGTTCTCTGTAATGTTATGTTCTTTAATGATGTATTTTGTACCTATGTAATTGTATTCTTATGTTATAAAATTGTAATTGACACCAGGTCATCAAATTAAGTAACTTGTAAGTTCCATTTCACTGCACACGTTTCTGTTGGTCATTGTATATGGACAATATGTGAGAAGTAGGGACTGTTAGTGTTTACACGTGTGTTAATAATTCAGCAAGGGACTGGAAAACAGCATTGCTGGTTCTAAGGACAATTCCAAAAACTTTGTGAGTGCACAAGTGGTGGTTATGGACTTGCTATATTGTCCGCAAGACTCTTCGATGGTGATTGTGCACCTGCACAGTCGCAGCAGATGGCTGCTGGCCATCTCTACAAGGACTACAGTGGGTCTGCATCTTTGCTGACTCACCAATACCATTATTTCTACAAGGACTGCACTAGGTCTGCACCTCTGGTGGACCACCAATACCGTAATCTGTACCAGGACTACAGTGGGTCTGCTCTGTTATGACCTTCTTATCAATATTCTTCAAAACTTCGACTGACTCTGCTGTGGGTTTGCTCTGTTGTGGCCCATTACCTGCCTGCATGTCAAGAGTCAGCACTGTCTTTCTGTTAGAAGGACAACACTACTTCTTCAAGACTGCATGGAAATCCACTACTTCTGTGTGTATTTTCTATTACTGCTCAGACTTTGAGAAAAACACTGCTATTTTACTGTGATGAACGATCAGCACTGTCTTTATGGGCTGTGAGAAAATTTTAGCTTTTGACCAACATTGTATCAATAAGTGTGTGCATTTGATTTCTTTGTTATTGTAATTAGGAAAGATTTTATCAAATCATTATTGGCCACTGCCCAAAACAATTTGTAAAATTTTTTGTGGGGCGCATGGGGGCTATGTAAGTAGGCTGTTTATGTTTTCTTATTGGCAACGTTACGTAGCGCTCTGTATGAAAATCACTGGCTGTGCTGTGTGCAGTCTGTGGCTAGTTTGCATTGTTGTCTGCCATTGTAGTG
Organism: Schistocerca nitens; assembly: GCF_023898315.1. Taxonomy (NCBI): domain Eukaryota; kingdom Metazoa; phylum Arthropoda; class Insecta; order Orthoptera; family Acrididae; genus Schistocerca; species Schistocerca nitens. The sequence goes on along the minus strand of NC_064615.1, from coordinate 88,776,862 downwards.
TTGGGCAGCGGCAGCTGGATGTGAACAGCGCGTAGCGTTGCGCAGTTGGAGGTGAGCCGCCAGCAGTGGTGGATGTGGGGAGAGAGATGGCGGAGTTTTGTAATTTGTCATGAACTGCTATATATATATATATATATATATATATATATATATATATATATATATATATGATATTAAGGTAAATACATTGTTTGTTCTCTATTAATATCTTTCATTTGCTAACTATCCCTATCAGTAGTTAGTGCCTTCAGTAGTTTGAATCTTTTATTTAGCTGGCAGTAGTGGCGCTCGCTGTATTGCAGTAGCTTGAGTAGCGAAGATTTTTGTGAGGTAAGTGATTTGTAAAAGGTATAGTTTAATGTTAGTCAGGGCTTTTCTTTCGTAGGGATTTCTTGAAAGTCAGATTGCGTTGCGCTAAAAAAAAATACTGTGTGTCAGTTTAAGCACAGTCGTGTATCATTGTTTAAAGGGGACGTTTCATATGTCGACCCTTAGCCTAGGATACCTCACTGGAATCTTCTGATTTTTTCTTGTAATTTGTGTAATTAGTGAAGCTTTTGTTTATTGCTAGCGCGTAATTGTAGAGAAAATCTCCTTCGTAGTTGCAGTCTTTCATTGTTGTACAGTAAAACAGTTGTGGCATGCATGTAGATTTGCACCAAGTATTTCGCAGCTGCAATTAACTAGATATTATTTTCAGTGTTATGTTAATGTGTTCTCTTATTTTTGGTCTTCAAATTGTGTTTTTCTGTGTTGTCGTGTGAAATACTGTGACAATAATGGCGTGTGAAAAACGTACACTAGGCTCCAAAGTAACCTGAGAAATAATAGTGACGACGAGCGTAGCTTGCCAGCACCACTGTGTAATGCATTAACAGACATTCAAAGTAGTAATTTGGTAACTGTGCATAGGGAAATGGAGCGGGCGTCAAACAATGGCGTGGACAGTGAAACAATTAGTGCAGAGGGAAGCATTATCGATCGATCGGTCGGCAACAGCTCGCCTCAGGAATCGGGAATGACAGGACACAATTTTGCAAATATTGTAGATTGAGGTTTTGGGTCCTCACCGTTTTCTCAAATGAGTCAAGACACATTTTCCACTTGTCAAAATGTGAATGTTGCCGGTGCAAATTCACTTCCGAAAAGCACTGAGGAACATGTTTCAGACACCAGTGCATTGTTATTACAATTAATGCAACAAATGGGACAAAAGCTTGAAAAGTTAGACACAATGGAACAAAATCAGAGACAAAGACAGCAACAGTTAGACACAATGGAACAAAATCAGAGACAAACACAGCAAAAGTTAGACACAGTGGAACAAAATCTTAAAAAGTTAGACTCATTGGAACAAACTCTTGAACAAACACGTGAAGATTTAACTACTGAGTTACATAACATTGAATCGAAATGTCAAAAAGTCTGTAATGACGTAAAAACTCAAATTTGTGAACATTTTCAACCTATTTTTTCGCGGCATGAAAATACATTACAGAATCACGAAGCAGCCATAAAAGAACTGCAAACTATTGTTCATGAAAATCATGAGACCTTGCAAGCTAAATTTGACTCAGTTGCATCTACCGATTCGGTTACGCAACTTGCAAAAACTCAGGAAAACTTAAAGGACACAGTAGATACTCTGAAACTTTGTTAAAAAAAAAACACACTGAGGAAATAAGTACACTATCGGATAAAGTAGCCGAACTTTCAGATCAGTTCACTAACTTATCTACAAAGGTAGATGATGATCTGAATGACACAACACCTGTAGCCTTCACTGACACTGAAGAGTATGAAGAAATTAGAAAATTCAAACAAAATCAAAATCAAATCAATACGCAGTACAAAAGTGAAATCCGGGAAGTGCAAGATCAGTTGGCACAAGTAGTACAAGAATTACGTATTTCGCGCCCCAATACGGGAAGAGGGACATAAAAATACGGAACAGCCGGAAAATAATAACACAGCGCATTTCGGAAATTATGAAAGAAATTGGCAATGTGCACCGAATTTTGAGATTGAACCGCCGACACGACGTAACAGTGACCGACATGCGACTCGCCGACACGATGAATTTGACTATAAGCTGTTCATTACTCCACGTAAATTCAAAACGTTTAAGAATTCTGGCAACGACATTCATCCACAAGCGTGGCTCCATCAATTCTCTCATTGTTTTCCTCCCAACTGGTCATTGCAGCACAGATTAGAATTTATGTGTGGCTACTTGGAGAATGAACCAGCTGTAAGAATGCGATCGGTCATTCACGATTGTCACAGTGAAGGAGAATTTTATCATGCCTTCCTCTCAGCATATTGGTCTCAAGCTACACAAGACTGAGTAAAACATAGCATCATAATGATGAATCATTTCGAACAATCTGAATTTTCCAGTCTTGTGAAATATTTTGAAGACATGTTGCATAAGAATCACTACCTGTCAAACCCATACAGCCCCTCAGAACTCATCCGCATTTGCTTAATCAAATTGTCTGAACATTTACGACATATTATTTTGGCAGGACGTTGCAAAGACGACATTGAAGCTTTTCAGGTGCTCTTACAAGAACTGGAAATTGACACTGACAGTCGCGGAACGCGAAAACAGGAGCACAACAATTACAGGTCACATCCGTCACATTTGCGAGATGAAAGAAATAATAACTGGACGCGACAAGGCTATTCTCACAACATAAATCGTGACCAAAACAGACACCACCCGTATAACAACCGTTGGCAGAGTAGTAATAATTACAGGGAAAGATCACCTCTCCGCAGTAATGACTATCACAGAGACAATCAGAGAAACAGACAATATGGGAACCAAAACAATTATTATTACGAGAGACAGAATAACTTTAGACGCAACAGCCCAGCGCGCAGTTACGATTCAGGGAGAAATTCTCCACCACTTAACCGACAAGAAAGAAACCACAGGAACTACCGACATGACGATAGACGATATGATCGTAACGACAGACCTGAATTGCATTAGAACTGGCGGGATTTAAACAGGGCAGGGCCCTCTCGTCACGGTGAATTTGTAGAAGTTAGGTCTCCAAACCCCAATAACGACGCGCGCCAACGTAGAGACAATAGGCAATGACTCATACCGCTGGCAGCCACAAAACGCACGTGTGACACTAACGACGCAGCTGCCGTAGCTAGTAGTTACGTAAAAATGGAAGACATTAGGGACATCTTACTCCAGGAACACGACATAAAACTTAACAACATTGCATATCCTGTGATTCACATTACTGTAAATGACGTAAAATTTACGGCAGTACTTGACTCTGGCAGTCCCATTTCAGTAATTAGTGAAACAGCTTTTAGCAAATGCAACAAATCGAACGATTGCCCCACACTTCCGTTACGTAAGATTAAATTACAAGGTGCAATCTTTGGAAAAAGTGTAGATGTACGCCAACAAACCTACTTAGAATTCTTTTGTCAAAGCCACAGCTTCTCTATGAACTTTCTTATTGTTCCATTATTGTCGACGGAAATTATACTGGGAGTAGACTTTTTGAATGAATACAAGGCAATCTTAAGCTTTCACGATGCTGAAATAAGTTTAGAAAAAGAGGGTAAGTCAGTAGCTTTGAATTTTGAAGATTGGCTCTCAAACCATGACGAAGAAATTAATCGGCTTTACCTCCTATTAGACAACAGTTCTGAATTTTCGACGGAACTTGACACTAACAATCACTCTGCAAGTACTGACAGGGATGATATCGACGGCATATTTGAAACTAATGAGTTAATTCAGAATAAAATTCAAACAATTGAAAATTGTAATGACAATGATAGGCAAGAACTTTTTGAGATTTTACAATCACATTCCACAGTTTTTACTCACAAAACAGGAACAATCAAGGGATTTCAATACCAATTTCGTGTTCGTGAGCATACTAAATTTTGTGTTAGACCATACGTAATTCCAGCGCATTATAGGGACCGTGTTAGAACAGAAATACAATCTATGCTTGACGAGGGCATTATTGAGCCTGCAGTAAGCTCATACAACAAACCATTACATGTTGTTGAGAAGAAAAATGGATCGATCAGGCTTGTCTTAGATTCGAGACAAATCAATACTATCATTATTCCTGAAACAGACAGGCCGCAAACGTTGGAAGAACTTCTTCAAAATTTTAATGGTGTAAAAGTGTTGTCTTCCATTGATCTCAGATCCAGCTTTTATCAGATCGAACTTCATCCAGAATGTAGAAAATACACAGCTTTCCTTTGTTTCGGCGTTTGTTATCAGTTTCGGAAACTTCCTTTTGGTTTGAACATTTCTTCAGCAGCATTCATTCGCGGGCTAAATTCCATATTACCGGAGTTCTTAAAACGTCACATCACCTTATATGTGGACGATATTCTAATAGCAGAAGCTTCTTGGGAACAACATAATCGCATCCTCAACAGTTTGTTACGTATTTTTGCAGAATCTGGAATTACAGTTAACTTGGAAAAGTCTGAATTTGGTAGGTCAAAGGTGAGGTTTTTGGGACATATTATTTCTTCTGAAGGCATTCAGCCGGATCCTGAAAAGTTAGAAGCAATCAGAGCCATTCCAGTTCCATCCAAAAAAAGACAAGTCCGCAGTTTTCTGGGTCTCGTAAATTTTTACCGTCGTTTTCTGAATATGCAAATTCTTGTTACACCAAAAGTTTGTTCTCTCACTGGAAAAAATACTATTTGGAACTGGGACGAACAAGCACAGTTGGAATTCAATTCTTTGAAAGAATCGCTACTTAATGCGCCAATACTAGCTCATCCAGATCTGTCACAAGATTTCTGCCTTAGCACGGATTCTTCTAAAGTCGGTCTTGGTGCCCATTTATTTCAAGAAACCACAGAAAATGACACTACTGTTCAGAAAACCATTGCTTTTGCTAGCCGAGTGCTAACAAAATCTGAAAAAAATTATTCCGTTACTGAGTTAGAAGCTTTAGCTATCGTTTGTGCATTTAACAAATTCCGTTTCTTTCTTTCTGGTAAGCACGTAAAAGTATACAGTGATCATCGTGCATTACAATTTATTATGTCTTCAAAATTAAATCATGACAGGTTAAAACGTTGGGCATTGTTTCTGCAAGAATTCCACTTCACAATAGTCTACATTCCCGGCAAGGAGAACATTGTTGCGGACGCACTGTCACGCGCACCGGCTGGGCTTGAGAAAAGTAACACAGAAGGCAACCTCGAGAAAAATTTCAGTATTCTTTACATTCAGAAAGTCGCCTTTGAAAACTTCATCACCACATCTTTAAAGGACATTGCTCATGAACAAGATAAAGATCCGATTTGGAAAGACATCAAAAGCAAATGGCATGAAGAGACACACACACAGATTCGGCATTATTACCTGGTTAGAAACAACACACTCTTCAAACGCTGCACTGTTGATGACAAGCTATGGGTACTTTGCATTTCAGACGATTTTGTTAATAAGCTCATTTGGTACATTCATTTCAGCTACGCACATTTTGGCCCACGAAAATGTTATCATATACTTCGAACGACTTGTTATTTTAACAATATGGAAAAGAGAATTCGAAGAGTCTTGTCTATTTGTAAACTTTGTCAAAAGGCGAAACCATCTACTATCTCCCATCGTGCTCCGCTGTTTCCTATCATTCCTTCTAAATTAAAAGAATTTGCTGCTGTTGATCTCTTGGGACCGCTTGTCAGAACATCTAATGGATTTTTGTACGTTCTAGTCGCTGTTGAACTTACTTCAAAATTTGTTTCTTTCACACCGTTACGTAAAGCCACTGGACGGTCTGTATCCAACGCCTTTGTTAAAAATTTCTTACGTGAAGTTGGACACGTTAGTAAAGTCATTTCAGATAACGGACCACAATTCAGATCTGCTGTTTGGTCACGCATGCTTCGTAACCATAAAATCAAACCTGTTTTTATTTCATTGTACTCACCACATTGTAACCTGTCTGAAAGGATTATGAAAGAAATCAATAAGCTTTGCAGACTTTATTGTCACAGAAAGCATCAGCATTGGGACAGATATTTACACTTATTTCAAAATGTGCTGAATGAAATGCCTCATGATTCCATTGCTTTACCACCTACTCTTGTACTGAATAATGAAAAACCACCGAACAGAATCAGAGAGCTTGTACCTTTCCCGAATACACGTAAACTTCGACACAAAGACATAATTGATTTGGCTATTAAAAATATAAAATCTGCAGCAGACAAAAGGAGAAAACTACACGGTAAAGCAAATGCAAAGAAATTATATATTGGTCAGAAAGTTCTCATTAAAGCTCATTCATTGTCACATAAGAAGAAACACTTGAGTCACAAATTCTTTCTAGTTTACAATGGACCTTAAGAATCCGACGTATACCACATGATAATTGCGTTGAAGTTGAAACTCTGCGTACTAGGAAGAGCAAAGGTTTACACCACATTTCACATGTAAAACCGTTTATTGAAAAATAATCTGCTTTTTAACTTTGTCTTTGCCACAAAATTTTTCACTTCACATTTCTAGTATGCTTTGTCAGACTTAAGAAACTGTTAACATGCAACACTGTTTGAAGTTAAATATTCAGTCAAGAACCAAGAGAACTTATTTCAACAGAAATTGCGAATGCATTGTTATAGTGAACAGACGACACAGTGTCATTGTGTGTGTACATTCTTGCGTGTTAGTTGCACGATTACGTAACGACTATAAGGCTCACATACTTAGAACATTTACCAGTACTGTTAATGAGATTTTAATGCAACATTTTGGTTTATTTGAAAATACATTCTGAAATTAAAGTGCTTTCTGAGAGATACCAGATGACACAGAGGTTAGTTTATGTGACAGACACGATTTTATCATAACGCTACTAATGAGTGACAATATACAATGTTGCTTTTGCAGTGTTTCTGTTTTATATCTGCACAGTTTTCTGTTTTAATTTGGAAAGTAAAACATGTTTTAGTAGTAACTTTTGTGGTATAGCAGCAATGAGACAGCCTTTTTCGTGGCACAACAATACAATACAGTACAGTACTTTCTTCATCACAACAATAAGCGTAATAACTAAGATATCTATACACAAAGCATTTCACTTTTGTTTATCATGAGGTAAGTACATTGACTTCTGCAGAATTTAGCTTTCGGAGGACGACAACTACGACACTTCCACAGAGATTATCTTACAACAAGACGCACAGTTTAGCGCTACAGTACATGTATTTGAGTGATTAATTTTGTACATCCTCAGGGGGGTACACGCTTACTTTGTGTACCATGTGTTTGGCAAGCACAAGGAGCCCTAGCTAATATGGTATTTGCTTATACAACTTTACACATCGGTACCATATTTCTCTAACACACAAAGTACACAGCTATCTGATCATGTAACTGAGAGATAAACATTTTTTTTTACTACATCAGTGACAGATGTTTACGCAATTACACAGTTGGATAACTTCACACTTATGAAATTGTATTTCGTCTGTACTTTGTGAACTGCTCATATTTTTTCGGACTCATTGTGATATTATGAGAGCTTTGAATGATATATTTGGTATGGGATCACGATCTTTAAAGTACGTTTGAGGTGGATGAAACTTTTGACATGAGCAGAGAATTTTTTTTTAGGTTTTGAAATTATTGGAGGAAGCTACGACGTTTTTGAGATTTGACTGATTTGTTATGATGCTATTATTACGATGACTATGTGTATTATGCTGTTGCGGTATGTTTATGATCAATAAGCTGATGCTATATGAGTTATTTGAGTATGCTACGTATCTGTTATCATAAAATATTGAAGAAGTGTCGACGAATAAGGTAAGGAATAATGAGTAGTGGTTAGGGACTCTGGTTTGTGAAAAAGGTTGTTGGAAACCAAGAATCATACTTTAAGAGTTATGAAATGTGTGTAAATGCATGAATGTATCACAATGCCGACGAAAACGTTTTGAACACTGTTATATTCATAGGATTTTGTATCTACACATTTGCAACGAAAATTCTCGACCTCTAAAATTTTTTATATGAGACTGTCACTGTAGCGGAAACTGCTGTCGTAAATATTTCGGTAAGAAAGGTAAGTGACCGTGACGTAATGCGTTGTGAGCGGCCAGGTGTGCCAGCCACCTTGAGAAAAAGCCATTAGGCAGAGAAAAAAAGAGACCATTAACCTCACTATTGATATGCCTTTGTAGAAAGCATCGCAAATACGACACGCTCAAACTTGAAAACATGATTACACTGTAGAGTTCTTAATTTATGATATTTACTGAAATGAAATGATGAGAAACATTTTATGTCTATTGTCTTGCTAGTTGGAAGATTGTTTACTGCATTATGAAATGCCATATGGCTAGTGAATGACGTTTCACGCCTTGCTTCACCTATTTTGTTTAATATCTAGTTTCTAGCTGCACTGCAGCATTGGTTAAAATAAAATTTAATATATGTACTAATATAGTTATTTTATGCCTACAGGTCCAGTCAATAAGAAATTTATGATCTACTTCCAAGAAAATGAGGGCACATAAATAGACATTTCCCTTCACAGGAATTGCATAAATAATTTCTTTACGATTTGGTAACTTATCTGCTAATGTAAGTTCTCGTGATGCATCACTCTAGTGTTAAGATGTGACATAGGTATTAGACATGGCCATTTTTAGTGTAATATTTTTTCTGGTTGAGCTATGTCATGTTTAGATATAAGTCTTTTAATTTTTTTTTTTGCTGCTGCTGTTTGCCAGGCATAGTGTTACTGAATTTGACTTTGTGTTACTCTGCTAAGCCAGTTTACTACTGATTTATTTTTCTTGTTTGCTGCTCATTACCTTATATTAGTTGTAATTTATGCTGCTTGCTTTGCCTTTTGAATTTTTTGTCATTTCTGTTTGTGTTAATTGTTCTGTGCTGCTGCATTGCCTCGTCCCTTAGTTTAGCATATGAGCTCAGTAGATTTAAGTTAGCTTAAGAGGGGGTAGACTATATAAGAGAACGAGTTGCGATGAATTGGAGGAAATGCATTGAGAAGTTAGACGAAAAAAGTACAGAAAGCAGGTATAGATAGGACTTTTTGGGAATAATGATGAACGAAGGGAGATCTCCATGCAAAATACTGCAGTAAAACAAACCCTGTCCTTTCCTTTTGTGTCATCCCTCTACGAGTTTGTGTACTCTTGTATATTTGTGTTTTTCCTGTCTTTATGTGTTTAGCTGATGTTGTTCTGTTGTAGAATTTTTCTAATACTATGTTATTTACTTTGTAAAGACGTTGAGACATTATTTATTCTGTTTTGTTGCTCATATGTGAAGGTGATGTTTCAAAAGTTATTCTGGTCTTTTATGTATTTACTTATGTCATAATTCCTGTAACACTGATGTATATGTTATTTCGATTCTTTTGTAAAGCCTGTACTACAAATGTTATCTGTATTGTTATGTTCTTTAATGATGTATTTTGTACCTTTGTTATTGTATTCCTATGTTATAAAATTGTAATTGACACCAGGTCATCAAATTAAGTAACTTGTAAGTTCCATTTCACTGCACACGTTTCTGTTGGTCATAGTATATGGACAATATGTGAAAAGTAGGGACTGTTAGTGTTTGCACGTGTGTTAATAATTCAGCAAGGGACTGGATAACAGCATTGCTGGTTCTAAGGACAATTAAAAAACTTTGTGAGTGCACAAGTGGTGGTTTATGGACTTGCTATATTGTCCGCAAGACTCTTCGATGGTGATTGTGCACCTGCACATTTGCAACGGATGGCTGCTGGCCGTCTCTACAAGGACTACAGTGGGTCTACACCTTTGCTGACTCACCAATACCATTATTTCTACAAGGACTACAGTGGGTCTGCGTCTTTGCTGACTCACCAGTACCATCATCTCTACAAGGACTACAGTGGGTCTACATATTTGATGATCCATCAATACCATTATTTCTACAAGGACTGCAGTGGGTCTGCGCCTCTGGTGGCCCACCAGTACCGTAATCTCTGCCAGGACTACAGTGGGTCTGCTCTGTTATGACCTAACTACCAATATTCTTCAAAACGTCGACTGACTCTGCTGTGGGTTTACTCTGTTGTGGCCCATTACCTGTCTGCATGTCGAGTCAGCACTGTCTTTCCGTTGGAAGGACTACACTACTTCTTCAAGACTGCATGGAAATCCACTACGTCTGTGTGCATTGTCTTCTACTGCTCAGACTTTGAGAAAAACACGGCAATTTTAGTGTGATCAAGGATCAGGACTGTCTTTATGGACTGTGAGAAAATTTTTGCTTTTGACCAACATTGTATTAATAAGTGTGTGCATTTGATTTCTTTGTTATTGTAATTGTGAAAAAAATTTTAACAAATATGTATTGGCCAGTGCCCAAAAAAATTTGTAAAATTTTTTGTGGGTAGCATGGGGGCTATGTAAGTAGGCTGTTTAGGTTTTTTTTATTCGTAACGCCACCTCTGTATGAAAATCACTGGCTGTGCTGTGTGCAGTCTGTGGCTGCTTTGCATTGTTGTAATACTCGCCATTGTAGTGTTAGGCAGCTGGTTGTGAACAGCGCGTAGCGTTGCGCAGTTGGAGGTGAGCCGCCAGCAGTGGTGGATGTGGGGAGAGAGATGGCGGAGTTTTGAAATTTGTCATGAACTGCTATATATATATATATATATATATATATATATATATATATATATATGATATTAAGGTAAATACATTGTTTGTTCTCTATTAATATCTTTCATTTGCTAACTATCCCTATCAGTAGTTAGCGCCTTCAGTAGTTTGAATCTTTTATTTAGCTGGCAGTAGTGGCGCTTGCTGTATTGCAGTAGCTTGAGTAGCGAAGATTTTTGTGAGGTAAGTGATTTGTAAAAGGTATAATTTAATGTTAGTCAGGGCCTTTCTTTCGTAGGGATTTTTTGAAAGTCAGATTGTGTTGCGCTGAAAAAAAAATACTGTGTGTCAGTTTAAGCACAGTCGTGTATCATTGTTTGAAGGGGACGTTTCAACACAATGGAACACAGAAACATAGTGGGATAACCCAAGGAAAGGACAGGGTCTCTTTTACTGCAGTATTTTGCAAACAAAACTTTCTTTACTTCTCGGAGATCTCCCTTCATTCGTCATTATTCCCAAAAAGTCCTATCTATACCTGCTTTCTGTATTCTATTCATATTTCTTTCATAATAATTATTTCTCAGTGTACAATACTCATTTTGGCCCAAATCTTTTTCATATAACTTCTCAATGCGTTTTTTTCTATTGTCCATAGTCAGTTTCTTATATAGTCTACCCCATCTTAAGCTAACTTAAATCTACTGAGCTCAGATGCTAAACTAAGGGACGAGGCAATGCAGCAGCACAAAACAATTAATGCAAACAGCAATGAAAAAAAATGCAGATTAGCGAAGCAAGCAGCATTATAGAAATTAGCAAAGCAATTGCAATATTACAACTAATATAAGGCAATGTGCAGCAAACACAAAAATAAATCTGGCTTAGCAGAGTAACCCAAATTAAAATACAGTAGTACTATGCCTGGCAAACAGCAGAAGCAAGTGCAATAAATCATATCTAAACATGACAAAGCTCAAGCAGAAAAATATTACAGTAAAGACAACAATGCAGATAAGGGAAATGTCTATTCACATCTTAATATCTATGTCATTAAAGTGGTGCACCACAACTATTTCTACAAAAGAAATTACCAAGTACTTGAAAAGAAAATTATATATGCAGTTACTGTTATTAGTCCCTTCTTATTGTTCTTTCCATTCCAAGAGCTCCTTTTTCGAAGAATGTGGTTCATAATATAATTATTTAATAGATCTGTTGACAGAAAGTGTTCACATTAGCAAATGCATTTAATTTTATTTTATAAAACCAATGCTGCAACACAGCTGGAAACCAGATATCAAATGAAATAAGCAATTACGCAAACCAAAGCATAAAAAATATCGTTCAATAGTCATGTTATATTTCATAAGTTAGTAGAAATTCTCTCAACTCTCGTAGGAAGACGCTTGTCATAATCAGATGTGCAGATGTAAGTATCTTTCCAAGTAATGAGCGTGTCGTATTTGCGATGCTTTCTACAAAGGAATGTCAATAGCGAGGATAATTGCCTTTTTTTTCTCTCCACCTAATGGCTTTCTTTTGTCAGACGACTACCTCTCAGCTGGGCGCTCAAAACGCATTGTGTCAAGGTCACTTACCTTTCTTTCTGAAATATTTACGACAGCAGCTTCCGCTACAGTTACAGTCTCATATAAAAATATTTTCACAGGTTGAGAATTTGTGTTACAAATGTGTAGAGACAAAATCCTATGAATATAACAGTGTCCAAAAAATTTTCAGTGGCATTGTGATACATTCACACATGTACACACATTTCATAACTCTTAAAATACGATTCTTGGTTTCCAACAACCTTTTTCACAAACCAGAGTCCCTAACCACTACTCATTATTCCTTACCTTATTCGCCGACACTTTTTCAATATTTCATCATAACAGATACGTTGCATACTCAAATAACGCATATAGCATCAGCTTATTGATCATAAACATACCGCAACAGCATAATACACAGTCATCGTAATAATATCATAACACCTCAGTCAAATCTCAAAATCGTCGTAGCTTCCTCCAATAATTAAAAAAAATTCTCTGCTCATGTCAAAAGTGTCATCTGCCTCAAACGTACTTTAAAACTCGTGATCCCATACCAAACACATCATTCAAAGCTCTCATAGTATCACAATGGTTCTGAAAAATATGAACAGTTCACAAAGTACAGACGAAATACAATTTCATAAGTGTGAAGTTATCCAACTGTGTAATTGCGTAAACATCTGTCACTGATGTAGTAAAAAAAAATGTTTATCTCTCAGTTACATGATCAGATAGCTGTGTACTTTGTGTGTTAGAGAAATATGGTACCGATGTGTAAAGTTGTATAAGCAAATACCATATTAGCTAGGGCTCCTTGTGCTTGCCAAACACATGGTACACAAAGTAAGCGTGTACCCCCCTGAGGATGTACAAAATTAATCACTCAAATACATGTACTGTAGCGCTAAACTGTGCGTCTTGTTGTAAGATAATCTCTGTGGAAGTGTCGTAGTTGTCGTCCTCCGAAAGCTAAATTCTGCAGAAGTCAATGTACTTACCTCATGATAAACAAAAGTGAAATGCTTTGTGTATAGATATCTTAGTTATTACGCTTATTGTTGTGATGAAGAAAGTACTGTACTGTATTGTATTGTTGTGCCACGAAAAAGGCTGTCTCATTGCTGTTATACCACAAAAGTTACTACTAAAACATGTTTTACTTTCCAAATTAAAACAGAAAACTGTGCAGATATAAAACAGAAACACTGCAAAAGCAACATTGTATATTGTCACTCATTAGTAGCGTTATGATAAAATCGTGTCTGTCACATAAACTAACCTCTGTGTCATCTGGTATCTCTCAGAAAGCACTTTAATTTCAGAATGTATTTTCAAATAAACCAAAATGTTGCATTAAAATCTCATTAACAGTACTGGTAAATGTTCTAAGTATGTGAGCCTTATAGTCGTTACGTAATCGTGCAACTAACACGCAAGAATGTACACACACAATGACACTGTGTCGTCTGTTCACTATAACAATGCATTCGCAATTTCTGTTGAAATAAGTTCTCTTGGTTCTTGACTGAATATTTAACTTCAAACAGTGTTGCATGTTAACAGTTTCTTAAGTCTGACAAAGCATACTAGAAATGTGAAGTGAAAAATTTTGTGGCAAAGACAAAGTTAAAAAGCAGATTATTTTTCAATAAACGGTTTTACATGTGAAATGTGGTGTAAACCTTTGCTCTTCCTAGTACGCAGAGTTTCAACTTCAACGCAATTATCATGTGGTATACGTCGGATTCTTAAGGTCCATTGTAAACTAGAAAGAATTTGTGACTCAAGTGTTTCTTCTTATGTGACAATGAATGAGCTTTAATGAGAACTTTCTGACCAATATATAATTTCTTTGCATTTGCTTTACCGTGTAGTTTTCTCCTTTTGTCTGCTGCAGATTTTATATTTTTAATAGCCAAATCAATTATGTCTTTGTGTCGAAGTTTACGTGTATTCGGGAAAGGTACAAGCTCTCTGATTCTGTTCGGTGGTTTTTCATTATTCAGTACAAGAGTAGGTGGTAAAGCAATGGAATCATGAGGCATTTCATTCAGCACATTTTGAAATAAGTGTAAATATCTGTCCCAATGCTGATGCTTTCTGTGACAATAAAGTCTGCAAAGCTTATTGATTTCTTTCATAATCCTTTCAGACAGGTTACAATGTGGTGAGTACAATGAAATAAAAACAGGTTTGATTTTATGGTTACGAAGCATGCGTGACCAAACAGCAGATCTGAATTGCGGTCCGTTATCTGAAATGACTTTACTAACGTGTCCAACTTCACGTAAGAAATTTTTAACAAAGGCGTTGGATACAGACCGTCCAGTGGCTTTACGTAACGGTGTGAAAGAAACAAATTTTGAAGTAAGTTCAACAGCGACTAGAACGTACAAAAATCCATTAGATGTTCTGACAAGCGGTCCCAAGAGATCAACAGCAGCAAATTCTTTTAATTTAGAAGGAATGATAGGAAACAGCGGAGCACGATGGGAGATAGTAGATGGTTTCGCCTTTTGACAAAGTTTACAAATAGACAAGACTCTTCGAATTCTCTTTTCCATATTGTTAAAATAACAAGTCGTTCGAAGTATATGATAACATTTTCGTGGGCCAAAATGTGCGTAGCTGAAATGAATGTACCAAATGAGCTTATTAACAAAATCGTCTGAAATGCAAAGTACCCATAGCTTGTCATCAACAGTGCAGCGTTTGAAGAGTGTGTTGTTTCTAACCAGGTAATAATGCCGAATCTGTGTGTGTGTCTCTTCATGCCATTTGCTTTTGATGTCTTTCCAAATCGGATCTTTATCTTGTTCATGAGCAATGTCCTTTAAAGATGTGGTGATGAAGTTTTCAAAGGCGACTTTCTGAATGTAAAGAATACTGAAATTTTTCTCGAGGTTGCCTTCTGTGTTACTTTTCTCAAGCCCAGCCGGTGCGCGTGACAGTGCGTCCGCAACAATGTTCTCCTTGCCGGGAATGTAGACTATTGTGAAGTGGAATTCTTGCAGAAACAATGCCCAACGTTTTAACCTGTCATGATTTAATTTTGAAGACATAATAAATTGTAATGCACGATGATCACTGTATACTTTTACGTGCTTACCAGAAAGAAAGAAACGGAATTTGTTAAATGCACAAACGATAGCTAAAGCTTCTAACTCAGTAACGGAATAATTTTTTTCAGATTTTGTTAGCACTCGGCTAGCAAAAGCAATGGTTTTCTGAACAGTAGTGTCATTTTCTGTGGTTTCTTGAAATAAATGGGCACCAAGACCGACTTTAGAAGAATCCGTGCTAAGGCAGAAATCTTGTGACAGATCTGGATGAGCTAGTATTGGCGCATTAAGTAGCGATTCTTTCAAAGAATTGAATTCCAACTGTGCTTGTTCGTCCCAGTTCCAAATAGTATTTTTTCCAGTGAGAGAACAAAGTTTTGGTGTAACAAGAATTTGCATATTCAGAAAACGACGGTAAAAATTTACGAGACCCAGAAAACTGCGGACTTGTCTTTTTTTGGATGGAACTGGAATGGCTCTGATTGCTTCTAACTTTTCAGGATCCGGCTGAATGCCTTCAGAAGAAATAATATGTCCCAAAAACCTCACCTTTGACCTACCAAATTCAGACTTTTCCAAGTTAACTGTAATTCCAGATTCTGCAAAAATACGTAACAAACTGTTGAGGATGCGATTATGTTGTTCCCAAGAAGCTTCTGCTATTAGAATATCGTCCACATATAAGGTGATGTGACGTTTTAAGAACTCCGGTAATATGGAATTTAGCCCGCGAATGAATGCTGCTGAAGAAATGTTCAAACCAAAAGGAAGTTTCCGAAACTGATAACAAACGCCGAAACAAAGGAAAGCTGTGTATTTTCTACATTCTGGATGAAGTTCGATCTGATAAAAGCTGGATCTGAGATCAATGGAAGACAACACTTTTACACCATTAAAATTTTGAAGAAGTTCTTCCAACGTTTGCGGCCTGTCTGTTTCAGGAATAATGATAGTATTGATTTGTCTCGAATCTAAGACAAGCCTGATCGATCCATTTTTCTTCTCAACAACATGTAATGGTTTGTTGTATGAGCTTACTGCAGGCTCAATAATGCCCTCGTCAAGCATAGATTGTATTTCTGTTCTAACACGGTCCCTATAATGCGCTGGAATTACGTATGGTCTAACACAAAATTTAGTATGCTCACGAACACGAAATTGGTATTGAAATCCCTTGATTGTTCCTGTTTTGTGAGTAAAAACTGTGGAATGTGATTGTAAAATCTCAAAAAGTTCTTGCCTATCATTGTCATTACAATTTTCAATTGTTTGAATTTTATTCTGAATTAACTCATTAGTTTCAAATATGCCGTCGATATCATCCCTGTCAGTACTTGCAGAGTGATTGTTAGTGTCAAGTTCCGTCGAAAATTCAGAACTGTTGTCTAACAGGAGGTAAAGCCGATTAATTTCTTCGTCATGGTTTGAGAGCCAATCTTCAAAATTCAAAGCTACTGACTTACCCTCTTTTTCTAAACTTATTTCAGCATCGTGAAAGCTTAAGATTGCCTTGTATTCATTCAAAAAGTCTACTCCCAGTATAATTTCCGTCGACAATAATGGAACAATAAGAAAGTTCATAGAGAAGCTGTGGCTTTGACAAAAGAATTCTAAGTAGGTTTGTTGGCGTACATCTACACTTTTTCCAAAGATTGCACCTTGTAATTTAATCTTACGTAACGGAAGTGTGGGGCAATCGTTCGATTTGTTGCATTTGCTAAAAGCTGTTTCACTAATTACTGAAATGGGACTGCCAGAGTCAAGTACTGCCGTAAATTTTACGTCATTTACAGTAATGTGAATCACAGGATATGCAATGTTGTTAAGTTTTATGTCGTGTTCCTGGAGTAAGATGTCCCTAATGTCTTCCATTTTTACGTAACTACTAGCTACGGCAGCTGCGTCGTTAGTGTCACACGTGCGTTTTGTGGCTGCCAGCGGTATGAGTCATTGCCTATTGTCTCTACGTTGGCGCGCGTCGTTATTGGGGTTTGGAGACCTAACTTCTACAAATTCACCGTGACGAGAGGGCCCTGCCCTGTTTAAATCCCGCCAGTTCTAATGCAATTCAGGTCTGTCGTTACGATCATATCGTCTATCGTCATGTCGGTAGTTCCTGTGGTTTCTTTCTTGTCGGTTAAGTGGTGGAGAATTTCTCCCTGAATCGTAACTGCGCGCTGGGCTGTTGCGTCTAAAGTTATTCTGTCTCTCGTAATAATAATTGTTTTGGTTCCCATATTGTCTGTTTCTCTGATTGTCTCTGTGATAGTCATTACTGCGGAGAGGTGATCTTTCCCTGTAATTATTACTACTCTGCCAACGGTTGTTATACGGGTGGTGTCTGTTTTGGTCACGATTTATGTTGTGAGAATAGCCTTGTCGCGTCCAGTTATTATTTCTTTCATCTCGCAAATGTGACGGATGTGACCTGTAATTGTTGTGCTCCTGTTTTCGCGTTCCGCGACTGTCAGTGTCAATTTCCAGTTCTTGTAAGAGCACCTGAAAAGCTTCAATGTCGTCTTTGCAACGTCCTGCCAAAATAATATGTCGTAAATGTTCAGACAATTTGATTAAGCAAATGCGGATGAGTTCTGAGGGGCTGTATGGGTTTGACAGGTAGTGATTCTTATGCAACATGTCTTCAAAATATTTCACAAGACTGGAAAATTCAGATTGTTCGAAATGATTCATCATTATGATGCTATGTTTTACTCGGTCTTGTGTAGCTTGAGACCAATATGCTGAGAGGAAGGCATGATAAAATTCTCCTTCACTGTGACAATCGTGAATGACCGATCGCATTCTTACAGCTGGTTCATTCTCCAAGTAGCCACACATAAATTCTAATCTGTGCTGCAATGACCAGTTGGGAGGAAAACAATGAGAGAATTGATGGAGCCACGCTTGTGGATGAATGTCGTTGCCAGAATTCTTAAACGTTTTGAATTTACGTGGAGTAATGAACAGCTTATAGTCAAATTCATCGTGTCGGCGAGTCGCATGTCGGTCACTGTTACGTCGTGTCGGCGGTTCAATCTCAAAATTCGGTGCACATTGCCAATTTCTTTCATAATTTCCGAAATGCGCTGTGTTATTATTTTCCGGCTGTTCCGTATTTTTATGTCCCTCTTCCCGTATTGGGGCGCGAAATACGTAATTCTTGTACTACTTGTGCCAACTGATCTTGCACTTCCCGGATTTCACTTTTGTACTGCGTATTGATTTGATTTTGATTTTGTTTGAATTTTCTAATTTCTTCATACTCTTCAGTGTCAGTGAAGGCTACAGGTGTTGTGTCATTCAGATCATCATCTACCTTTGTAGATAAGTTAGTGAACTGATCTGAAAGTTCGGCTACTTTATCCGATAGTGTACTTATTTCCTCAGTGTGTTTTTTTTTAACAAAGTTTCAGAGTATCTATTGTGTCCTTTAAGTTTTCCTGAGTTTTTGCAAGTTGCGTAACCGAATCGGTAGATGCAACTGAGTCAAATTTAGCTTGCAAGGTCTCATGATTTTCATGAACAATAGTTTGCAGTTCTTTTATGGCTGCTTCGTGATTCTGTAATGTATTTTCATGCCGCGAAAAAATAGGTTGAAAATGTTCACAAATTTGAGTTTTTACGTCATTACAGACTTTTTGACATTTCGATTCAATGTTATGTAACTCAGTAGTTAAATCTTCACGTGTTTGTTCAAGAGTTTGTTCCAATGAGTCTAACTTTTTAAGATTTTGTTCCACTGTGTCTAACTTTTGCTGTGTTTGTCTCTGATTTTGTTCCATTGTGTCTAACTGTTGCTGTCTTTGTCTCTGATTTTGTTCCATTGTGTCTAACTTTTCAAGCTTTTGTCCCATTTGTTGCATTAATTGTAATAACAATGCACTGGTGTCTGAAACATGTTCCTCAGTGCTTTTCGGAAGTGAATTTGCACCGGCAACATTCACATTTTGACAAGTGGAAAATGTGTCTTGACTCATTTGAGAAAACGGTGAGGACCCAAAACCTCAATCTACAATATTTGCAAAATTGTGTCCTGTCATTCCCGATTCCTGAGGCGAGCTGTTGCCGACCGATCGATCGATAATGCTTCCCTCTGCACTAATTGTTTCACTGTCCTCGCCATTGTTTGACGCCCGCTCCATTTCCCTATGCACAGTTACCAAATTACTACTTTGAATGTCTGTTAATGCATTACACAGTGGTGCTGGCAAGCTACGCTCGTCGTCACTATTATTTCTCAGGTTACTTTGGAGCCTAGTGTACGTTTTTCACACGCCATTATTGTCACAGTATTTCACACGACAACACAGAAAAACACAATTTGAAGACCAAAAATAAGAGAACACATTAACATAACACTGAAAATAATATCTAGTTAATTGCAGCTGCGAAATACTTGGTGCAAATCTACATGCATGCCACAACTGTTTTACTGTACAACAATGAAAGACTGCAACTACGAAGGAGATTTTCTCTACAATTACGCGCTAGCAATAAACAAAAGCTTCACTAATTACACAAATTACAAGAAAAAATCAGAAGATTCCAGTGAGGTATCCTAGGCTAAGGGTCGACATATGAAACGTCCCCTTTAAACAATGATACACGACTGTGCTTAAACTGACACACAGTATTTTTTTTTAGCGCAACGCAATCTGACTTTCAAAAAATCCCTACGAAAGAAAAGCCCTGACTAACATTAAACTATACCTTTTACAAATCACTTACCTCACAAAAATCTTCGCTACTCAAGCTACTGCAATACAGCGAGCGCCACTACTGCCAGCTAAATAAAAGATTCAAACTACTGAAGGCACTAACTACTGATAGGGATAGTTAGCAAATGAAAGATATTAATAGAGAACAAACAATGTATTTACCTTAATATCATCATATATATATATATATATATATATATATATATATATATATATATATATATATATATATAGCAGTTCATGACAAATTACAAAACTCCGCCATCTCTCTCCCCACATCCACCACTGCTGGCGGCTCACCTCCAACTGCGCAACGCTACACGCTGTTCACATCCAGCTGCCGCTGCCCAACACTACAATGGCAGACAACAATGCAAACTAGCCACAGACTGCACACAGCACAGCCAGTGATTTTCATACAGAGCGCTACGTAACGTTGCCAATAAGAAAACATAAACAGCCTACTTACATAGCCCCCATGCGCCCCACAAAAAATTTTACAAATTGTTTTGGGCAGTGGCCAATAATGATTTGATAAAATCTTTCCTAATTACAATAACAAAGAAATCAAATGCACACACTTACTGATACAATGTTGGTCAAAAGCTAAAATTTTCTCACAGCCCATAAAGACAGTGCTGATCGTTCATCACAGTAAAATAGCAGTGTTTTTCTCAAAGTCTGAGCAGTAAAAGAAAATACACACAGAAGTAGTGGATTTCCATGCAGTCTTGAAGAAGTAGTGTTGTCCTTCTAACAGAAAGACAGTGCTGACTCTTGACATGTAGGCAGGTAATGGGCCACAACAGAGCAAACCCACAGCAGAGTCAGTCGAAGTTTTGAAGAATATTGATAAGAAGGTCATAACAGAGCAGACCCACTGTAGTCCTGGTACAGATTACGGTATTGGTGGTCCACCAGAGGTGCAGACCTAGTGCAGTCCTTGTAGAAATAATGGTATTGGTGAGTCAGCAAAGATGCAGACCCACTGTAGTCCTTGTAGAGATGGCCAGCAGCCATCTGCTGCGACTGTGCAGGTGCACAATCACCATCGAAGAGTCTTGCGGACAATATAGCAAGTCCATAACCACCACTTGTGCACTCACAAAGTTTTTGGAATTGTCCTTAGAACCAGCAATGCTGTTTTCCAGTCCCTTGCTGAATTATTAACACACGTGTAAACATTAACAGTCCCTACTTCTCACATATTGTCCATATACAATGACCAACAGAAACGTGTGCAGTGAAATGGAACTTACAAGTTACTTAATTTGATGACCTGGTGTCAATTACAATTTTATAACATAAGAATACAATTACATAGGTACAAAATACATCATTAAAGAACATAACATTACAGAGAACATTTGTAGTACAGGCTTTACAAAAGAATCGAAATAACATATACGTCAGTGTTACAGAAATTATGACATGAGTACATACATAAAAGATCAGAATAGCTTTCGAAACATCAACTTCACACATGAGCGTTGAAACAAAACAGAATAAATAATGAAACTTCCTGGCAGATTAAAACTGTGTGCCCGACCGAGACTCGAACTCGGGACCTTTGCCTTTCGCGGGCAAGTGCTCTACCAACTGAGCTACCGAAGCACGACTCACGCACGGTACCCACAGCTTTACTTCTACCAGTATCTCAGTTTTAATCTGCCAGGAAGTTTCATATCAGCGCACACTCCACTGCAGAGTGAGAATCTCATTCTGGAAACATCCCCCAGGCTGTGGCTAAGCCATGTCTCCGTTATATCCTTTCTTTCAGGAGTGCTAGTTCTGCAAGTTTCGCAGGAGAACTTCTGTAAAGGTTGGAAGGTAGGAGACGAGATATTGGTAGAAGTAAAGCTGTGGGTACTGGCCGTGAGTCGTGCTTCGGTGGCTCAGTTGGTAGAGCCCTTGCCCGCGAAAGGCAAAGGTCCCGAGTTCGAGTCCCGGTCGGGCACACAGTTTTAATCTGCCAGGAAGTTTCATATCAGCGCACACTCCGCTGCAGAGTGAAAATCTCATTCTAGAATAAATAATGTCTAAATACCTTTATGAAGAAAATAACATAGTATTTGAAAAATTCTACAACATAAATCTTATTAGCTAAACACATAAAGACAGGAAAAACACAAATACACTGTAAGTAGGCTGTTTAGGTTTTTTTATTGGTAACGCCACCTCTGTATGAAACTGGGTGTCATGAACTGCTATGTATATTATGAGTATTCAACATTATTAAGGTAAATACATTGTCTGTTCTCTATCAAAATCTTTCATTTGCTAACTATGCCTATCAGTAGTTAGTGCCTTCAGTAGTTTGAATCTTTTATGTAGCTGGCAGTAGTGGCGCTCGCTGTATAATTTTTCTAAGGGACGTTTCACCTTCTTTTATGATTCTTGAACCAAGTGTTAGCTATGATTAAGTTATGCTCTGTGCAAATTTCTACAAGGCGGCTTCCTCTTTCATTTCTTCCCCCCAATCCATATTCACCTACTATGTTTCCTTCTCTCCCTTTTCCTATTGACGAATTCCAGTCACCCATGACTATTAAATTTCCTTCTCCCTTCACTACCTTTTATCTCGTCATACATTTCATCTATTTCTTCATCATCTGCAGAGCTAGTTGGCATATAAACTTGTACTACTGTAGCAGGCATGGGCTTCGTGTCTATCTTGGCCAAAATAATGCGTTCACTATGCTGCTTGTAGTAGCTAAACCGCACTCCTATTTTTTTATTCATTATTAAACCTACTCCTGCATTACCCCTATTTGATTTTGTATTTATAACCCTGTAATCACCTGACCAAAAGTCTTGTTCCTCCTGCCACCGAACTTCACTAATTCCCACTATATCTAACTTTAACCTATCCATTTCCCTTTCTAAATTTTCTAACCTACCTGCCCAATTAAGGGATCTGACATTCCACGCTCCGATCTGTAGAATTCCAGTTTTCTTTCTCCTGATAACGACGTCCTCTTGAGTAGTCCCCGCCCGGAGATCCGAATGGGGGACTGTTTTGCCTCCGGAATATTTTACCCAAGACGACGCCATCATCATTTAATCATACAGTAAAGCTGCATATCCTCGGGAAAAATTACGGCTGTAGTTTCCCCTTGCTTTCAGCCGTTCGCAGTACCAGCACAGCAAGGCCGTTTTGGTTAATGTTACAAGACCAGATCAGTCAATCGTCCAGACTGTTGCCCCTGCAACTACTGAAAAGGCTGCTGCCCCTCCTCAGGAACCACATGTTTGTCTGGCCTCTCAACAGATACCCCTCCGTTGTGGTTGCACCTACGGTACGGCCATCTGTAACGCTGAGGCACGCAAGCCTCCCCACCAACGGCAAGGTCCATGGTTCATGGGTGGGGGGGGGGGGGGGGTTGTAGAAGATACAGACTTTAAAACGGTTTTCTATCGCCGGCGGTAGCGATGCGCTGAGGCGGCTGCCTCCAGCCAGTGCTTGACGTGACAACGCCGCAACTTCGCAGCGCAAACGTCAAGTGACAACTACTTTAAATCAGACTGTAAGGTGAGTTGTAAGGACAGAAATAATCTAAAATTGGTGTAATTGCTTATCCGAAAATTACCGTGAGCAGCTAATCATAAAACCAAGTAGTGAAGGCAACGTGTGTTGTAGATCTCCTGTTGTCATTAGGCCGAACTTTTCTGCTCACCGTAGAACAGGGTATCGGTAATCGTAAGGCCGTTAGAGTGTCACTGAGTACGGCTGCAAAAAGGAATGGCAGGAAAGATGCGAAGACATTTCTATTTAGCAAGAGCGAAAAAATAAACGGATTTCGGGTTACTCGAGCGGTCAACATGAAGAAACTGTCTCTTTGACTGAAAATATTGAGCATCAGTGGGAGATGTGTAAGAGTATTGTACGAGTACATAATGCCTTAGACAGGTATGTGCTTGAGAGTTTGTGATAGTTGCACGGAGTGACACTTGTACGGACAATGAATGTGTTTACCCGCCTGCGGGGGCCAGGTCACTTCACTTACTGAGCCCAGGAACGGGGTTTTCCAGAAGTAGGATACACCAGAACTCTGTCCGCTCACAAGTTCATTGACAGACGGGTGTGATGCGTGGCGTCCTGCCAGAGTTCAGTACTGCAGTTGATCCCTGGCCGGCAAGTAGAGTTCCAAGTGTGCTGCTGATGTAGCTCTCGGAGGCCACCAAAGGAAAGTCCTTAATGGCATACAATGGGCGTCGGTGTACAGTGGAATATACAAACATAGAAGTTTTTACTTACTGGCGTAGTCTGCAGTTTTAAGCGAAGGTAATCTTGTTTGTATTGTAGATGAAGCAGCAAATGAAATGCGAAAACATTCTGTAGGTGCCAAGTAGTATGCAAAAGAAACGGAGACAACAAATTCGTCAGTTTAAAAAAATGGTTCAAATGGCTCTAAGCACTATGGGACTTAACATCTGAGGTCATCAGTCCCCTAGACTTAGTACTACTTAAACCTAACTAAC
The DNA here is from genome assembly GCF_023898315.1 of Schistocerca nitens. Taxonomy (NCBI): domain Eukaryota; kingdom Metazoa; phylum Arthropoda; class Insecta; order Orthoptera; family Acrididae; genus Schistocerca; species Schistocerca nitens. The sequence continues at coordinate 88,752,406 of NC_064615.1, read as the reverse complement.
CTAAGGACATCACACACATCCATGTCCGAGGCAGGATTCAAACCAGCGATCGTAGCAGCAGCGTGGTTCTGTACTGAAGCTCCTAGAACCGCTCGGCGACAGCGGCCAGCTCATAAGTTTAAGTTGATGGAATAAGGCAACATCGTTACCAACAGGTAGAAATGCGAAACAATAGCTGCATCGCTTTAGGGGAAAATACATGGGACATACGCAAGATCTGATCGATTCTGGTGTAACATCGCACCTAATGACGACAGGAGATCTACTACACACGTTGCCTTTACTACTTTCAAGAAAACAATTTATTGAAGATTAAATTCCCATGGTCGGATTTCCCAGTCATGTAAAATCTTTTAAAATGACGTCATAGTCGCCGTTGACTGTACTTCACAGTTGCAGTATCGGTCTTTGGGCCATTTCCAAGTGGTACTGAATAAGTCAAAAGAATGCAAAAATGAAGCACGGAGTGCATATACAGAACTGCACAGACGTGTCGTGTAGACAGTAGTACACTACAAAATAATACTGTTGTAACTCTTTTGCAGCTTTTTGGTTCTGTAGTGCATATAGGTCTGAGGAACAGATAGGGTTCGTGGACAGAGTATTCAGATGGGGGAGAGTTGTGCAGTATCGGCCAGCTTAAGCTTCTTGACCCTACTTTGTGACTGTGGTGATTAATCGGAATATTAATATACTATTCTCCTACCTCATGACATGTTCTATGAATAGCACAGTGTAACGATCTTTATAGTATTTAATTACATCGAAAGTGAAAAACTACAATTAGAAGGCTTGTAGAAAGTTTGTTGTACTATCGGCCACTGTCTTTTCTGTTAACATCAGTTGTTAGTGATGGACTGCACTGAGACTTATTGCTTAGTAATAGAACATATAAGCACGGGAACTAATCGTTACTATTTCAGCTTAGATAAAAATGTTGTAACGTTGCTACAAATAATATTCCTACGTTTGTCTGTGAAAATGGACTCGGTAAGCAATCTGAGCTATCAGTAATCGGAATTTAACCTGCATAACACTGTGTGCGTGTTGTATGAGTGTTAGTTTCACTATCATTTAAGCTCTCAACAGATCGTTGCATGAGAAACTTCTTATAACATTTGGATAAACTATACGACTGCTTATTTGACCAAGACTTTACAAGTGACACACAATCTGGCTTGTGCAGCGGAATTTACTGGATTAGAGTACATGACATGTTGTGGTGTGTCAGTGTCTCTGTTTTGGCTCTAAGTTTTGCACTCACCTCTTTAGATGACTGCCTTTTTCCATGTGGTTTACAGCAATTCGCAGCAGCAGCGGCTAAAGCTCATTGTAACCAAGAAAAAATTTAATAAAAAGGAGTTCGTTTGGGTCCTGTTAACCACTAAATAACTTTTAAGAAGGAATTTCATATATTAAGTCTATTTAAAACTTCAGAAATTATTATGATCAATAATCTACAATGACAATTACATAAGTATCAATAATGGCTGAGTGCTAGATTAACAAATTATTTCAATTTCAAAGTTACATTCATATTTAATAACCACAGCATATTATTTAGATATGGAGAAGAGTTATTATTATTTGGAGGATAAGGAGGCTTCTTTAACTGAAAAGCAAAACATCGGATTATTGCAAACTCGGACTAACAATCACGAGCCTAACACTGCAACTGCATGTGCGCTATGCTTGCGAATATTACTTTGAATTCCATCTTCAAGCGAAGTTAATCCATCTAAATCTCTCCTGGCTGTATAAATGAAATCAGGCCTTGAGTGTGGTAAAACCTGCCATCACCGACGTGAGGGCAGCATGACACGTTTTCTGTCTTCGAGCTCTCGACCGACAATATTACTTCCACTCTCGCAGACAGACCTCGTCTCACAACAATGCTTAGAATCGCGTTCCCATGTTTCTCCCTCAGATTGTTTCTATCGATATCCGAGTGCTTACACAATGCAAAGAATAGCGTTGACTATATTGTTTTCAATGTAATAGAGAATTCTGACACATTTCTTACAGAGTTTAGCTCACTGTTTTACAGAGATCGAAAATAAAATACAGAAAATTCTCCTGATCCATACATCCAACGTGTACCTAGCCTGTACACTTGCTACACAGTCCTCAGTTTTCTTCACATGAATCCAAGCACATAATGCCATTCTATTGACCCATTATTCCCAGTAAATCCCAGTTTTCCTCGCTGTGTTCTAACTTGCTTTACATGGCCGCTCTTTGCGTGTTTATTTTATTCTGGAACACCCAATTTAAATTCTGATTTCTTCAACTCTCTTTCACACTTTATTTTTTCCGTTTTAAATTCCTTGTGTTTGGTGAAGATCTTTTTCTTTCGTGATTGTTGAAAACCCTTGAGTGGTCTCCCCCGCAATTACGTCGCTAGACACAACCTCGCACTCAGCTGTTTTCATGCACTTTTAATTCCGTTCCCCTCTTACTTTTTCTCATTTCTCGTCATTTCGGCCTGAAGAGAAGTAAGAAAAAGAAAATACTATTTCAAAACTGGAATTACTTCTTACCTATACGGAAAGACAAACATGTGGCCGGTACATCACGAAAAACATTCAATAGCATGTTGTCGTATTGTACGTTCCTTTATAGAAATTATCATAAAACATCTGTTAGATGTCATTCCTTACATGACACAGATAATCGAAATTTAGCAACGAAATTAATCACTTACCTTAAAAACGGGTGACACAGTCCTCGCAATATCTACGTTGCGCTAAGAGCTCCAGTAACACGATCAAGTACTCGGAGCAGACAAAGCAGTGAAAAGAGGATGAAGTTATCCGAGTATGTGCACATGGACGTAGAAGCTTGTGTTGTGTTGGCAGAAGAGCCAACACCGTGTTACTAGAGGAGACCGAAATGCACGCTTTTTAGCTCACGCAGGCTGGCGTGAGGAGGGAATAACTATACTGACGTGAGGTCTGGAACATGACAAGGAATTAGAATTCAGAAAGCGGACGTAAGTAGTTTGATACTTAACTTTAATCCATTTATGATGAACGTCGCTCTTGATGGTACATGATTCACAATATTATCTGTTCAGAAGACATAGTAACTAAATATGGCGCCTTGCTTGGTCGTAGCAAATGACGTAGCTGAAGGCTATGCTAAATTGTCGTCTCTGCAAATGAGAGCGTTTGTAGTCAGTGAACCATCGTTAGCAAAGTCGGCTGTACAACTGGGACGAGTGCTAGGGAGCCTCTCTAGACCAGACCTGCCGTGTGGCGGCGCTCGGTCTGCAATCACTGATAGTGGCGACACGCGGGTCCGACGTATACTAACGGACCGCGGCCGATTTAAATGCTACCACTTAGCAAGTATGGTGTCTGGCGGTGACACCACAGCTTGCTTCTTTTTACTGTACATTTCTGCCATTTGGAGACGGAAAGGGAAATCAGAATAGTGGCCGGGACTGTAAGCCGGTCGATACTGCATGACTCTCCCCTATTAATTTATCTACATATAATATTAAATAGTAAAACCAATACATAACTTTGCTGCAGAGTCATTTGCCAGCAGTAGGTTTCAGAGTTGAAATATAACACGTACAAAGGTTTACAATTCAGTCAGTCTTCTATACAATGACTATTCCACAGATGACGAGCCCGGACCATTATGGAAATCTGTAAATGTTACTAAACTGATAACACATGAAATAGGGTCCGTGGATTGAAGTTTGAACTTAAGTAGGTCCGCAGTTGTAGCTCTGGAAAGGGGATACTTTCATCTTATTGGCTGCGGTGTAAGTGTTCGTGTCAGCTCCTTCATGCCGCGATGGCGGCTGTAGCAAACACGGCGGTGTGACTGGCGGCCCGCGTGTTTTAAAATGCGGCTGACCGGCTGGCGGCCGATGCCGCAAATACACTCCTGTAAATTGAAATAAGAACACCGTGAATTCATTGTCCCAGGAAGGGAAAACTTTATTGACACATTCCTGGGGTCAGATAAATCACATGATCACACTGACAGAACCACAGGCACATAGATACAGGCAACAGAGCATGCACAATGTCGGCACTAGTACAGTGTATAGCCACCTTTCGCAGCAATGCAGGCTGCTATTCTCCCATGGAGACGATCGTAGAGATGCTGGATGTAGTCCTGTGGAACGGCTTGCCATGCCATTTCCACCTGGCGCCTCAGTTGGACCAGCGTTCGTGCTGGACGTGCAGACCGCGTGAGACGACGCTTCATCCAGTCCCAAACATGCTCAATGGGGGACAGATCCGGAGATCTTGCTGGCCAGGGTAGTTGACCTACACCTTCTAGAGCACGTTGGGTGGCACGGGATACATGCGGACGTGCATTGTCCTGTTGGAACAGCAAGTTCCCTTGCCGGTCTAGGAATGGTAGAACGATGGGTTCGATGACGGTTTGGATGTACCGTGCACTATTCAGTCTCCCCTCGACGATCACCAGTGGTGTACGGCCAGTGTAGGAGATCGCGGCCTACTTACACATTCCACATCATGGAGGGAGGGGCTACATTTGTTAATTTCGTACCGTGTTTAAGTTCCAGGTCACAAACTTTGCTCAATGTGATAACGCTCTACATCTACGACAGCCAGCAACCGCATTAGAAATACAATTTCACAGTTGTTTGCGCCAATTTTCGAACGGCGGTCCTTGAAATTGTCGGCCACTGTGGTCGTGCGGTTCTAGGCGCTTCAGTCCGGAAACACGCAGCTGCTACTGTCGCAGGTTCGAATTCTGCCTCGGTCATGGATGCGTGTGATGTCCTTAGGTTAGTTAGCCTTAAGTAGTTCTATGTCTAGGGGACTTACGACCTCAGATGTTAGGTCCCATAGTGCTCAGAACCATTTGAACCATTTTGATCTTTGAACGTTCAGCTGGTGTGACACCGCTGATGCTCTGCGTCCAGAATTCTCACCCCTGCCAACGTTAACATATTCAACTATTTGTGGCGCAGTTGGCCACCGGCGTCTCCCAGGAGGCATTCCCAAACCGTCATTTAAGTCCCGAATCATGTTCTTCAAACTCAGTACGGAAGGAAGACCTCTCTGTATCCCTGTCATTTTGATAAAACAACGTTACTAGGAAAGAAAGTCCTGCTCACATTGTCCAGACCCCTCTTGACTGTCGGCAAATGTAATGCGTAACTACTACTTGCAGCTTCAATCCCACGTCGCTGTGCCAGTACCGGCGCCTAACGACACGACATTACCACTACTAACAAAGCAAATCCTGCAGCGCCAAGTTTCAGGATCATTCCCACGAAGTTGCTTGCCCATGTCGTCTATTTATTTATTTGTAAATAAATAAATACACATACGATAAACTGTTTTCTCTCTGCACTGGCTCAGGGCGCCTTAACTATAAACACCCTGTACGTTCAACAGGAATTTAGAATGCTATTAGTATCTGGTCTCACCCATCTCTCTGTCCCTAATGATGTGTGGTTTGTTACCGTTTAAAGCGAGATTGTGGAACTTTTCAATAGTCGCTCCTGCAGATGATATTTTCTTTCTCCCATCTGCCGTGACAAATGCTACTCTCTTCAGTTAAGGGGACAGTATTCTTCTCTTTTTGAAATCAGAATGCATCTTAATGAACCTGTGAAGGAATTTCTCTATCCTATGATAACCACATGCCCACGCACTCCAATAACCTAGTAGCCGCTTCTTTCATGCGATGCACACCAGATGTCTGCGCCCGGTAGAGGAGGTCCAGAAATCGTCGTCCAAGGTCGTCACAGTATCGTGTGAGCCACTCATGTAAACATTTCTGTCTGTTCCAAATCAAAGGACTGTGAACGGTTCTGGGAATGTAGCAAAATGCTCACTCGGCTTCCATCCTGCACGCGAGGCTAGCTGTCTTCCCTGAAGTAGTCCGTTACCTGTCGGAATCCAGAGAGGCCTCTGAATCCAGACGGCAGGCGTCATTCTTGCAAACCAGGATTTGCAGCTGGCACATCCTTTCCCCACATCTTGGACGTGACCCCCGTAGCAAGGAAACAGAGCGGGCACTGACTGTGCTTCCCCGATGTGTCTGTTTCTGTTTTCCGTCACCCACCTGACGTTGGAGCTCCGAATGAAAATGATCTTCTGCACTTGTCTGAACCCTTCAGTAACAACGGTCTCAGTCCCAACAGACGAGGCCTCACGTGCTCGCTCAGATGTACGTTCAAGAGAGGGCAATGCCTCAACACTGTTTCTGAGGCGTAATCGAACACCCGTACAGCTAGATCCCACTTCCCCCCCCCCCCCCCTGCCCAAAGATTCGTGATCCCGCGACTGTTCACTGCCGAATAAGTTTCGATCAGCCTGGACGAGGAAATCGGAGGACGCAGTGGCATCAGGGATCTCAGGCGACACTGCAGGCTCCACAGGTGCAAAAGCATTTGATCAGGTGTTCGAACGCTACCACAGCGCAGGGCAGCAGCCCGAAGCCTGTCGAACGTGGCCGACACAGCTTCCAGAGCTTTTTGGACAGCGCCCAGTGTCCCCCGGATGCGTACACAACGGGTGCAGTCCCATCAGAGTTGAATCAAGGCTCTTTTATCGCACAAGGAATACGGCAATAAACTAAGCAATTGCTGGATGCAATCTATATACTGCTACAACGCTACTTTTGGTTTTTTAATATGCTGCAAAACCAGCTAACCCTCTGTACATGCACTTAAATTTACACATGAACTTAAACTAGTAGAGTCTACACTAGTCAACACCGTAAAATACTCAGACACAACCCACTTCTTCGCAGAAGTACGTGAGAAAGGAAATTATAATAAATCCTGTTCATCAATAGAAACTGCTGCTGGCACATCCACTAGACTCCCCGGCTTCGGGTACACTGACTATGCAAACACTGGTTTCTATTCACACCTTGTATGAACATATTGTTGTCTGCGTTTAACCTCTGTATAAGACTACACTCCAGACAAATACCTTCAGGCAATGTAGATGTCGTGTGGCTAGGGCCTCCCGTCGGGTAGACAGTTCGCCGTGTGCAAGGCTTTCGATTTGACGCCACTTCGGCGACTTCCGCGTCGATGGAGATGAAATGATGATTAGGACAACACAACACCCAGTTCCTGAGCGGAGAAAATCTCCGACCCAGCCGGGAATCGAACCCGGGACCTTAGGATAGATATTCTGTTGCGCTGACCACTCAGTTACCGGGGCGGACCTTCAGGAAAAGCATCCCCGCATAACTATTTACATTTAACACCGATTTGGTAATAACTTTCGCACAGTTCTAAGCTGATAAGTAGAAGCGATGATCCATTTTTATTTGTGTTGCGAACTTAATCTGACTGCTACAAATATGTGAAAACGTGGAACTGTCTCATGTCTGAAATCGAAATATTTATATTGTCTGTTAATAAATACCGCCTTTCAGAAACGCTTTTCTCTACTTCAGTTTTCATCTCTCAATTAGCAAAACTGGTCTATTACCGTTAATGGCTCATTTCAAAATCTAATTCCCTTAGCATCGTGTTATTTGATACTGCTAATTATTTTACCGCTGTTGGTATTCGTATTGTGATCTGGTTTTACGACAACATGCATTCATTTAAACTCATTTTGTGACTTCTTTCCATCTCGGTGCAACTACAGTGTAATGGGCAAAGTTCAGTATTTTATTTCTTTTCCGTAAACATTAATTCCGTTGTCAAAACTACCCTTGATTTCCTCTACTGCCTGCTCAGTGTACAGATTGAATAGGCTACAACCTTTCCTTACTTCCTTCCCTATTGCTTCCTTTTTACGTCTCGACTGTTGTGACAGGTCTGATTTCTGTACAAGTTCTCTGTGGCATACGCTATTTCAATTTTACGTACAATTATGTAAAACGTAACAGTCAGCCAACCGGTTGAACACAACACATTGACCAGGTTTCGATAGCTCTAAGGCTGAAACTTCCTGGCGATTAAAAACTGTGTGCCGTGCCGAGACTCAAACTCGGGACCTTTGCCTCTCGCGGGCAAGTGCTCCAAGGCTGTCTTAATGAGAATGTTAAAAGTTTCATGAACTCACATAGCAACTTTTAAATTTTCAACAATTTTGTCATGTGATTTCATGTAACTTTTACCATTCTGATGAAGATAGTCTTAGAGCTATCGAAACCTGGTTAACGCGTTTTTTTTACAAAAGTTGTGAGCAAGCGGTTGGCTCACTGTTACATTTTATAGCATACATAGTTGATGAGCGGACAGCCAGAAAATGTTTAAAATATCACTATTTAAACTTATTTGCTTCTGTTAGCGAATACTAAAAGCTGCATTGACCAGTGGGGTACCTATTACCGGGTATCATGATTTCTTTCTTCGGTTCAAGGGTATAGTAATTGGGAAAGTATGGGGAAATTTTCACTTGGCTTTTCGACGTGAAAAGCGCCACGTAATTACTTTCAGAATAATTTCTTGACTGTAACTGTTTACGTTAAACACCGATTTGGTAATAACCTTCGCACCTTTTTATTTGTGCTGAGAGCTTAATCTGACTGCTGAGAATATGTGGTAACATGGGACAGTCTCATGTTTGAACCAGAAATAACTTCTGTCTACATATATTTCAGCCAAACTTCTACGTACGGGAGTGCGTCGGACTGTAGTCAGCCTCGAACTTCATGTAATTATGCACATTTATATAATTAGTAAAATGACAGGCAGATTTTGGCTCGAGAATGTAATGCATTCGCACTGTATGCCTTACTTCTCAAGGGGCGTATGTGTCGATTGCTGAGACTATCCGTTCCCAGTTTTAATACACCTTGTTGTAATGAATACCTGAGTAGTTAGAGGGCTGAACAGCAGAGCAGAGGCCTCGGCATAGGACAGCACTGGGGGTAGGTCAGCTCCCACGGAACCGGCAGACCGCAAGTCATTGTGTAGGCGAGGGCCGCGACGCGTTTCGCCTGCGTTTTGTTTGAGTGGTTTAACGTTTCTTCGAACTGACGGCGCCTGGGCGGACGTTATAGGCCGCCCACCCACAACTTCCGGGAGGATGGGACATTTTCAATACAGCGTCTCCAAACTGCTATTGACCACCAGCGTAGTGGGCGGGGGCCTCCGGTCTGCAGACAGCAAACGCATGGACTCCGGGTGCCTCGGCAAGAAATGATCGCTTTGTGACATGGGAAGAGGAAAACTTCACCGTTAAGCCATCCGCATGGAGACCTAGCATTCGAACATTGAGCATTGAGCGTGCCGAGTTTGTGGCGTCATAACTTTCCGAACGTGAAGAGCAATGTCTAGCATGACAGATCTTCTGAATGTGCGTTTGAACTTGGATCATTGGGATGAAACATGCACGTCGTCTCTCTTCGGTACGGAGTCGCGGGATGCCATCCATATTGGCTTTCAGTTGACGCCCATAAGGGCTCACATTGATGATCTCTCGAAAATCCATCGTAAATTGTATGATTTGTTCTGATCAGGTGACAGGATGGGTGATTAAAGAATTACTGTAACGTGCGTGTTATGAAAGTATGCTGTTTCGAGGCGAAGGCTCTCTGAGGCTCAATAAGAAATACAGGGTGATTCGAAAAGAATACCACAACTTTAAAAATGTGTATTTAATGAAAGAAACATAATATAACCTTCTGTTATACATCATTACAAAGAGTATTTAAAAAGGTTTTTTTTCACTCAAAAACAAGTTCAGAGATGTTCAATATGGCCCCCTCCAGACACACGAGCAACATCAACCCGATACTCCAACTCGTTCCACACTCTCTGTAGCATATCAGGCGTAACAGTTTGGATAGCTGCTGTTATTTCTCGTTTCAAATCATCAGTGGTGGCTGGGAGAGGTGGCCGAAACACCATATCCTTAACATACCCCCATAAGAAAAAATCGCAGGGGGTAAGATCAGGGCTTCTTGGAGGCCAGTGATGAAGTGCTCTGTCACGGGCTGCCTGGCGGCCGATCCATCGCCTCGGGTAGTTGACGTTAAGGTTTCATAACTAACCTTTTTCGTAGGACTCTCCATACAGTTGATTGTGGAATTTGCAGCTCTCTGCTAGCTCTGCGAGTCGATTTTCGTGGGCTGCGAACAAATGCTTGCTGGATGCGTGCTACATTTTCATCACTCGTTCTCGGCCGTCCAGAACTTTTCCCTTTGCACAAACACCCATTCTCTGTAAACTGTTTATACCAACGTTTAATACACCACCTATCAGGAGGTTTAACACCATACTTCGTTCGAAATGCACGCTGAAAGACTGTCGTCGATTCACTTCTGCCGTACTCAATAACACAAAAAGCTTTCTGTTGAGCGGTCGCCATCTTAGCATCAACTGACGCTGACGCCTAGTCAACAGCGCCTCAAGCGAACAAATGTACAACTAAATGAAACTTTATAGCTCCCTTAATTCGCCGACAGATAGTGCTTAGGTCTGCCTTTTGTCGTTGCAGAGTTTTAAATTCCTAAAGATGTGGTATTCTTTCTGAATCACCCTGTACAATGTTCTTAATAAAATTTGTCATAATTAAATGTCAGTTAATAACATAAATAGGATTAGAGTTTTCAGTTCACATATTTGCGATAAAAGTTTTCAGGAGAGCCGCGCGGTATTAGCCGAGCGGTTTGAGGCGCAGCAGTCATGGACTGTGCGGCTGCACCCGGCGGAGTTTCGAGTCCTCCGTCGGGCATGGGTGTGTGTGTGTTTGTCCTTAGGATAATTTAGGTGAAGTAGTGTGTAAGCTTAGTGACTGATGACCTTAGCAGTTAAGTCCCATAAGATTTCATACACATTTCAACTTTTTTTTTTTTTTTTTTTTTTTTTCAGGACACGGTAGTTTGCAAAGTCTAGTCGTACAAGAGACATGAGCGGTATATCGCAATGAGTTGAGTCGTAGAACTGTAAAATATCGCTGTAAAATGTTGCTGGTTCGCGTCTCATTGCACCCACAAATTTTTTACTAGTATCCGTGTTTTCTGATAGATTCTGATACTTTTTTATTAGTGTAACAAAAGTATGTTCCATAATATTCAATGTTACGTAAATATAAGTGCGCCCTTTCTGAGAAGTGAGTTTGTTCGAGTGGCTTCACCTACAACAGAGCTTGCACTACTTGTAGTAAGAGATTTTACTCTTCCGTGTTTTAAGTATTGTATTTCACATGTTGTTAAGATTCTGCTGCTAAACAGGAACGGAGATCAAGAAAGACTGACCTCAGAGTTTTACTAAAAAGTGAGAATGATGAAATCAATTTCATCTTATACGCAGAACTATTGTAAATCTGTATCGCATTATTTGTTGTTGTTGTTGTTGTGGTCTTCAGCCTGAGACTGGTTTGATGCAGCTCTCCATGCTACTCTATCCTGTGCAAACTTCTTCATCTCCCAGTACTTACTGCAACCTACATCCTTCTGAATCTGCTTAGTGTATTCATCTCTTGGTCTCCCTCTACGATTTTTACCCTCCACGCTGCCCTCCAATTTAAATTTGTGATTCCTTGATGCCTCAAAACTTGTCCTACCAACCGATCCCTTCTTCTAGTCAAGTTGTGCCACAAACTTCTCTTCTCCCCAATCCTATTCAATACCTCCTCATCAGTTACGTGATCTACCCACCTTATCTTCAGCATTCTTCTGTAGCACCACATTCCGAAAGCTTCTATTCTCTTCTTGTCGAAGCTATTTATCGTCCACGTTTCACTTCCATACATGGCTACACTCCATACAAATACTTTCAGAAACGACTTCCTGACACTTAAATCTATACTCGATGTTAACAAATTTCTCTTTTTCAGAAACGATTTCCTTGCCATTGCCAGTCTACATTTTATATCCTCTCTACTTGGACCATCATCAGTTATTTTACTCCCGAAATAGCAAAACTCCTTTAATACTTTAAGTGTCTCATTTCCTAATCCAATTCCCTCAGCATCACCCGATTTAATTTGACTACATTCCATTATCCTCGTTTTGCTTTTGTTGATGTTCATCTTATACCCTCCTTTCAAGACACTGTCCATTCCGTTCAACTGCTCTTCCAAGTCCTTTGCTGTCTCTGACAGAATTACAATGTCATCGGCGAACCTCAAAGTTTTTACTTCTTCTCCATGAATTTTAATACCTACTCCGAATTTTTCTTTTGTTTCCTTTACTGCTTGCTCAATATACAGATTGAATAACATCGGGGAGAGGCTACAACCCTGTCTCACTCCTTTCCCAACCACTACTTCCCTTTCATGCCCCTCGACTCTTATAACTCCCATCTGGTTTCTGTACACGGCTCTTTTAATATGCCGATATACTTACTAACCCGACATTGTACCTCCCCTTTTGTCTCATAACATGTCCATGGGCACTGAAGTTTCCACTGATTCATACTACAGACAGAACAACATGGCTAGCATGTGAACTGTGGACGAAACTTGCGTTTATATGCAGAAATTTTATTTGCATCCAACTTTCTAAAGAGTATGATTGGCGATCCAGACACAGCCGACAACTACCGCTGGAGAGCGCTGCTACCGCGTGTACCGCGTTAAGGCACAAACGTACCATGGGCAAAACACGCGTCGTTTCTGAGCGGTCACCAGCACGTTCAACACGGCACGCTCAACGTTGACTTAGACAGTACGTTCCATGTGCCGACGGCCTTAAGACCAGCTATGGAGCTCGCAGTCATCTCGCTGGAGCCGCTATTAAAAGTACGGTCCATTTGGAGTATAGGAGGTAAGTAACGCTGACTTACGGTTAGTCTGCGTTCAGGAACTACGGGAATGGTAGTTTACCATTCGTCGGTGTTCGCAACTTCCCAAAAAAAGGTCAGACTATTCTGCATAACGAGCACGCCACTTTTGAGACGAGATTCTCCACAGCCAGAGCTTGAGACGTTCATTTATATTGGCTTAGGTAGCAGCAATTTTGGCAGCATGGCAAGAGCAGGATAGGGCAAGTTTTGAGAGACATTAAGTACGCAATCGTCTTTACAGAACAGACAGAGACGTTTTCAGAGAGACTGGGTGGACCCTCATTCTCTGCCATCGCACCGTTTACATGGTGTAAGTTTACGCAGCAACGTGACTGATGAGCAATAGTCGTGAAGGAAGAGCCGTGCTTCGTTCTCACTTGATATTAATCAGTCACGCTTCGTTCTCGACGTCTTCGCCATGACTTTGTTATTGGTTTTTCTTGAACGCTTATCCACCATACTTACCAAATCGATGCAGTCATCACGATCAGAGCGACTCCGCAATAAAGTCAATAAGACTCCATGTAAAGCTTTGTTATCGGAGAAGCCTCCATCCTTTTATGAGCCGTACTGCTCCCCCTAAGAGTTTCACGTACTTACTTCCATGGACTCTGGTTTTACAGGCATTTCTTCCAAGAGATCATATGTTTAGTTTATTTTGTTCGGTGATGAACTGCATTCAATTAAATTGTAAATAAATTATAACGGTTCTGAATTTGAGCTCGTTTCAGTACGAATTTGTCCCCAGTTGTACTCTCATATTTATTACACTCCTGGAAATGGAAAAAAGAACACATTGACGACGGTGTGTCAGACCCACCATACTTGCTCCGGACACTGCGAGAGGGCTGTACAAGCAATGATCACACGCACGGCACAGCGGACACACCAGGAACCGCGGTGTTGGCCGTCGAATGGCGCTAGCTGCGCAGCATTTGTGCACCGCCGCCGTCAGTGTCAGCCAGTTTGCCGTGGCATACGGAGCTCCATCGCAGTCTTTAACACTGGTAGCATGCCGCGACAGCGTGGACGTGAACCGTATGTGCAGTTGACGGACTTTGAGCGAGGGCGTATAGTGGGCATGCGGGAGGCCGGGTGGGCGTACCGCCGAATTGCTCAACACGTGGGGCGTGAGGTCTCCACAGTACATCGATGTTGTCGCCAGTAGTCGGCGGAAGGTGCACGTGCCCGTCGACCTGGGACCGGACCGCAGCGACGCACGGATGCACGCCAAGACCGTAGGATCCTACGCAGTGCCGTAGGGGACCGCACCGCCACTTCCCAGCAAATTAGGGACACTGTTGCTCCTGGGGTATCGGCGAGGACCATTCGCAACCGTCTCCATGAAGCTGGGCTACGGTCCCGCACACCGTTAGGCCGTCTTCCGCTCACGCCCCAACATCGTGCAGCCCGCCTCCAGTGGTGTCGCGACAGGCGTGAATGGAGGGACGAATGGAGACGTGTCGTCTTCAGCGATGAGAGTCGCTTCTGCCTTGGTGCCAATGATGGTCGTATGCGTGTTTGGCGCCGTGCAGGTGAGCGCCACAATCAGGACTGCATACGACCGAGGCACACAGGGCCAACACCCGGCATCATGGTGTGGGGAGCGATCTCCTACACTAGCCGTACACCACTGGTGATCGTCGAGGGGACACTGAATAGTGCACGGTACATCCAAACCGTCATCGAACCCATCGTTCTACCATTCCTAGACCGGCAAGGCAACTTGCTGTTCCAACAGGACAATGCACGTCCGCATGTATCCCGTACCACCCAACGTGCTCTAGAAGGTGTAAGTCAACTACCCTGGCCAGCAAGATCTCCGGATCTGTCCCCCATTGAGCATGTTTGGGACTGGATGAAGCGTCGTCTCACGCGGTCTGCACGTCCAGCACGAACGCTGGTCCAACTGAGGCGCCAGGTGGAAATGGCATGGCAAGCCGTTCCACAGGACTACATCCAGCATCTCTACGATCGTCTCCATGGGAGAATAGCAGCCTGCATTGCTGCGAAAGGTGGATATCCACTGTACTAGTGCCGACATTGTGCATGCTCTGTTGGCTGTGTCTATGTGCCTGTGGTTCTGTCAGTGTGATCATGTGATGTATCTGACCCCAGGAATGTGTCAATAAAGTTTCCCCTTCCTAGGACAATGAATTCACGGTGTTCTTATTTCAATTTCCAGGAGTGTAGTTTCTTGTAAGTCACACAGCTATGGATCATACGTCAGGTGAGTAACAATAAAAAACACTCAACTCTCAATAACCATTCAAATTATCGTACAAATTACAACAATTAAAAAGGTCAAGAATGATGAAGCGTTTCCAAAAGCCGCCTAGCTGTATGAAGGTTCTTTATTCGTACTAACAGTTTCACGTCAGGACAGAGGCAGTTTCAGGTTTACCTGCCAAGAATACAAACCACCGTGTGAAACTTTGTAATATTATTATCAATGCGTCTCTATTTCAACCATTTCATAAAGTTTCACACAGTGATTTGCACCCTTGCCAAATAAACCTGAAGATGCGGCTGTACTGACTTGAAACTGGTGGTTGCGAATAAAGCAGCTTCATATAGCTATGCGGCTTTTGGAGACACCTCATCATTCTTTACTTTTTGTTATATTTTTTATGATCATTTGAATGATTGCGGAGTGTTGAGTGTTTTTTTTTTTTTTTTTTTTTTTTATTCACAATGTCCCTGAGCTGTGGTTGCCGTCCCCAGCCACTTGTTTGTATCATGGGTCAGGCCCATCTTTCCCATCCGTTTCCTTACGCTTATGTCGTCACCATACATTTCAATCGTAGTGAGGTGATGCGCATGTCGAAACGGAATACTCGATATATACGAAAGGCTTATTGAATAAAACATGCATATAACCACAGTGGCGTGTTCTGCAGAATCAACGTACAAATAGCGATGTAGGGGGATATAGCTGGCAGATTGGAGAACAATATAAATTTATCGAACAGTTATCTTTTATTTGGTAAGAAAAATATATCGTAAAATGAATGTCTCTTACAGAAACTGTATTCTCAGAAAGCTTGAGGGAAGGTGATTGAGAAACAGGCGAAATTGTCTGTGAAGCTACTGAAATTTCTGCGGTCTGCTCGCTATAAATAAGAGTGGAGTGTCGTGGAGAGACGCTTCCGGTGGCGTCACAGTCGGTCGCGACGCGACTGACACGGTAGCCGTCACAGAGCTACTGAGGCAGCCGACGTCGTCCCCTTTCCAACCGGCGAGCTCTCTTCTGAGAAAAGACGCTTTGAGTGACATTCCGAGAGCTAAGTGGTTAACCGGAGAGGATCTCTGAAAACAGTTACCAGCTACCGGCGGACCTTGCTTCCCAGGGTCACGAGACGGTCGGCTATAAATATTCCAGCCCCTGCCACTTATGCTATTTTCATTTCTTGTCAGTTGCTGCCGAACGACAAGCAACCTAGTTGTTTTTATAAAATAATTATTTTATCTCTTTATCAATCCATACTTTAGAAAATTTTCATTTCTTTTATGAATACTTTTTACTCCTCTTCTTTCATAAGTCAAATCCACTCAACTGTTCAGATCCTACTCTCCATCTCTTCCTATATCATCCCAATCTCTTCGTCTAACAAGGAGACCATCAGACCTATATGTGAGAGCAGACTTTCTCGGTGAAACTGATATAAGAAGTCTTCACCGGTTGTCAGCCGAGCAGCGTGGTCGTCTCATAGCAACGTTTCGATGGAATGCGTCTCCATCGTCTTCAGGCCTGAAGATGATTGAGACCCATTCCGTAGAAACGTTGCTACGAGACGACGACGCTGCTCGGCTGACAATCCGTGAAGACTCCATATACCATCAGACCTATTAATCACGGATCTTGAAGACTCAGATATTTTGTAGGTAGATCTGTCCTCAGTTTCTAGCAAGCGCCTTTTCTTGCTATGGCCCCAAGTTTCCTGCAAAATTGGTGTTGAAATTTTATGGGTTCACTTGTATACCTGTGACGTTAACCATACGATGACGAGAAAAAATATCGTAATGTCAAGAGAGAATTGTGCGACATAAACCAAAGCTGGTAAGCATGTCTGTACACCAGAAAGATGACTTATTTTCTAATTTCGTGCTATTCGCATAATACTGGCGCCAGTAGCGCCATTGTTGTTGTTGTTACGGTCTTCAGTCCAGAGACTCGATTGATGCAGCTCTCCATGCTACCTTATCTTGTGCAAGGTTCTTCATCTCTGAGTAACTACTGCAACCTACATCCTTCTGAATGTGCTTAGTGTATTCATCTCTTGGCCTTCCTCTATCATTTTTTCCTCCACTCTTCCCTTGATGCCTCAGAAAGTGTCCTACCATCCGATCCCTTCTTATAGTCAAGTTGTGCCACAAATTCCTCTCCTCCCCAGTTCTATTCAGTACCTCCTCAATAGTTACGTGATCTATCCATCTAATCTTCAGCATTCTTCTGTAGCACCACATTTCGAAAGCTTCTACTCCCTTCTTGTCTAAACTATTTATCGTCCACGTTTGACTTCCATACATGGCTTCACACCGAACAAATACTTCAAATGGTTCAAATGGCTCTGAGCACTATGGGACTTAACATCTTAGGTCATCAGTCCCCTAGAACTTAGAACTAGTTAAACCTAACTAACCTAAGGACATCACACACATCCATGCCCGAGGCAGGATTCGAACCTGCGACCGTAGCAGTCGCGCGGTTCCGGACTGCGCGCCTAGAACCGCGAGACCACCGCGGCCGGCACAAATACTTCCAGAAAGGACTTCCTGACACTTAAATCTATACTCGATGTTAACAAATTTCTTTTCTTCAGAAACGCTTTCCTTGCCATTGCCAGTCTACATTTTATATCCTCTCTACTTCGACAATCATCAGTTATTTTGCTCCCCAAATAGCAAAATTCATTTACTGCTTTAACTGTCTCATTTCCTAATCTAATTCCCTCAGGATCACCTGATTTAATGCGACTACATTCTATTATTATTCTCGTTTTGTTTCTGTTGATGTTCATCTTATATCCTACATTCAAGACACTGTCCATTTCGTTAAACTGCTCTTCCAGGTCCCTTGCTGTCTCTCACAGAACCACAATGTCTTCGGCAAACCTCAATTTTAATTCCTACTCCGAATTTTTCTTTTGTTTCCTTCACTGCTTGCTCAATGTACGAGGGCAGTTCAATAAGTAATGCAACATATTATTTTTCTCGGCCAATTTTGGTTGAAAAAACCGGAAATTTCTTGTGGAATATTTTCAAACATTCCCACTTTGTCTCGTATAGTTTCATTGACTTCCGACAGGTGGCAGCGCTGTACGGAACTGTTAAAATAGCTTCTGTAACGGATGTGCGTTGCAAACAACGGGCAGTGATCGAGTTTCTTTTGGCGGAAAACCAGGGCATCTCAGATATTCATAGGCGCTTGCAAAATGTCTACGGTGATCTGGCAGTGGACAAAAGCACGGTGAGTCGTTGGGCAAAGCGTGTGTCATCATCGCCGCAAGGTCAAGCAAGACTGTCTGATCTCCCGCGTGCGGGCCGGCCGTGCACAGCTGTGACTCCTGCAATGGCGGAGCGTGCGAACACACTCGTTCGAGATGATCGACGGATCACCATCAAACAACTCAGTGCTCAACTTGACATCTCTGTTGGTAGTGCTGTCACAATTGTTCACCAGTTGGGATATTCAAAGGTTTGTTCCCGCTGGGTCCCTCGTTGTCTAACCGAACACCATAAAGAGCAAAGGAGAACCATCTGTGCGGAATTGCTTGCTCGTCATGTGGCTGAGGGTGACAATTTCTTGTCAAAGATTGTTACAGGCGATGAAACATGGGTTCATCACTTCGAACCTGAAACAAAACGGCAATCAATGGAGTGGCGCCACACCCACTCCCCTACCAAGAAAAAGTTTAAAGCCATACCCTCAGCCGGTAAAGTCATGGTTACAGTCTTCTGGGACGCTGAAGGGGTTATTCTGTTCGATGTCCTTCCCCATGGTCAAACGATCAACTCTGAAGTGTATTGTGTTACTCTTCAGAAATTGAAGAAACGACTTCAGCGTGTTCGTAGGCACAAAAATCTGAACGAACGTCTCCTTCTTCATGACAACGCAAGACCTCACACAAGTCTTCGCACCCGAGAGGAGCTCACAAAACTTCAGTGGACTGTTCTTCCTCATGCACCCTACAGCCCCGATCTCACACCGTCGGATTTCCATATGTTTGGCTCAATGAAGGACGCAATCCGTGGGAGGCACTACGCGGATGATGAAGAAGTTATTGATGTAGTACGACGTTGGCTCCGACATCGACCAGTGGAATGGTACCGTGCAGGCATACAGGCCCTCATTTCAAGGTGGCGTAATGCCGTAGCATTGAATGGAGATTACGTTGAAAAATAGTGTTGTGTAGCTAAAAGATTGGGGAATAACCTGGTGTATTTCAATGCTGAATAAAACAACCCCTGTTTCAGAAAAAAAATGTGTTGCATTACTTACTGAACTGCCCTCGTACATATCGAATAGCATCGGGGATAGGCTACAACCTTGTCTCGCACCCTTCTCAATCACTGCTTCCGTTTCAAGCCCCTCGACCCTTCTAAATGCCATCTGGTATCTCTACAAATTGCAAATAGCGCCACTATGATAAAGCAAATTACGTTTGCTTTAAATAAACGGTAGTGAGCGTTAGTTACCTTTGAGATTCGACGTTGTGCGCTTACGTTAGTCAAGAATGCCTTTAAAGTGAAAAACACGCCATCATCAGGACCTCACTGAGTTTCAACGAGGTAGTGTAACAGGGCTACGAGAAGCTGCAGAAAGATTTGGCGAGCATGTAGCCATTGTACATGACTGCTGCCCACGGTGAGCACGAGAATGTACGTTCGTAAGAATACCGTACGGAGGACGACCACGTGGTACTACCGAGAGGGAAGACCACCGTTTCAGCGTACGGATCGCGCGCGCCGTACTGCATCTGTGGTAGCAATCTGAGGAGCAGTTGGCACCACAGAGGGACAACATACTCTTACAAATCGGTCGTTTCCAAGACAGCTCCGAGCCCGACAACCTGTAGGATTCACTCCATTCACCCCAAACCACCGCCATTTACGTCTTCAACGATGTCAACTGAGAGTTCATAGAAGGGTGGAATGGAGACAAGCTTCTATAAAATCCACCTGTCTGCAAAGCAACAGTTTTCACTAGGTATGCGTGGCTGTCTACGAATTTGCGTTTCGATTTATTCTGCGACAAATACTATCCGGAATCCTGTTTTAGCATAGCAAGCTATGCAAGCAATAGTCAGTGAGACGATTCTGTAATCTATTCAGTAACAAACGGAATAGGTATTAGAAGAAAGTTTTCAGAAATAGTTGATTTATTAATGACATTACTTTGGCGAAAATGATTATTTGTAAATAACTCTGCTTTACATAGACTAATACATGATACTGTGTAGATGAATTTGAAAAATGGTCAGGATTTTAACCCCCACCACCAGCGCGGCAGCTGTGGACCTTAGCCGGTGCTCCACACTCGCCTAAGCAAAATGTAAGTAACGTTATAGGTATAACAGGTACGCATGAAACTTTAACTTATCTAGAACCATGGGCCGTCGCAAGAAAAGCCGCTAGCTATGTTCTCAGCGCAGGTACCAAAGACGACCAAATTTGTGATTAACAGGTCGGATGGTCCCTTTTGAGCGTATCTCACATCGTGCTTGAAAATCTATGTTACGTACGCTAACCTTCTTTCTAATATACAGTCTCCCGAGTTCGAGTCTCGGTCGGGCACACAGTTTTAATCTGCCAGGAAGTTTCATATCAGCGCACACTCCGCTGAAGAGTGAAAATCTCATTCTGGATACAGTCTTTCACTTCATTATCCTTTCTGGACATAGTTCACTTTTTATGGGTGACTTTGTTAGTAAATTTCAGTAAAACAGTCTTGATCGCAGCAGATCTTTATTTTGGTTGTCAACGGGTGTCGATCTATAATTAAGACCGTCTTCAGGTCATAAGCACCATTATGGCGGCTGGTGGCGGTGGGTGGAACAAGATACTTAAGAACATGGACGTCGTCAGCTTTACTGAATTTTAATATTTTACACCGATCGATGTTCACTCCTCATTGAAATAACGATTTCTACATTTTGAAAAGAGTTATTGTTCAGTTTCTCGTTTTTGTGGAAGTGTTTCGTACAACATTTTTCGGCTGTTCTATCTCACGTCACCTAACTGCGTACTTTAACGCTCGTCTTCAGTGTCGATGCGTTCTTCAAATTTATTTTCTCAGAGTTAACCACGGTTGAGCTGCCCTAAAATCGTGCATTGCAAATTTTCAGTTTCGAGGCCACCTTCATACAAATGAGAAAGACAAAGAAAATTCTAACAAGAGAGCTGCGTTTCGTCACGACTTTGTTTAGTGAGAGCAGGAGTGTACGGAGATGCTCACCAAACTCGCTCTGTCTTTCATTCATTACCCAAAACGTGTTAACTCGCGTGTGGCTATAACACAACAACAAAAGACTTTTTACACGCTCCTTTCCAAAACGTGTAATTAATTTAAAATTGTGTGGGGTGATTCCCCCAAAGCATTCGACGACGGCACGATAATCTTCAAGACACTGATCGTTCATGTATGGGGAATTCCCTGGACGCCCTCGTGTGGTATAGCAACCATTCTTAATGTGTCTGTGTAGCGTGTTTTGAGGTCGTCTTTTGTGTTGCAAACCATACAGGATTAAGTTGCTGCAAGCCTTTTATGATGTCAATTCATTCTGGGCGACGAGACGTTTAGTGATCGGTGATTTAAGTCGAAAAGTGAACAGCCAAAACGCAAGAACATGGAGAACACTGCAGTCAGCCCCACGAGAGAGAGTCTCTCCACTGCTTCATGAGTTTTACGTCGATTTCTGGGGAAAAAAAATTGCATTCAGTTCCTTTTTGCGGAAATGAGGATTACAGTAATCGCCAATAATTTGGGTGATCTGCAAAGTCGCGCAGCAACAGTTCTTACATCAGTAACACGTGAAAGCCTCGCAAAAGCATGGAACGAGTTTGACTACCGTGCGTCACGTGAAGGGCACATGGAACATTTGAAGAAGATAAATGGAAACTTAGAACCTAATAGTAATTGTAAAAAGTACAGTAAGAGTTCTGAGCAGCAGTACCGCTACACCAAGGATTATTTTCAGAATAACAAATTTGCACCAACTAAGAAAGAAAACTGTTTCCTTTCCATTACATGAGCACAATCATTCCTCACCTTCAATAGAACCTACACCGTGCTCACGTGAGTACTTTAGGAGGGACACTGTTTTTCTACGCAATAAGTAATGGGGTAGAGAGGGTATGAGCATAGTTTTCACCACAGATATGTGGGTGAGGATCCAGAATAATTTTTGACACCAACCCCACTCCTCTCTCTGATCCCCATCTCCCTCTCGACCAGCTGTGTAAATTATAAGGGGCTGTTTATATTTGATGACGAACTACTGTTCCAAATATTGAAATCTGCTCCCGATATTCAACTTAGCTGCAATAGGTCTAGATATGCTACCTAAAGCGACATTGGTTGGGTTGCTGACCTTCAACGACTACTCCCTCTCTCACCCACCCCTCTTCTCTCTCCCAGATGGCCACTTTGGCTGTTTTTATTTGTGATCTAATTTATTAGCCAATTAAGATTACACTTTTCTTTTTCACTATAATTTATTACTCCCCCTCCTTTTCCCCAACCCCCTAGACCATTTGGACTGTTATCCAGTGTTTGTTTAGGATCAAATTTAATACCCAATTGGGGCTATGCCGTTCCTTATTGTCATAAATTGTTATCCTTATTGCTGAACTTATTACCTCATTATTATAATTTTGACACAATATGGACGGCATTATAAAGTCACTGTCAAGTATTGCAACTGGATAACAACAGTCAGTTTCGATTCCAAATGTGTCTCTTTTTCTGATAACCGGTTTCAGTCACAAAAAGACCATTTTCAGGCACCACAAATTCTGTCTATTTTTCCAGTAACCAGTTTCAGCCACAGAAGGACCATCTTCAGACTCGTAAAAAACTCCACTGGTGACACGCAGAGCCGATGTGAAGGGTACCTGTTGATGATATGTGCCACTTAGCGTGAATAACAACTCTGCATATTGGCTTCATACATCAGCAGTGGATTTACATACTGGTCCAAAGATGATATGTGTATGACTGAAATTGATATTTGTATGACTGAAACTGATATCTGGAAAAATAAAAATATTTGTGTTCTAGACTGATGTTATTGTTGAGCTATCAAATGTGGCTGCCCAAAAAGGCTGAAGGTGAAAGGATCCCTCACAGACATATGTTGCAGTATTATGTTAAAAACACGGTACTGGTCGTATCATCATCACGAGCACTATGCTTAGCGGAAAATTACAGAATTAAAAAAAAAATGGTTCAAATGGCTCCAAGCACCATGGGACTTAACATCTGAGGTCATCAGTCCCCTAGACTTAGAACTACTTAAATCTAACTAACCTAAGGACACCACACACATCCATGCCCGAGGCAGGATTCTAACCTGCGACCGTAGCGGTCACGCGGTTCCAGACTGAAGCGCCTAGAACCGCTCGGCCACACTGGCCGGCTACAAAATCCAAGTGACGCTGCTTATTTGGCGGTTATATATTACACGATGTATTTGCATAAAATTTTTGGGACTTTTAGTGAAATGTAACGCACAATACCTCTTAAATGTATTACTGTAGCCATCTTTTTTTAAAGAAATTACACTCTTCCTAAGTAACACTTGCATCGTGGAGGTCCTGAGATTCGTATTTTAAACAAAGTATGCTCTTGCTGTGCAACATTCACACTGTAGAGCTGCAATGTTCATTTTTACAGCAAACTGCACTCAATGTAGGAGTTACGCTGTGAAGATGCGTAAAAAAATTACAGTCATAGCCTCTGGTTCCATGTTTAACAATTACATCAGGGTTTTCTTATTCAGTCACGCTTAACTACCTGGTGTAATAGGGAGTAGGGGAACAATAACATCTTTATTTAAAACAAATAAAATGCGGAAGGCCCTCTTCTGTAACCTGTATGAAGCCCACAGTGGTAGGGTGTATTCGTCACCGCACTTGCCTCCCCATGCTATTGGCCATTGAGTACTCCACAGTGCCTAGGTCGCTACCAGTCGAACCAAGGACACGTGTTGGCTACCTTACTTTTTTTTAACGTCTTCCTCCTGTGCTGTGAGAGGATAGGATTTTCTTGCTCCCATCATGTGAGAAAGTTTGGACTACAGACATTTAGTGGGCGCGTATGACACTAGTTGTTTTTGTGCCCTAACACAAAATAAAATACTTAGTGCGAGACTGAGTCATGCAGGTTACCTTCAAAATATTATGATGAAACGAAGAGTCGGACATCCTGGCTCTGCCAGGGCATCATGGCTGCGAAGTGCATGAAACCAGGGAGGTTCTGGCTTAGATCGCTATCATGTGTAATACTCTTAAAATTAATCTTTTCTCAACACATCTATTGTCTAATACAGGCTGCGGCGCTTAAATCCGAACACATAAAACTTTTTTTAAAAAAGCACATTTATTATAACAAAACACAAAAGAAAATGAAAATCCTTTTACAAATAAGTAGTGGTATCTTTCAAGAGTAACATTACTCGATTTAACCTCCTTCAGATGCCCTAGAGTGAGATCACAGGTATTTTCTTCTTGCGCCAAAAGAACTTATTTAAGAGGAAATAGTGTCAAAATTGAAATTTTCTTTGTTTCGTATACTTGCTGTAGTGTCCGTTCTTGTCACAAAACTGAATGTTAGCGTCCCAGCAAAGCTTGTTCTTGAAAAAAACTTCATGTTATCTGAAGTCCTGATAATCGCGACATAGCCCGAAAGTTTGTATGACATAAACACAAAAAATTCTATTCAAGTTTTCTTGATAGTGCAAAATTCGTTTAAAAAAAGGCTGTTACTAGTTTCATCAGTCTCTATTGTCGCAATAAAAGTGTAATTAAAAGTTTCTAAATCGTATTTAACTAACACTTTTCGTATTGTTTACTAGTTACATAGACGCGATCTAGGCCTAAATTTTCCGAGTTATAAACGTTTAAAAAACCTGACCAAACACGCTTGGAACGTAAACTCCCTAAAAACCAAAGTAATTACTAATTAATTCTTCTGTCATTGTATCTCTAAATCAGTACGAAAATAACAACAGCACATAAGACCTGTGTCGTTTTTTGTTTACACACAGCCAATCTCGCGTCCATGACAAATTTAAAACATTCTTTAAACTTAATTATTCTTTCGAAACTGACCATGAGTGAGAAATGTGGGAGCTGTTATTGGGTAGTGAGTAGAGAGATTTTTTGCCAACCTTGTAGGAAATATTTACACTCGGGAGGATGCAGAGGGGAGAATGTTGGGAAAAGAGAAGAGGCTCTCTCCTGGAACTGCAGAGTATGTAGTAGGAACATTTTGATCGGGGAACAGGAAAGGAAAATCTGTGATCTTCAGGCACAGTTGGAGGAAGCTAGGAAGGAACTGATAAGGATCAAGGGAGATAGGGGGGAGGAGGATGGTTGGGAACTGGCAGGAGGATAGGAAGAAAGGGAACGCGATCTGACAGTTTTATCATCAACACCAAAAACAGGTATCTACCATTGCCAGAGTTAAGTGGAGAAGAGCCTCAGGTAGAACGAGGACCAGGAAATGTGCAGCACACTTCAACCGCGGCCAAGAAGCCTCGGAATATACAAAGTGTTAGGATGAAGAAAGTGCTGCTACTAGGTAGTAGCCAAGGGCGAGGTGTAGGCCCTCAATTACAGGAAAGTTTAGGGGCAGCGTACCAGTCCAACAGTATCTTCAAGCCACATGTAGGGCTAAGTCATGCGATAGAGGACTTGGGGTCTTTATGTAAGAACTTTACAAAAGAGTACCATGTAGTGATAGTGGGTGGGGCAGGAAGCAGTTTGGATAGGGATTGGGCATGTGTCATAGGTGGTGACCTGGACTAGACAGCTTCCTTGACTCATGGCACCAACGTACACTTTGGTGCGCTGTTCCGGCTTCATGATTGACCACACTACCTTGATGGAGGTGTGAGACGAATCAATGTGGGGTTAGAGATGGCTCTGAAGACAGCCAACTTTGCAAATGTTTCTCTGGTGCCCATCGGGATTATCAAAATATGGGGTTTCACTTGGCATGGCCTGCACCTAAACAGGACTGGGAAGGGGAGACTGGTACAGCTGATTCATGAAAGTATAGGGGGTGGATCACGGGCCACACAGGATCAAATACCTGTTGTCATGGGTAGGAGAAGTGGATCGTTTTTAGGATAGATCCAGACAACATATTCCCCAGCCTAAAGAGTATCTCCAGCAGTTTCAAAAATATTGAAACAATCACTCACAAGACAGATTCTAACACTTCAAACATCACACATACCAGATGTCACAAAGAAAAACGAACCATTGGAAATAGTAACATGGGGCATTTCACAGATTTAATAATCCTTCATCAAAACATGCAATCAATAAAAAATAAAATGAAAGTATTAGATGTTGAGCTCCAATCTTTAAACTGCACAGTAGTTTGTGTTACTGAGCACTGGTCTAGAGACACAGAAATTTAACAGTTAGTATTATCATTGTACGAAAGGACAAACTCTTACTGCAGATTTACTTCAAGGGTGGAGGATCATGCATTTATATCAGAAAAGGAACACAGTTCAAATCAAGACGTGACCTCAGTACAGGAAGTGAAGACAAAATGAAATATCAGCTATTGGATTAACAGGGCTTGATATCACCAAGAAATTAATCATTTTGTGTATGTATAGATCTCCCAGTGGTAGTGTGCACACTTTTTTCAGTAATTTAACAGAAGTTCTAGATAAAGTCTCAAGTACAGAGGTCAACGTAATTCTATGTGGAACATTAACATCAACACTAATATCGTGAATTAATCCAGCACACCCTCATAAATAACCTTCAAAGTTTTGGCATGTATGTCCCTATTCGTCAATAGTGCAACAATGCTTACAACAATGACTGCATCAGTAATTGACCATGTGGCCACAAATATGGATGGGGAAAAATGTGGTGTAGCTGTAAAAGATCTCGGACTATCAGACCATCTCTGTCAAATAACAACAATAAAATCAGCTATTGAATCATTCCCTAAACTACAAGTCTACAAACGATATCCACCAGAAATCAAAATAAAAGATTTTTCAAAAGAACTGTCAAAACAAAGCTGGGATGAAGTGTATACGAAAATTAATGTGAATATGAAAATCTCTGAATTCTCCACATTATTTAAATTGAACTTTGAAGAGGCATTTCAAAAAGTATGCATGTATGCATCAACATCTCACAAAAACAGATGGATTACAGCAGGTATTAAGAAGTCCACCCAAACACTTAAATACCTCAGCTCCTTGAAAAGGAGCCGCAATGAATCGAAATTTCTAAATTTCTATCATAGATACAAAAATATCTATATGAAGGTTCGGATAGCTGCAAAAATGTCATTTAATGACAAAATAATATATAATGCAGAGATTAAAAGAAAAGCAGTTTGGGATGTTATGAAAAAGGAAACGGGGAGAGACAAACAAATGCAGAAAAACATACTGCTAAGGGACAGGGATAAGGTAATAAATGATTCACAACACTTATGAAACAATGTAAACAAGCATTTTTCAAGCATCACGGAGAGGTTACAGCAAAAATTCCCCAAATCAAATATAACACTTGTAAATAATGTTGCATTAAATACAATGATGTTCATTCCAACCACAGGGAATGAAGTCAATAAAACTGTTCAAAAACTAAAAAAATAAGAAATCATTACCAAAAGAGATAAAGGAAATTTCCAAAATACACTTATTTAAAAAGGCAGTTAAAAAGTACCACAGTTAAAAAGTACCTCCTATGCAATATATTTTATACATTGAAGGATTACTTAGATTAAACAGAGTAGGGGTCTGGTAAGAAAATGTTATACAAATAAATAATAATAATGATTACAAAACATCCAGCATTCCACATAAAACCTGAAAACTATGATTTTTCCTTCTTTTTTCCTTTTCTGAAAGTACTTACTTCCAAGCTATGCATAGCACGATATTAACTCCTCTTCATCTTTCTGAGCTCACCATCTCACTCATTATAGAGATATGCTGACTCAATTTTTCAGGATAACAAAGGGGAAGTTACGCTACAGAAGATGGTCCAGAAATCACCACTGTATGTGTGTGTGTGTGTGTGTGTGTCTGTGTGTGTGTGTGTGTGTGTGTGTTGGTGTGTGTAGTGTGTGCAGCGACTGATAGTGAGATATGAGTGAACAGTGTGGCATTACATTATTTAATAAGTTATTTGTAAAAATGTCTTCTATACCAGGAGTAAATATATTGTCTCTAACTAGAAGTCTGTATATGTATGTGTATACGTATTAGCTTATTCTAAATTCGTCTAAACTTGTAAATACTTTGACATGTGCTATATCCTTGTAAAAAGATATCTAGGATGAATAAAGCTACTATACTACTACTACAGCCGCAATGACCGCCTCCAATCTTGTCCTGAAGCGATGGCACGCACTCTTTAAAACAGCGCTGTCCATATTCGCGAATGCTGCTTCGATAGGGGTGCGTATAGATGCGACATTAGGGTGCCTCCTCTTAATGATAACTCTTTCGACTACGCCCGAAACATAGCACTCGAAGTGTTCAAGACCGGGCTATTCGGGGGTCAGACCTCCTTTGACCAGAACATGTCAACGTAATCCGAGAGCTAATTTTGGGCTAAACGGCTCGTATGAAGTCCTCCTCCGTCATCCGCATTGTTCGCTCGCTGACATTCAATACTGACACCAGTTTCCACAGCGATTGCCCCGGGTCCTCATAAAACAGCGACTGAGCGTTTTCGATTCCTGCCGCAGTTCGTGACACTCGTTTCCTCGAACGAGATTTCCTCGCCGGGTTAGCAGAACCTTCCCCAGACATCTCTATAGCATTATACTTGGCCACAGTATCGTAAACAGTTGACCTCAGGCACCCGAAGAATATAACTATTTCAGTGGGCGAACACCGAGCACTTCGATTGTACTTCGTACTTGTCGGTAACATCTTGACCATTTTGAGATTCTGTTTACTAGATGCCTGTGGCTTTCAAGAACGCCAAACGAGACCTCCGACTGAACTACGATATGGCGGGAAATTCAAATTGAAATTTAAGCGCAGCACCCTGGACATATTAAGCTATTAGAATATTACAGAGTACTTTATCAGTAAGCAGCTGTGAGCCGCAGAGTAATTCTACCATTCTGATTTAGCGCTGAACGCTCCATAGCTGCTGGCTGAATTATCCAAGTGTAGTTACGAACTATTGCAAAACCTGTGTATCCCACATAGGAATGATTATCTGAGAGGCGATGCGTTCCCTGGATAGTGCAGTCATCACAGATTGCACGCTGAATGGAGTTTTGTGTCACAAGTCACAAATCCATGTTTTGGACGATGTAGCACATTTTTTGTACTTTTTTGTTTTTTGTAAAAGTGCTGTGTAGAATGCCCTTTCATTACAAATGGCTCTGAGAACTATGAGACCAAACTTCTGAGGTCATCAGTCGCCTAGAACTTAGAACTAATTAAACCTAACTAACCTAAGGACATCACACACATCCATGCCCGAGGCAGGATTCGAACCTGCGACCGTAGCGGTCGCTCGGCTCCAGACTGTAGCGCCCAGAACCGCACGGCCACTCTGGCCGGCCTTTCATTACAAGGAATGAAGTAAACCACGTTCTCTTTATTATTTTTGATGCACTGTCACCATGCCGTTGATACCCTTACTTGTAAAGGCGGTAAAGACGTCGCTTATTTAAAGAAAGCTGACATTGACTTCAGGTGTTCGAACCAATATTTTAATAATAAAACGTATACAAAAATTGGAATTATTAGGTAGATGATACAAGTACCAATGGAGTTACTGCAACAAAATACCGTTGCTTGCTGGAGTTTCATATATGTAAACAGTCTTCCACAGCTTTAAAAAAAATAAAAAAACTTTAACTATTTGCTTCTTTACTCCCTACAGAGTATATTTTCAAGACACTTAGGGTAGAGCCACACAGCTCAATATCATCTGTAAACGAGTTCCTTGCAAAGTAAAATAGTCAGGCAAATCAGCCCTATTGGGCTATCGTAATGCAGAGAGCGTATTGGGTGTGGAGGGGCTGGGGTTTTACGTGTGAGTATAAACCCACCAATTCAGTCACCTAGTTAGCTGTCAAAACAATGCTGCTGTTCACTAGTTTTACTTGACAGCTTGTGGACAGAAAGACATCAATATTGGATTTGCGCCAGACATCGGACGTCTCAGCTGGACTAGAGAAAGTGCAACAATGTATACATGATCTCTTCCAGCAAACAGAGTAAGACGCTCGTGTGAATATCGGACATACATAAAAAGTGTGTTACTCAACACTGAATACAACCCACAAGAGGTCAGTGTCAGCAGCTTCTCCAGTGGCAGCAGTAGGAGCAGCAATAGAATTGCCTCCAACAGTTGTGTTACTACCTCAGTAGTAACAGTGTTTCGTGGTACCACAACTAAACTGCTAGATCCAGAGACTATACGTAGCATATGCACTGGCGGGGAAAAAATCGCTATACCAATAAGGACTTGGGCAACATAAACGAATTTTGAATGTGTTTCTACAGCTGAAACATGATGTATTTTCAAATTTTTGGCCCCAGGCGTTTACGAATGGCGCTGTAGCCTCATGATGAGGGTGAAAATCACGTTTGCTTTAAATACACCCTGTAACGGTCGTGAGCATTAGTTGCCTTTGAGATTTGACGTGGTGGACTAATGATAGTCAATAATGCCTCTACGGTGACAAAGATGACGTCGCATGATTGGGCTACGAGAAGCTAGATGTTTCAGCTGCGATACTGTGGAATGATTTGGGAGGAACATAACCACTGTACATGATTGCTGGTAACGGTGGTCACGAGAACGTACGTTAACAAGACGGCCTCGTAACACTACTAGGAGGGAAGACCATTGTGTTTGGCGTGTGACTCTGGTGCATCTTTCTGCATACTGCAGTTGAAATTTGAGCAACAGTGGGCACCAAAATGACACCAAAAATAGTTACAGATCAGTTACTTCAACAACAGCTCCGAGCCAGACGCCCTGCAGCGTGCATTCCACTAACCCCACACCACCGCCATTTTCGTCTTCGGCGGTATCAAGCGAGAGCTCATTGGAGGGCAGTGTGATCTGCTTAATTTTCTGATGAAAGCTGGTTCGGTTTCAGTGATGACAGTGTGTTGGAAGGAGACCAGCTGAGGACCTGCACCCAATTTGTCTGCGTGCTAGGCACAGTCTGGTGATTTGAGATGTTGTGCTGCCTTTTCTGAACGCCTTTCGCAAAAGTGATTTTCAACAGGATCACGCTCGCCCACGTACCTCTGTTGTAACTCAACACGCTGTACAAAGTTTCGACATCTTGCTTTGGCCTGTTCGATCACCAGATCTGTCGCCAATGGCGCAGACGACAACTCCAGCTTCATCCACAAACAGCATTATGTATCCTGTAGTGATCGGCCAAGTGCAATAGGATTGGCACTCCATCCCACAGACAGACATTCAGCAACAGTACAACACAATGCATGCATATTTGTGTACTTGCATTGAACATTCTGGCTGTTACAGTGATTGTTAATGTACCAGCATTTCATATATCCAGTGGCTTATCTCCTGCGGACGTTATATTGGATCTTGCAATGTTGCTGTTGATCAAAACATCTGTATAAGTCAAGACATCTGAATAACGAAAAATATTAGGCACCTGAAGATGGGCGTGGTAGCCCGAAACCGGCTGTGACACTAAAATAAAACATTTAGGAAGTATTTGTGACTGGTTGCATTACTGACCAACTTAAATATGTTACCTAGACAAATGTAGTACCGAAATTTCATTAATTATTTTTAGTGCTTCAATTTTTCTCCGTCATTGTACAGAATATAGCAAACTCTTACTAATATATATTGTATACATAATACAGTGTGTTTTACCATAAACAGAATATATCAATTAACCAACGTGACGTAGTGCGATGCATAGCGCGGCAAACATTTCATGTGGGCGTCGTGTTGGATTACTCCAAAGTTACAAGTGTGACGATCAAATACATGCCAAATTTAACATGTAAAAAAGACAGTTAGTTGCTAAATGTAAGTAAATACAAAAATAAAAATAAAATAAAGAAACCTGAAGCTATAATTTCGCTACATATAATCTTATTTTACATTTCTGGTGAAAAGGAGCAAAACTTAAGAATATTATGATTTATGTTTGACAGATGCATCATATAAGGTTTATAACAGTCTTGCAGTGCTCGAGAAGGTGGCTAACCGGTTTATATATTGCCTGCTGTTGCTGCTTTGAACGATAAGTCGTCCTCTTCGTTTCTTGGTTGATGCACAGTGAAAGACGTCGCATAATGTAAAAGTGCTAGGTTGACATTGACAACGTTGAACGCACATTGCTTAACGTGGGGTTCGGTAGCAAACGAACTCTCGCTGTTCCTATTTTGGACCAAAGACATTGTCATCTACATGGTAATGAACACGGAATCATCGAGATTAGTCCGTGGATCACTGAAAACGTGTCGCCAGGTGGGATGAAACATGTTTCTAGTTACACAAGGTTAATGGTCATGTCCAGATATGACGCTAATCAAGTGAACGGCTGCTCCAAACATACATCCTACCTTGGCCACAGGCCCCTGGTGGCAGTATAATGATGTAGGGGACTTTCAATTTGCCATCCATGGTACCTGTAGCCCGCAATCGGAAGCACGTAGACAGCTGTGGAATACATTAACTGCATTGCAGACCCAACTTGTTGTCTTTCCTGATAGCGATGTCTTCCCGGAGGACAACTATCCATTCGACAATGCAAGGATCTTGCTGTGTATAGTAATGCAACATTTTTTTTTCTGAAAGCATGCTGATTTTGTTCATATTCTTCCCCACACTTATAGCTAGAGAACTCTATTTTTCAACGTAAACAGCATTCAATACGACGGACTTTCGCCGCCTTACTGAGAGGGCCTGTATGCTCTCATGTTTCCACTCTACTGGTCGACATCGGACCCAATGTCTTGTTGCATCAATAAACTCCCCTTCATCCACGTATTGAATCCTGCGGAGCACATTCTTCATTGCGCCAAGCAGATGAATGTCAGAAGGTGTGAGATCCGTACTGTAGAATGGAGAGGAAGAGCAGTCCAATGAAGTTTTTTTGAGCTACCCTCGAGTGTGTAGACTTAAGTGAGGCCTTGCGTTGTCACGGAGGAGAAAAGGTTTGTTCGCAAACACTTAGAACTCTTTTTTTTTCAGTATCTTAGGGTGGCATAATACACTTCAGAGTTGATCCTTGCCCCACGATGGAGGACAGCAAATAGAAAAATCCCTTCAGAGTGCCAGAAGACCGTCACCAAGAGTTTACCGCCTGAGGATACGGCTTTGAAATTTTTCTTCGTAGGAGAGGTGGTGTGGCACCACTGCACTGCTGGCCATTAAAATTGCTACACCAAGCAGAAATGCAGATGATAAGCGGGTATTCATTGGACAAATATATTATACTAGAACTGACATGTGATTACATTTTCTCGCAGTTTGGGTGCATAGATCCTGAGAAATGAGTACCCAGAACAACCACCTCTGACCGTAATAACGGCCTTGATTGGCCTGGGCATTGAGTCAAACACAGCTTGGATGGCGTGTACAGGTACAGCTGCCCATGCAGCTTCAACGCGACACCACAGTTCATCAAGAGTAGTGACTGGCGTATTGTAAAGAGCCAGTTGCTCGGCCACCATTGACCAGACGTTTTCACTTTGTGAGAGATCTGGAGTATGTGCTGGCCAGGGCAGCAGTCGAACATCTTCTGTAACAGAAAGGCCCGTACGGGACCTGCAATATGCGGTCGTGCATTATCCTGCTGAAATGTAGGGTTTTGCAGGGTCCGAATGAAGGATAGAGCCACGGGTCGTAACACATGTGAAATGTAACGTCCACTCTTCAAAGTGCCGTCAGTGCGAACAAGAGGTGACCTAGACGTGTAACCAATCGCACCCCATACCATCACGCCGGGTGATACGCCAGTAAGGCGATGACGAATACTCGCTTCCAATGTGCATTCACCGCGATGTCGCCAAAAACGGATGCGACCGTCATGAAGCTGTAAACAGAACCTGGATTCATCCGAGAGAATGACGTTTTGCCATTCGTGCACCAAGGTTCGTCGTTTACACCATCGCAGGCGCTCCTGTCTGTGATGCAGCGTCAAGGGTAACCACAGCCATGGTCTCCGAGCTGAAAGTCAATGCTGCTGCAAACGTCGTCGAACTGTTCGTGCAGATGGTTGTTGTTTTGCAAACGTCTCCATCAGTTGACTCAGGGATCGAGACGTGGCTGCACGATCCGCTACAGCCATGCGGATAAGATGCCTGTCATCTCGACTCCTAGTGATACGAGGCCGTTGGGATCCGGCATGGCGTCCCGCATTACCCTCCTGAACCCACCGATTCCATATTCTGCTAACAGTCATTGGATCTCGACCAACGCAACCAGCAATGTCGCGATACGATAAACTACAATCACGATATGCTATAATCCGACCTTTATCAAAGTCGGGAACGTGATGGTACGCGTTTCTCCTCCTTACACGAGGCATCATAACAACGTTTCACAGGCAACGCCAGTCAATTGCTGTTTCCGTATGAGAAATCGGTTGGAATCTTTCCTCATGTCAGCTCGTTGAAGGTGTCGCCACCTGTGCCAACCTTGTGTGAACGCTCTGAAAAGCTAATCGTTTGCATATCACAGCAACTTCTACCTGTTGGTTAAATTTCGCGTCTGTAGCATGTCATCTTTGTGGTGTAGCGATTTTAATGGCCAGTAGTGTATATGGATCGCTGTTTGTTCCGATTCGAAGTGCTGAACCCATGTTTTACCTCAAAAAATTTTTCACGATCAGTCTCATAATGCGCGAGCAATTCCGCACAGATGGCTCTTCGTTTCTGTTCATGACCTTGTGTTAGGTGGCGAGCAGTCCAGCGGGCACATACCTTTCAGTATCCCAGCTGGTGGATGTCAGCACTACCAAAATACGTCCAGTTCAGCAGTAAGGTGCTCGATTGCGATCCGTCGATCCTTCGAATGAGAGTGTCTGCAGGTTCCAACGCTGCAGGAGTGACGGCTGTGTGCGACCGATGGGCACACGGCACATCGGACAGATCTGCGAGACCTTGTTGCCATAATGGCAGACCTCTCGCCCAACGACTCACCATGCTTTTGTTCACTACCAGATTTCCGTAGACATTCTGCAAGAGCCTGTGAATATCTGCGATACCCTAGTTCTCCCCAAAAAGGAACTCAATGACGGCTCTCTGCTTGGAAAGCACCCGCATTACAGTCGCCATTTAGAAGGCTACTTGTAGCAACACCACCCGTCGGAAACTGCAGGGGCAGAAGCGGAAATATTCCTCGATTTCCCACAGCAAACTGTGCATTTGTTCAACCGAAACTGACCGAGGAAAAACGTGTTGCATTGCTTACCAAACGCCTTTCGCACAATAGTTTGAATAAGTCGATATTAAAGGCACGTTGATGTCTTGACAATGTAATTCGTCTAATCTAGAGCCCCTGGAACACATACGAGGTGTGGCTAGAAAAAAACCGGACTAGCACTGGTGAAACAATAAAACGAATGCAATAAGGCTGAAAGTCGCGTGGCCTGTCACGTGACTCTCGCTCCGCCTACTGCTCGAGTTTCATCTGCCTCCTGCACTCAGTCTGCCCGTGGCGTCTGTTTTAAGTAGTTGACGTTTTGTCTGTGCGTCGGAAAATGTTGAGTGTACAGAAAGAACAGCGTGTTAACATCAGATTTTGTTTCAAACTAGGAAAATCTGCAAGTGAAACGTTTGTAATGTTACAAGTGTACGGCGATGATTGTTTATCGCGAACACAAGTGTTTGAGTGGTTTAAACGATTTAAAGATGGCCGCGAAGACACCAGTGATGACACTCGCACTGGCAGACCATTGTCAGCAAAAACTGATGCAAACATTGAAAAAATCGGTAAACTTGTTCGACAAGATCGCCGTTTAACAATCAGAGCAGTGTCTGAGTTAACAGGAGTTGACAAGGAAAGTGTCGAACAAGTTTACCGATTTTTTTCAATGTTTGCATCAGTTTTTGCTGACAATGGTCTGCCAGTGCGAGTGTCATCACTGGTGTCTTCGCGGCCATCTTTAAATCGTTTAAACCACTCAAACACTTGTGTTCGCGATAAACAATCATCGCCGTACACTTGTTGTAACATTACAAACGTTTCACTTGCAGATTTTCCTAGTTTGAAACAAAATCTGATGTTAACACGCTGTTCTTTCTGTACACTCAACATTTTCCGACGCACAGACAAAACGTCAACTACTTAAAACAGACGCCACGGGCAGACTGAGTGCAGGAGGCAGATGAAACTCGAGCAGTAGGCGGAGCGGGAGTCACGTGACAGGCCACGCGACTTTCAGCCTTATTGCATTCGTTTTATTGTTTCACCAGTACTAGTCCGGTTTTTTTCTAGCCACACCTCGTATGGGACGCAAGCAGGTGCCATCTTCTCTACCACAATCCACTGGCCTGTAACTTACCACCAAAGCACACTGCACGCAGCAGAGGATCGGTATAGGCGATGCATCGTTTGTAAAGCCGGCTTTGGAAGGAGCCACTATATAAGGACGCAGCCGAGTCGCAGGGTAGGACATTAGCTGCGACAGCCTTCTGTTCGGCTGTCCGGGCCGCACACTTCTCCTCTACCTGCGCCCGCCTGCGTCGTATCCCGGGTCCCGTTACCTCTAATCCCGTCTCTGTCTGTAGTTCGCACCAGACTGCGCTCAGCCAGTACTGACTCTTCAGCAGCAGAGAGTGCGTCTGCGTCCGTAGTTCACTTTCGTTCTTATTGAAATCCTTTAGTTATGGAACACCACATTCAGTTAACTCAATACAACCCAGTGCTGTACGATATCAGTCATCCAGACTACGCGGAGAATAAACTGAAGGATGTAATATGGAAGAAGGTTGCGAGGAATTACATTATAGCAGTTGTAAGTATTTTTGAATAAACATTTAATATTAAAGATGTAAGTTCTTCACTTTTATATTGGCCTGTTTTTATAGCTGCATACTACCACTGAACAGACTTTCCGGTGAATTAAAACTCACGTTATATCTTTCTCTACTAGGAGAAGCGTTTCTGCACCTACTTGCAGCAGGTGACAAATGTGATTATTTCTCAGTGACGCCATGTCCTTCTCCTCGGCGAGATCACTTCGCGTCATGTTTTCAGTAATTATTCAGTTCGTATGAGGCCGTAACGGTTCTATTTACAGTCTCCAGATTACATTCAAAAAGCCGTTTAAGCACACGGAATCTGGAACTCAATGTATCAAATGAACATTCTACAGTTTGCTCTGTTTTCTGTATGTCCGTGTATATACATGTGTCGCGAAAGACTCCCAGGACCCAGTTTCCTTCTCTAGTGGACCAAACTTCGAACATAGAACACGTTTTCGTACGTAGTGCGTGATTGGTACACCTGCGAGCCCTATCCCACATGCGACGTTTGGTGGATCCGCCTCCGAACATCGTTCCAGATATAGTTACAAACTTTATTTCAGTCATTATGAGTAACTCTGCGCTTGGAGTAACGTCACATTAAGTTTTTTTAATAACGGAAATGTATCATCACCTACGAATACGAAAGCGGCGCTGTTTTCTTTTCCAGTAAGCGATTTATCTCCTGGTATTTAAAGTTCCATGAGTCAACTTCCACTCTAACACTGAATTTGAAAAAAATATTTGCAGCACTATATCTGTATGGAAGTAAATGTATAATGAGCATCTACAGCAGCCACTAATATGAAGGAACATTGCTATTTATAATCAAAAAATGAGGAGCCAGATAAGAGAGGTTTTCGTCAACAGCTCCAAGAAAAACGTAAAATTACCATTCCCTTTCGAGTCAGACTCAGTATTTTCCCACATAGCTGTTGGAGACACAGGCCGATAAATGGGTGGCTGGTGCTTCCATACCGCTCCACATACGTCATAACCTATTTACGATACTGTCTTTTTGCCATGTCCAAGCTTCGAGCGATGGTTTCAAACATGTCCCCCGTCTTTAAATACCTAGAATAAAAAAAAAGGATACGACAATATGTTTATATCACATGATCAGAATGGACAACAAGTTATTAAGTGTTTTCTCAGTACTGGTATGTCCACACGAATCCAAAGACTGTATCTGACGCTGGAACAGGGACAAAACTATTTTAAAATATTTATTCTGTCGTTTGATACCAAAATTCACGAGAAACTAATGGTTTCAAAGCCGGTATTACGGCATGAAGTACCTTTTTATCATGTTTGCAGGTCAGTTATGGCATCTTTTCTGATTAAATAGCATAAGTAACGTGTCAAGCTGTCACAATATTTTTCCACTGGTAAGACGATCAGTGATCTAAAGCGGTTGTGTGTGGATAAATATATTGCGAGACAACACAGCGTTTACCATGTATTTCTGCAAGTAGCGAGAAACTAAATACAGGAATTCCTTTATGCTGGGGAAATGTCTAGGGTAATTTGAGAACACTTGAAGAATGTCACTGAGATGCACTCCATGTGCAGAAGATGAAGAGTCGCCAAGAAGCAATGTCAATCCACACATTTACATACCAAAACCAGGCGGAATTTTTAATTCCACGTATCTCCAATAGAAGTTTGAGTAAAAATGTATGAGAAGAGGGAAACGCTACATCGTGCGTTGCATATATTGGCGGAGGAGAGACGTAACTGACACACAGAGGAACAAAACACAAGACGAACTGTGGACGCCGTTGTTGAAGAAGAAGAAAGTACTCGCGAATAATATTATTCTTGAAAATATTAACATCTACGAAGAGAGAGCTAACAAAAGAAACACTTTACTCAAGGGATCACTGCAGCTAGAAAACAACGCCTTACACCAGTTCTTCATGTCAGGGTTCACATCTACAAAAGAGATGCCAAAGGTCTATCAAGAGCCCAAAGGCCTATCAAGAGGCGGTAAATATAGTATCTGAAACGGAAGAGGAAATTTTAAGTGAACCGGTGGTGCAACATCATTATTCGTCATAGTCAAGCAACACAGCAAATAGTTCATATGCCACTTCAGTATCTTGCTCTCCCGATAAGGAGTTTGAACCTTCAGCACCGCATTCGTTATAAACGATGTTTATTATTTTAATAAATTTACAGATGAAAATTGGTTCGGTGAACTCCTTAAGTATACGGTTAATTTTTCTTGTGTAGGTATGGACTTCCGCATTAGACTCGATTTTCGTCTTATGTCGTCCTATGTCAATGTGCAAACCTCTTCGAACTGCCGTTTGTTTACTGGCAATCTTTACCTGAATACTCGATCAGGAAACACGTATTCACCATGTGTTATTCGCTTCTGCCAGTACTTGTTTTGGCACAGAGATCATTCTCTATTTTTGCATGCACTGTACAACAAAACAAAATTCCAATAACAAACTAGTGAAAAGCAGAACCTCGGAACGTACTAATCATCCTTTGTTTAGAATTTCTGCCGAGGGACCTTAGTGGCAATGGTATTTTACAGTAGACCCTATAGTCATTTTGACTTTGTCAGTTGTATGTAAGCTGAGAACCGAGTTGTTAAAATCGGTTACGAATAAACTGAAACAGTTAACGACTGTAATAGTCTCAGCATCTCGTAAAAGCTATTCTAATATATCATTTTTAGTGCCAAAATTCTAATATTCTTATAGAAAATGCTTTAAGCTCGAAACTGTTAGACAATTACTTGTTTGATATATTCGAGGCCTTACTGAAAATCAGTGCCTCCTAATATTTTAAGTGAAAACTCTCTCAGCTATTAAAAAAGCTATTAACATTCTACATTTTATTCTTCACGTCTGTATATTTCTTTCGCCAAATTTTCAAAATAGTTCAAATGGCTCTAAGCACTATGAAACTTAACATCTGGGGTCATCAGTCCCTTAGAACTTACAAGGGGAGGCCGCCAATTGTGAAATTCAGATTCGATTCATACTGCGCATAATAAAAGCTCATGGCCAGAGGTGTAATGTGGCAAAGCACCAAGATGCACTTCTCAGCCGTTGTCGAGAAAATCGACAGTTAAAAGAACCGTTGCGGTGAAATAGTCTCTACGATTAATAATTTTCTGTAGCGTCGTGGCGCAGCGGTAAGCACTCGGGTTCGTAATCGAAACGTCGCCGGATCGAATCTCGCGCCATGCAATTTTTTTTATAATTAGTTTTTTGTAATTCATATATATATATATATATATATATATATATATATATATATATATATATATATATATATGAATTGCTTATGAGTGTTGGTGAAGGCGGATCGCTCTCCAATTGTACCGCCTCCATTTTTCCGTTTGTTTAACAGGGTGTACCAAAGCTCTCCCGTCCGCACTGATTTTCGACGATGTTATAAGTTGCGCTAGGGACCGCATCTATCTTCTTTCGAAGTTAGCAGGCAACTACGCTAGTTATGCGGCGGCTAGTTTCGGCCCATTCAACCTCTGTTCTTCAAGTGTAACGAGCGAGTAACGGAGTTTATATTTCATACCTGCCACAGCAAATTTGTGTTCGTGGGGTCTCTATTCTAATTCGAACGTTTGACTTGCGCTATACGTATTCGTTTCGGAATATCGTTTCTACGTCTTCCGTTAACTATACGTGGTTAACATTATGAAGACAATTAATAACATTTGTGAAATATAACTTTGTTTACGGAAAACATAATGATGTTCGAAGTCGCCAGTTTTTCCACGACAAACGACTCTCAACAACTTATTATGTGCATAATTGTTGAAACTGATTGCCGGGAATTTTATATATATATATATATATATATATATATATATATATATATATATACAACAAATACTAAAAAAAAGGTTGCATAGCGTGAGATTCGATCTGGCGACCTTCGGATTACGAGCCCGAGCGCTTACCGCTGCACCACGACGCTGTAGAAGGTTATTAATCGTAGAGAGTATTTCACCGCAACGGTTTGTTTTAACTGTCGATTTTCTCGACAACGGCTGAGAAGTGCATCTTGGTGCTTTGCCACATTACACCTTTGGCCATGAGCTTTTATTATGCGCAGTATGAATCGAATCTGAATTTCACAATTGGCGGGCTCCCCTTGTTAGAATTACCTAAACCTAACTAACCTAATGACAACACACACATCTATGCCCGAGGCAGGATTCGTACCTGCGACCGTAGCAGTAGCGCGGTTCCGAACTGAAGCGCCTAGAACCGCTTGGTCACAACGGCCGGCCCAAATTTTCACCCAGGCTACGAACACGTTTCTCCCAACAAGAGAGCAGTTTATTGATATCGTTTCTGTAGAATGTTTGACTTTACTGACAGAGCCACAGCGTCACTTCTGTTTGCTGTGCTTCATCACTATCAATTAAAGTTCTCGAACGCTTCTTTACGTTTTGGAAACAGACGAAAATCGTATGGGGACACGTCGGGACTTTATGGAGGGACGATCGATGACAGTGACCCCAAGAAGAATAAAGTTGCAGTGTAATAATAACTTTTGTTTTACTTAAAAATCTTTGAGTTCTCACATAAAAAATGCGGAGGAATCGCTTTTCATCACGCCCTCGTATTACAACTACAATGTGACATCATGTAATTTATTCAATCGAATTAGCACAGTAATGTTAAAAAATCACATCTGATATTATTTTGGATGTACTAATAATATTCCACGGTAAATGTATCGGTCAAAATTTATTTTTTAATTTCTTTGAAATTAATGTGTTTGGACTGATGTTATTACTGACGTCCATATAAAGCTTAATTGTTAGTCTATCAACTAAAAAGGACACCTTGGAGTTGTCAAATCTTACCTTTCAAAATTTGTGCGCTCTGCTAATATGTTGTCATGTAGATATCTCTGGTCAATTTCGGAAATGGAGACAAGCAGTGTCATCTCTGACGTGAACACATGATAGCAGGTTTTTATATTTACTATAACTTGAACACTTGCAGCTATAATCATAACTGTAACCGGCTGTGTAGGTCTTATCAGTAACATCTGTAATAAGACAGTCAACATAAACAATACATTCATGAAGTCAAGTAAAACAATTATATCGTTTAAAAATGTGTAGATCGTAATTACTGATAATGACCGATCAGTTTATGACACGTTACTCACTAGCCAATATCTAACTATAGAACTTCTTTTCATTATTTTCTCTCTCGTTAGCAGAAAGGTAAGTTTACAAAATGGCTCTGAGCACTATGGGACTCAACTGCTGTGGTCATAAGTCCCCTAGAACTTAGAACTACTTAAACCTAACTAACCTAAGGACAGCACACAACACCCAGCCATCACGAGGCAGAGAAAATCCCTGACCCCGCCGGGAATCGAACCCGGGAACCCGGGCGTGGGAAGCGAGAACGCTACCGCACGAACACGAGATGCGGGCGGTAAGTTTACATATCTGACCTTTATTCTTATAAAATGGCCTGCTTTGACTACGATGTTACCTACGTTTTCATGTTCCCCTACCTTAAGGACCTTCGGTTGTTGGTACCATTGATTAATCTACACGTATTACGTATCCACAATGCCACACACCCGTCTTATTCTAAATATTATCCCAGCTTCGTGCTCAGTGCAATGTTGCTATAAAGCCGTAATGATTGCCTCACAGCCGGCCGGTGTGGCCGAGCGGTTCTAGGCGCTTCAGTCTGGAACAGCGCTACCGCTGCGGTCGCAGGTTCGAATCGTGCCTCGGGCATGGATGTGTGTCATGTTCTTAGGCTAGTTAGGTTTAAGTAGTTCTAGGGGACTGAGGACCTCAGATGTTAAGTCCCATAGCGTTCAGAGCAATATGTACCATTTTGACTGCCTCACTAAAAATACGTTGGAACTATACCAAAGGAATCTGCTCACAATCTTTGATAACATCCACGCCAAGTACTGTTCAATATAAAGAAATGAATTACGAAATGTTAAAACTTGAATTTATTTTTTCAAAAATTACGATTTTTACAGCTTTGCTTTTATTAAATTTATTTATTTATTAACCATCGCAATTTCGCCAACTGTGTCATTCTGCCAGCCCCGAAAACAGAAAGTACTAAAAGACTACTCAAGTTTAGGAAAACACTTTATTCTCGAAAATCTGTAGAAGCCAGTCTTTTTTTTTAAGTAATAGGTCGGCTTCTATACTGTTTTGAAAGAGAATCTTTCCATGGAACTGAATTGGTCTTCTACCAGTTAATGTTACTACAGCCTGTTCCTTCAAGTGGTACAATAGCCGAAATCGCGATGTCTTTTCCGGTTAGGCTTCGCTTATCCATTGTGATACTGGTGGAGTCCGAGAAGTTTCCATGCCTCA
The DNA here is from genome assembly GCF_023898315.1 of Schistocerca nitens. Lineage (NCBI taxonomy): Eukaryota > Metazoa > Arthropoda > Insecta > Orthoptera > Acrididae > Schistocerca > Schistocerca nitens. Next base: position 88,709,121 of record NC_064615.1, on the reverse strand, counting down.
CCAGCACGAGATCTCGCATGCCACTCGATAAATTTGCTTGATTTTTTAAAATGTGTCGTACGGAATCAAGGTATAACGTGATATTCGCATTTGTATGGGCCCTTTTAATGTTAATTAATTCTATGAAGAATCCCTCTTAGTCATACTTTTTTTTATTTTTTATTTTTATTTTTTTGTTGCACCTGAAGATGGGATTTACATCCTGAAACCCAGATCGTGTGTACGATTTTATCCTAACAAAGGATTTTTCAAGTACGACTGGAACGAATTTACTCACCACGAAAGATTTTAGCAACAGTTGTGCCTGTACCGCAAAGATTATATTATTAACTTAGTAGTCTGTTGAAATGCTTACACAGTCGGAATACGTGAATGTAAGTCGGTAGTGTGTCGTTGGGATCGACGCAGCCAATAGCGTGAGAACGTTGTGACAGCACTCCCCCCACCAGGCCCTCCTCGGCTCGTAAGGATGTGTCACGGGGAGGACCGGCCCAGTAGTTGCGGAGAAACAGTCGCGGCGACTGATAACGCGTCCGGCTGTGTCGAGCGGTTCCGCAGGCATTTGTCACCCCACCATTGAGTGCGGCCATGGCCTTGGAGTCGGAACGCGCGCTACAGTCTGCGACCACCGGACGTGACGGCGGTAACGGGCCGAGAGGCTCCGCGGAGGACGGCCCGCAGCAGGGGCAGCGCGATGACAGGGTGAAGGCCCACAAGAGGCGGCTGGGCATCGAGAACGCCGCCTTCCTGGAGCTGGCCGAGATGCTGCCGGTCCGCAGCTCCACCAGCGGCTTCGTCGACAAGCCCACCGTACTGCGTCACGCCATCGCCTTCATGAAAGTTTCCCGGTTCTACCGGCGAGATCTCCCGGAGCCTCCGAGGTACGGTCTTGTGACACAGAGGTCATCGTCGTGGCATAAGTCGAGAAAACAACTGCAGAAACTTGGTATCTAGTTCATTAACTGCGCCAGCTTTTTAACACTAGAACCGCTGATATTTGGACATACCTAGAACCGCGGCTGGGTCACTAATGACCCGCGATCTTTTCCTTTATTTCCCCTATGTCAATGGGTTATTATTGCTGCCAATGAATCTATTGTTAGAAGCACCAGGAAATTTAGAATGAAATTAACAAAAATAAACAAAGTTTACACAAATTATAATTTTATATTTTAATACTTACATGTATTTGCTGAGTGTTTTTACTGGCTACCGTTACATAATGAACACAAATAATAGTCTTTTGATGTACATTTGTTGCACACAGTTTTCTTGCAGGTGTGACACTTTACAAATGATTACTTTCCTTCACAGTTAGACTTTACAAGGCAACGTGTTCGCTTTTTTTGTCTGTCAGGAATATCTTCAGGTCTGACAGGGACGCTAGTCTTTCTAGTCGCTGCGTACTTCTCAGCAAGCTCCTCCCGCAGCTGCAGGATGAAATCCGTGCGTTTCAACTTTTTATCATTTAGAGAATTGAACAATACCCACGCATTTATCCCAGCCAAATCCAGCAAGTTGTAAAATGTGTGAACAGGCCAACGTGTCGTTGGTGCTTTGACAGAGTATTTGCGAACCATTTGGTCGCCCACGTCCTCTCCATATTTAGAGCAGTTATAAAACGTAACTGTATCTGGCTTCTTTTTTATGCCATCCTCAATCGACACATAAGGATGCATAGTGCTCAGTATCAGGACATTCTTGTTGCTCTTACCCTGTAAACAGTCAGTGTGGTATCATCTTTTTTCAACAATACTGTGCTGTATAACTGTTCTCTTGCCTTCTTCATACAGACTGGTATTTCCCTGTGAGATCGATTTATTGTGCCCACAAGATTCGTAGAATTAGCTTTCAGTGTCTCAGAGAGCGCTAAGGAGGTGAAAAATTTGTCACACGTGACATTTATTCCTTTGTTGCGGTAAGCTTGCATCAATTTTTTTTACAACAAAGTCACCAAGACGCTCATCACTCCGCCTAGTGTCATTCTTTCCTAGATAAGGGATAGCATCTACATCTACATGATTATTCTGCAATTCACATGTAAGTGCTTGGCAGAGGGTTCGTCGAACCACAATCATACTATCACTCTACCATTCCACTCCTGAACCGCGCGCGGGGAAAACGAACACTTAAACCTTTCTGTTCGAGCTCTGATTTCTCTTATTTTATTTTGATGATCGTTCCTACCTATGTAGGTTGGGCTCAACAAAATATTTTCGCATTCGGAAGAGAAAGTTGGTGATTGAAGTTTCGTAAATAGATCTCGCCGCGACGAAAAATGTCTTTGCTTTAATGACTTCCATACCAACTCGCGTATCATATCTGCCACACTCTCTCCCCTATTACGTGATAATACAAAACGAGCTGCCCTTTTTTACACCCTTTCGATGTTCTCCGTCAGTCCCACCTGGTAAGGATCCCACATCGTGCAGCAGTATTCTAACAGAGGACGAACGAGTGTAGTGTAAGTTGTCTCTTTAGTGGACTTGTTGCATCTTCTAAGTGTCCTGCCAATGAAACGCAACCTTTGGCTCGCCTTCCCCACAATATTATCTATGTGGCCTTTCCAACTGAAGTTGTTCGTAATTTTAACACCCAGGTACTTAGTTGATTTGACAACCTTGATAATTGTACTATTTATCGAGTAATCGAATTCCAACGGATTTGTTTTGGAACTCTTCGTTATTTAGCGTCAACTGCCACCTGCCACACCATACAGCAATCTTTTCTAAATCGCTTTGCAACTGATACTGGTCTTCGGATGACCTTACTAGACTGTAAATTACAGCATCATCTCCGAACAACCTAAGAGAACTGCTCAGATTGTCACCCAGGTCATTTACATAGATCAGGAACAGCAGAGGTCCCAGGACGCTTCCCTGGGGAACACCTGATATCACTTCAGTTTTACTCGATGATTTGCCGTCTATTACTACGAACTGCGACCTTCCTGACAGGAAATCACGAATCCAGTCACACAACTGAGACGATACCCCGTAGGCCAGCAGCTTGATTAGAAGTCGCTTGTGAGGAACGGCGTCAGAAGCTTTCCGGAAATCTAGAAATACAGAAACAGCTTCAGATCCCCTGTCGATAGCATTAACAATATATTTTGAGTCTTTATCTACCGCCATCCAATACTTTTTCCCGTATTTGTCCGGTTTTGAGGTCATAAACTGCGTGAATCTGCAACGGCACTTTCAAGGAAAAAGCTGTTCGTCGATTGTTATATATGGTCCCGGTATGTAGCTAGACTGTGCATTCGCAATGAACACATTCCAGATTTCTGATACCAAAGCAAACTTGTCTTCTCTTAGTCGTTCGGATCTTGTTGATCTATTGTAAAATCTGAGATAACGCATTATCTCTCTGAATCTGTGACGAGCCATCGTTGATGTCACAAAAGTATTTCCCCACTTCACTGACCACAATGTGTCTAGTTCTAAGCTCTTAGCTCCAATAGCACCACGGACGTACAGTATAGCTATAAAAGCTTGCAGTTCTTCAATTTTTATAGTCCACTCATCTGAGCTCAGTACACGACGTGCTTCAGTTTCTGTGCATTTTACAATATGTTCCAAAATTTTGTCCGTTATCATTAGATGCCATGTGCTGTGACAGGCCTCATTGACGTTTCGTTTTGCATGCGGAGATGGTCCTGTCCTATCTTTGAAAACATTCTGTTGTCCATATCTTCCAGCTGAACAGTCACCTATTACTCCAACTTTCCAGGTTGTTCCCTCGTGTGCTACAATATCGATACCTGAAGGAAACTGAAGTAGTCCAGAACCCTGGGCATTTTGTTGTCCACGCCGACCTTGAGGACATCCACTTCCTCGAGCTGACTTAGTCTTTGTGGCAGCTGTTCCTGTAATAGTAGTTATACGTATTAGAACGCGATTTAATATTGAATATATTGTGTAATATTAGAACAAAAAAACACCTTCATAAATGTAATATATAACATGTAAAATTTCAACACGGAACAAAGTATAAACATAAGTGTTGCAATTGAAGTTAGTGTCTACGCAACATATACATAAACAAGAATTATTATGAAACAAACACATAAACAGGCATACCTTTCTCATCAGCATTCAGTAGAACCTTCTCAGGAGTAACATCGTCTTCTGATGAAGAATCCGGAAGTATTGGCGATGGAGATTCTTCCTCAGATAAAGACTCCAGCGGTTCGCCCGCAGATTCATTATCTAAAATCTCATATAGAGCATTTATAATGTCATCTTCTGTGCGTAGAAATTTGGCCATAATATATTCGTAAGTTACAAGCACTATCTACACAGACAGAACGCACTACTAAACCCGTTTTCGTGGTACAAAACTCTGGGTGCGCAATATCTGCGTACAAGGTCAGAATTGTTTGACTCTCTCTCCCTCTCGTCCCCTGCTGAAAACTGGAACGTCAGCCGGAAGTAAAAACGAGTTTTACGATTGTTGACCAAACACACACTAACAATAGGCATGGAGCTACTTGAAAAATGCGATTGTTATAGCTACTGCGCCGGTTGGTTGGTTTGGGGAAGGAGACCAGACTGCGTGGTCATCGGTCTCATCGGATTAGGGAAGGATGGGGAAGGAAGTCGGCCGTGCCCTTTCAGAGGAACCATCCCGGCATTTGCCTGGAGTGATTTAGGGAAATCACGGAAAACCTAAATCAGGATGGCCGGACGCGGGATTGAACCGTCGTCCTCCCGAATGCGAGTCCAGTGTCTAACCACTGCGCCACCTCGCCCGGTCGCGACTGCGCCGGGCGGGTCAGAACTGACCTTCCGCAGTTCTAGGTGAATCTTCGTATTTTTCTTTTATGTTTTCGCCATAAAATGTGAAATGAAGTATAATCACTAATTACCTTATTTCATAAAAAGTCACAGAAACGTAACACTCTAGGCAATAATACAAAAGAGTGACAAACAAAAGAATTATCAAGTGGGTCACGAGTGACCCAGCCGCGGTTCTAGTGTTAAGAATGTACCAGAGCTACAATTGACATCCCGAGAAATGCCTGTAAACTTCAACGTCTAAAAGGTATTACGGTTAGCGGGCTGAGCAGATGCAATTATATACAGGTAGCATTAGGACCATCACGCCCTCTTTTACATCTCATCAGCTTTTCCGCAGTCTATTCATTACGACAGGCATGTTATAAATTTAAGGTGTTACGTTGTAGTCTTTATTCTGAAGACTGGTTTGTTGCACGTCTTTCACAATGTCCTGGGCAAGCCTTTTCATCTCTGAATAACAGCTGTAACCTAGATTCAACTGTATTCGTCTCTTGATCTCTCTCTACCATTTTTATCCCCCATACTTGTCTGCAATACTAAAGTGATGATTCCTTGATGTTCCTATCAGCCAAACAGTTCGTTTAGTTATGCCTCAAATATCTTTTCTCCCCAAGCCTGTTCAGTCCTTCTGCATTAGTTACACGATCCATCCATCTACGCCTCAGAATTCTTCTGTAGCGCCGTATTTCAAAGGTTTCTATTCTATTCTTATCTTACCTGCTTATCGTTCACGTTTTACTTCCGTGCAGGACTACGAGTACACTCAGAGGCTTGTTTTGCTTTTGTTGGTGTTGATCTTATATCCTCCTTTGAAGACACTGTCAGAACCGTTCATCTGCTCTTCCAAGTCCTTATCTGTCTCTGACGAGATTAGAATGTCAGTGGTAAAGCTCGAAGTTTTATTTCATCTCCCAGACCTGTAATTCTTTCTACATATTTGGTGTTACTTGCTCCTTGCTCAGTGAACGGATAAGATAACATCGGAGATGGGCTACAGCCTTGTCCATCTTTCTTCTCAGCTATGGCTTCCCTTTCGTTGTATCATTACCTTCGACTCTTATAGCTGCCGTCTGCTTTCTACACACGTTTTATACTGGGTGGTCAGAAACAGTCTGAAAAGCTTCTGAGTGTGTTGCACGGGGGGTTGCACTGAGAAATTATTTTTAAAAAGATCGATACGTGGCGTCGTTTCTGAGCTATTCAGGACTGAATTTAGCGATTCTCGTCGATGGGTGCGTAAATTCAAGCACTTACTCCCACTAAAATGCGGTGACGCACAGATATCTGCGGATCCATGAGTTACCACTTGTTAAAATGCTCATTACCAGTGAAAATATATATTTTTCGGAAGTGAAAATTTTAAGCTAGCTGAGCAAAAGCTACGTTTGTTCGATTTGAGGAAACTAAAATAACAACAAGGCTGGTGACACTGTCTCTGACAAACTGGTTGATTTTGAATGTGTGACGTTTCAGTGTTAAATACTCGTAATTCGGAAACAGCTCCAGGTACAGATCATTTCTTCTTATCAATTATTTTTTAGCACAGTCTCCCCTGCAACACACTTACAAGCTTCTCAGACTGTTTCTGACTACCCTGTATAACCTTTCGCCCCGTGTATTTCACCAGAATTTCATAGTGTGTTCCAGTTAAGAGTCAAAAGCTTTCTTTAAATTTGCAAATATTTTAAACGTATGTTTGTCTTTCTTTAACCTGTCTTCTATGTTAAGTCGTAGTGTAGGGAAGCAGCTTACTCATGCTGTAGTAAATTCACATGTCATTCCATTGTGTGCCAGCCAGTCTGCTGTAACTAGCTCTGACGTCATAAATGTTGCGCAATGCTTTAAAAATCAAGCAAATAACCTAAAACATTTCTAGCATGTAAGGAGTAATACTAAATTAATGTGTGTTGAATATCAGTTCGATAACTTTAGCCATTTTCCAAATTTGGACGTTTTTCTGTAAAAATCATGGGCGCAACAGAAAAGAGCTAGAGAATTAAAAATTCATAATTAGATTCATTTTTCATAATTATTTAATAAAAACAGTACTTTGGATTTCACAAATTAAGATTTTAGTGGAAATTCATGATTTTCTGGTTTTCGTCTCAAAACTTAAGGAAGCAAGATAGATTAAGTAGGCTAATAAATAAGGCTAGGACGTTTATATTTAAGTAGAATGTAGATCCGCTATCACCATAAGGATGTGAGAAGTTTCATTTGAATACCTATAAAACTATAGCGATAGCGTATCTCCAAAGGGCCAGTTCAGAGCTCGTCTACTGCGTGCAGTGTAATTAAATTAATTCTCTCGCTCAAAATATCTAACTTAGCCACGTCAAACTTTTGTTATGATTACTTTCCTGTGTGCTGAATGCACATTTAAATTGAGAACTTCTTCGGCCATTAGCAAAAGAAGCTATAATTTATTCGGTAACTTAAAGTGATGCATTACTAGCCCAGGGGCTAGTCGGGAGAGCCGATTTGATCAGGCGTTCCCTTAGCCGTCCGCACCGCGGCTTTATATATAAGAACGCTGCGCGAGGAAGCAAGGCCCCAGTTCTCTCCAGACGCTGAACAGCACACCATCTGTGTCAGGAGTCGAGTCGCGTCGCGTTGGTATCATTGATATAAACGGCCTCGGATGCCGTAGTAAGTTACTCGGGATACGCGTAACCATGAAATCATTTTCGAGTGAAGTGTTAATTCTGGGATGATTTTAATTATCTAGCTTCAGTTTGCGTATGTCGTATTTTCACGAGCCGCCGCGGGACAGACATTCTACCATTATTTAACGTGGCGTTTGATGATCCTTATCATCAAATTATGGCGAGCATTCATTTTAACATTTAATTCGGACATTTATAGTTGCATCAGCGCATTAGACTCTGAACTGCTCTGTTAGCTAGGTTGTGTGGATTCTTTTGTTTTTCATCGGTGACTTTCAGAATATACTCAACTATTTTAGAAAATCGTTTTGGATTATAAATCCCGGACAATCTCCTAATTCCTCACAGCTATAAGCTGCAGCTATAAGTGTATTCTCAGATGAAGTGGGCACTAGGAATTCTAATTACAGGCTTCACGTTTTGCTAATCACTTTCTGGTAGCCAATATTGTAGTTAGAGAGCCAGTGTTGAGAACGGCGAAAGACAGCAAAAGTAATAGGAACTGGTTTTACATTCTACAAACCAAACATTATAAACAACATTATTCCACCCGCCGCCGCACATATGGTTAATCGGCCGGGAAATGCAGTGTTTCAACATTCTACAAAATTTTATACCACCTTTAATTTTCCAACCAGCCGCCCCACAGTAGTATTAATATTGTCTCGTGTGTTCCTGTATTTCTTCGCAATCCTAGTTGATCTTCGCCGATGTCAGCTCCTACACGTTTTTCCACTGTTCTGTAAATAATTTGAGTCAGTGTTTTTCAAGCATGACTTGTGAAACTAATAGTTTGTTAACATTCACATCTATCAGTACCTGTTTTCTTTGGAAATGTTACATTCTTCTTTAAGTCTGAGGGTATTTTCCATGTCTCATACATCTTGCACACCAGGTGGAATAGTTTCGTCGTGGTTAGCTAGCTCTCCCAAGCGTATCAGTAGTTCTGAAGGAATGCCGACTACTGCAGCGGTCTTCTTTCGATTTAGGTCTTACAGCGCTCTCCCAAATCCTTCTCGGAGGATCATATCTCTCATTTCATCTTCATCTACTTTCTAACTAGATATGTTATATTTCCACAATTCTTCCAATGAACGTCCGTCTGGCAACTGTTTTTCCTACTATCTGGTTCAGGTGGCCATTCCACTTAAGGTCACTCTGTATAGCTGCTCCTAGATTTAAGGTAAACAGCAATTTGTCAATAACAGTGTAGTTGTACAGTTGTGGATTTCTTTTCCTGTATATGCACAATGTGTTACATTTATTTACGTTCGGGATCAGCTGCCAGAGCCAATACCATTCCTCAACCCTCTGTCGGCTATTCTGCAAATGATACTACTGCCTTCTGGAATTCGCATGTTCTTATACACAAACATATCATCTGCGATCAGACTGAAGATCTTCGGAAGCTTTCTACTAGATCCTTTATAGAAACTGTAAATCCTAACGGTCCTATCACACTACGTTGCGATACTATCGAAATTACCTTTCCATTTGTTCGTTTTATTCCGTTAAGGGCGTAGTGCTGACAGCGACGTGTCGAATCCTGTCTGAAAGCAATTCTTGAATCCGATCGCCTATCTCGTCCGATACTCAGTAATTTTGCTTTTTTTCACTAATCGGCAGTGCGGGACGGTTCAAATGCCTTGCTGTATTCGTGGGACGCAGTATCAACAGGAGAGCCGTCATCTATAGCGCTATGAATCTCATGGAAGAACAGAGCGAGCTGAGTTTCGCAAAATCTCTATTTGGGGAGCCAGTTTTGATTTTTACAAAGAAGATTTTCGTTTTTCAAAACCGTCGTAATTTTGAGCATTAAACATGTGCCATTATTCTATAACAGACTGACGTCAACGATATAGGCCTAAAATTATGCGTTTGTGTCTCACGACCCTTCCTGAAAACGGGGATCAATCTGTCAGTGATTCTCTTAAGTATACATAACTTCACACTTATTACACTCAGATGTTTATCACGTTAACGCGATTCAGCACTATCGTTAATTAAACTAAATTTGACAAATGAACTGAATGACAAGACGGTAAGCAACGTGTGACGTCTGTATGTAACACGATTTCATTTGACTGCGTAATGTTGCGGAAAATTTCATAAGATCCGTTTTATTAATTATGACAGAAAATTGTAGCTTACGAAATGTATCGAGAGAATGACAACCTATACCATATTAAATGAGGTCATGATCCGCCTCTAGCTCGTAGTCAATGAAATGTAAGTTACGTGTTCTGATTTCAGCAGAGGAAAATTTAGGTCTATTGTGATTCTATCGTCAGAGCTTCAGCAGACAGAATGGATTAAAAAGGTTTCCAAAATTTAAAATCTGCAGATGTGAATGTAGATAAAAAGAATGCTGGATTCAGATTTCATTTCTCTTAGCCACATATACTTCTATCAATAGCCAAAAGGTTTTGCTGTATCTATGCCGAATGGGATCACACAAATGGGTCATTTTGCTTTCGTCTCCTGGAGAAGCCAACATAGACTATATTCAAACTAATTTGCCAAAAGAATGGTTATAGGGCTTTTTAAAATCTATACATTCACCAAAGAGTTATGCGCATCCCTTCGGGGAGTATAGCATGCCATGTTACAATCATCTGAATGATGAAATCCTAAAGAGACGAACAGCAACTGAATGATTTGAATGATGAAGTTCTAAGGAGACGAACAGTAACTGACGCCAAGAGTTTCAGCCGAGGTCCTAAATATACATCAAAATAATTTTATTTACGGGACGATCACGGTTTTTCAGTTACATAGTATACTTATTCTATGTAGATTAACCAACAGTTTTTTTGAGGCTGAGGAATTCAAAAGCAGTTCTTTACTCTTTCTGCGTAATGCGTTCAATTTTCCAGAATGTGTGCGTGAAGCAAAGTGTTCGAGTAAAAGTGCATTACCAAACACATACCTGTTGTCAGAGGGAGATAGGAAAATAATTCTTCGTGTTATTAGACAATGGATATGGAAGGAATCGCAACTGATCTTAACTCAAATGCCGTATTTCTAGTTAAATAATGCTTCCAGAGATGACTGCTTTCAGAAGATATTAAAACATAGGCATTTGAATAGAAACATTTGTGACTTCCGGAAGACAAGCACAAAGACACAAACACACACACACACACACACACACACAGACACACACACACACACACACAGACACACAGACGAAACCATGGAAACCATTAAATCGGGGGACATGTGATTTATCTCTAGTCTAAATAAATTAATGTGTTCTAATACAAACACTGCTATTATCAATAAAATTTTAGCATAATGGCAAATGATTAATACCCCTTTTGCGACTCTTTTTGGTGTTGTATTCCAAGAGACGTAATTATAAGTACTGTTCACCAGATTTGGCATCCTATGTCCTCACCTTTATTCCAACAGCTAAAGGAATTTGTGGCTGAAAAAGTTTTGTACAGTAAATAGGTTATGGTACCGTTAGTTGTTGATAAGTATTTTCCCGACCTTCTGACATCTCAATAGTGATGTTGCTAATTCTCACTAAGGAGACTCAGTACAGAGTGCCTTGTCCTGAAATGGGTCCAGGCCCAAAACTTTGTGGATTTGTTTACATAGAATGCTAAGTATGTCCCGGTGTCCTAATGCAGGAACTTACCTCATGCTCCAGGTTACAATTTTAGGCATATGTATTTCAGGTAAGTTATGTTTGTATTAAAAAGTAATATGTAATGAATCACAGAGGCGTTTTAAAAAACTTAAATCTATCGTTTGTACATATAAGTCTTCAAACATGGCTGAAATACATTTATTATTATTATACATTAAAGTAGTCCATTCATCCACTTATTTCCTACTAGACGTAATTATACTTCCGATCGGTTCACAATTCATTGAATTGACACTTAAGTTACATCCTCTGGAGGATTCTGTACAATGTAATAAATATTTGATAATACAGACATCGGTATAGGTATTTTGTTTGCATAAAAGCGGTTTTATAGTTTTGTAATATTATCTTAGTTTCTGCATTGTGAGTTGTTTATTTGTCCTGTTCTGTACATCACATTATGAAAGTGAATCTTTAGTTGCTTGGCAGTAGTAGTAGAGGAGTAGCTTTATTAACTTATTGCTGCTTTTCGCATGGTATGCGATTTGTATTTGTCACTGTATTACAGTTTAAGAAAAAAAGTGTTAATATAAACAAGTATTTGCATACTCACATTATCAGTAGTTAGATGTGGACTTTAAATTGAAACTCTTACGGAATTTGCTTGGGGTAGATCAGGGAAACCAGAGAAGAGTCAAGATACAAAGTAACAATGAATATCATCTGACATAAATTAATTATATGGACTTTGTTAACAACTATCATAAAACTACTGTCTATGTTACCTACAGTAACGAATTTGTATGAAAACGTATTATTTTTAAAAAGTTACTCTATACTCAATCAGAATAAATAGCTCTTTCATGTATTCAGATTTTATAAAAATTGGTGAGGTCAGAGACACTATTAAAAAAATAATTAAACATTTTTTTCTGCTTCAGTCCCTTTCTACCAGTACACATTAGCATAATATGTTTTGGCAGTATGCTACCATCCTTATGTGCTTCACAGTTACATGTACATTAATTTTATTTATATATTGTTACAAATTGCGAAGAAATCTTATGCCAATGAGGTTATATAACGAAATTTATCCATGTAAAGAAAGATTAATTTATTTCAGTGTGTTTCTTCACTAAGTCGTTTGTTTCAGTTGTCTCAGTGATAACTTTACTTACATTTTTGCTCAATACACACTTATCTGGCAAACAGAGAACAAGAATAAACACAACACAATTACTTAACACTTTCACATTTAGTAGTTTACATTCTGAACAATCCTAGCTGTTAAGGCATAACTTATTTCAGTTACTAAGATAGTACATACGCTAAAAATGCAAGAATTTTTACAGAAGCATATTTATGTCATAGTACTTACTATATTGTAAGATTAGGCTATTTATATTTCCTATTTATTCAGCATTATTAAGCGACTTTCTTGACTACGTTTCTTTATATTAGTAAAATATATATATTACGATGAAGAAGCACGACTCACGATCCAAATTCACAGCTCGCAGCTCACCATTACTCTTCTTCCACCTTCCAAACTTCGCTTGAATAGCTCAGTCGGTAGAGCACTTGCCCACGGCAGGGAAAGGTAACCTACGTGATTCGATTTCCACTCCTCCACACCGTTTTAATATGTCAGGAAGTTTAAAATCAGCGTACACTCCGCTGCAGAATGAAAATTAATTGTGAAAACAATGCCCTAGTCTGTGGCTAACCTATTTCTCTGCAGTATCCTTTCTTTCTGGAGTGCTGTCCCCACAACGAATTCATAAGAGCCGCTGTGAAGTTTGGAAGGTAGGAGAAAAGGTATTGGCGTAAGGAAATCTTTGAGGATAGGGGTGCGGGTAGGGGGTGTAAGTCATACTTGGATAGGTCAGTCGGCAAATCACTTACTCTTGCAAGTCAAAGGGCCCAGCTTCGTGCCCTAGCCCAGAACACATTTGTAATGCACCAAGAAGTTTCTTTCGTGGAGTGTTACAAACTAGAGGCATTTAGGGATTTTCCATCAAGATAAAATCATATAAATCACACAGCATTTCGACAACATATTAACATATATTACCGCTGTCCTCATGTATCATGACAAACTGCATGTCGCGGAACTCCTGTAGGGGCCGTACATTTTCACTTATCCTGCTATGACACTGCCTCAAAACTTCCCAGTGGCTGTTAAAAATCTTGGGAAATTCATATTTCATACTGTTTAATATACCAATATAGAGTCTCATTGAGAGGCAGCGCCAACGTGAAGAGAAATGTAGCTTACATTGACCTCCAGGCAAACAGCAGCCTAAATCTAGATCTAGTCAACCATTAGGTGAGTGCTTTGACCTTTGGCACTGCTAGACAACAACGTACGAATTAACAGAGACAGCACACATAATTCCAACACACATAACAATGCTTGAGAACCTGGCGACAGGAATGCATTTAATACTGCTATCATATGCCTAACTTTCCTGACTGAAGAATTTAATATAAACTACACTTACCACGTGTCGTTATTGTTGCGAAGTCGTAGATGTCGACAGATATCGCCAAAATCACTAACATTCGACTGGGACTGATAAACACTCAAATAGGACAAGAAACTAAACTGTCAGGCAGACATGAAGTGAGGAAGGATCGAAAGAAGTATGTCAGAATTGGGGGATTTACGTAAGAAATGGTAGATTTCATGTACATACACAACAAATTAAGAGATGCAACACACAAATATATTCAGAGGACGCTGTGTCAAATCAAATATAAAATTATGCTAATGAATATTAAAACATAACCTCTTTTAGCCACTATCTAACAGTTCTATTTTACCCCAAGCATGAAGCAAAAACTTAAGCGCAGTTTCCTACTTCCAGCTTGATATCCCGCCAAAGAGTGTCTCTATTAGAGGAGTTTTCGCACTTGATTTCTAGCTGTCCACTGAGAGTTTGCACTTCAGTGCAAAGATAAATGCATGAGTCATTGGCGCCAGTGATCATGTTGGTGCCCAGTGATCATTTAGAAAATTAGATGCTACTGGGTCAACTGATTTCGTAGCCAGGTGATGAAAGGTGACAAAATCATCTTACATAAAGATAAATAGCGCCAAGGAACTTCGTCATCCTTCTATGTTAAAGTAACTATTAAATAATTAATAATTTAGACAACGCAGAAGCTTAGTAGCCGTATGTTTCAATATTCCACAATTAGGTCTTCAGCATTTGTTTCCGTTCGTCAAGGTTTATATTCTTTGCAGTGAATATGATTCTCTCCTCATTAAAACATTCTTGGCCTGTGAAATTCTGCATACTGTCTCCTTGTAGCTTCTTCCCAGATAATTAACCTCTTTCGCTTCCCCAATTGTTTCATTTTTCAACTTTACCTCAGACGTTCTTTCTTTGTTTCTACTGCACACTACAACTTTTCTTCTGTGTGTGTCTATTGTTATATGGGATTCCTCCTCCGCTATTCTATCCATTGTGCTCAGGGTTTTTCGTAGGTCTCCTTATCTTTCTGCAGTTACTGCTGTATCATTGGTAAATCTCAGCATGTCACCTTATCTCCCTAAATAGTTACTCCTACGTTTACTGCTTGTGTCATCCTGTCGATTGCCTTCTGTTCGTACATATTAATTAAGTATGGGGACAGGGTGCAAACTTTCCGTATTCCCTTTTGAATGCTGGCTGGTTCCTCTTTATTACCACAGCGAACTATTCCGATTTCACGTATGTAGGCGTTGTATGCAGCTTGTTCGGAAATTCCCATTGCGAACTTCTAGGTCTTACAGAGGGAAGTGAGTACACCTACATAATATTCTGAATAGGATTTCATGTCCGGAAATGTACCATTTCCGTTCTACGACGGGTTAATTCAGATATTTAACTCTTCCACTTGTGCTTGAGGAATTGAATTGTCGTGCCTAAGTACAATCACTAGATAAAAATTCAAAAGGAAATATCAAGAAGCATCCATTTATCACTTAACCACATTTGTTAGTATTAACACTTAAACATTACGTGTTTATATTATTCCAAATGGAAAAAGAACCCAGCATATTGTATGTACAGAACAGCACTGATGTATTACAACAGCAGCATAATGTGGCGACTACCAATGTTCTTACAGATATTGTACCTACGAAGCATGTTCTGGTACACACTCGCCATCCCACCTGCAGTACCTTAAATTTCTAGTGCAGTGGCCTGAATTCGTTCCAGGAGATCCTCCTCTGCCCACGATCCCACAGGAAATTGTTCACGTCAACCTGTCTGCCCTGTTGTATATCAGGACAAGCAACTCTGAGACTTTTCTCTTTCCCTCAGCAGACGTATACGCGTTACACATCTAAACTGAAACCGTCATAGAATGGAAAGGGTATGTTTCCGCACATGGTTTCGTATTCAAAATATTATGTTCTCAGTCCCCTCTACATGGGCTAGAAATTTGTAACGGGAATTTCCAAACACTTCGCGTAAGTCCTCTCTGTCTAAAGCTGATATCTAAACGTCAAATGCTTTGTCAGTAAATTTTTTTATTTTTTATTTGCTTTTAATTTTTATCAGTCTACTGACTGGTTTGAAGCGGCCCACCTCGAATCTCTCTCCTGTGCTAACCTTTTCGTCTCAGAGTAGCACCTGCAACCTACTTTCGCAGTTCTTTGCTGAATGTGTTACAGTCTCTGTTTTGCTCAACAGATTTTACCATCTAGAGCTCCCTCTATTACCATGGAAGTCATTCCTTGATGCCTTAACAAATATCCTATCGTCCTCACCCTTCCCCTTGTTAATGTTTTTCATCTATTCATTTCCTCGCCGATTCTGCGGAGAACTTCTTCACTGCATACCTTATGAGTCGCTGGCCGGAGTGGCCGTGCGGTTCTAGGCGCTACAGTCTGGAACCGCGGGACCGCTACGTTCGCAGGTTCGAATCCTGCCTCGGGCATGGGTGTGTGTGATGTCCTTATGTTAGTTAGGTTTAAGTAGTTCTAAGTTCTAGGGGACTGATGACGTCAGAAGTTGAGTCCCATAGTGCTCAGAGCCATTTTTTAAACCTTATGAGTCCACGTAATTTTCATCATTCGTCTGTAGCACCACATCTCAAACGCTTCGATTCTCTTTTTTTCCAGTTTTCCTACAGTCCATGTTTCTCTATCATAGAATGCTGTGCTCCAAGCGTACGTTCTCAGAAATTTCTTCCTCGATTTACGAACATTGTTTGATACTGCCACACTTCTCTTGAATGCAATTTTAAGTATCATTGCTCCGTCCGTCATGCGTTATTTTGCTTCCTAGGTAGCAGAATTCCTCTTGACTTCATATAGTTTGATCACCATTGCTGCTGTTAAGTTTCTCGCTGTTCTCTTTTCTACTGTTTCTCGTTACTTCCGCTTCTCCTCCATTTTCTCTCAATCCATATTCTGTACTCATTATACTGTTCATTCCATTCGGCAGATCCTACAATTCTTCTGCATTTTCACTAAGGACAGCAACGTCATCATCTGATTTAATCATTGTATCCATTGCCCTTTGATTTTAATTCCGCTATTGGTCCTTTCTCTTATTTACAAAATTGCTTCTTCGCTGTGTAGATTGAACATTAGCGGCGAAAGACTACATACCTGTTTACACCCTGTTTAGTCCGAGCGTTTCGTTCTTGGTCTTAGACTGTTATTATTCCCTCTTGGTTCTCGTACATTGCGACGTAACGTGCTCTTCCGCACATCGACGGCGGTTCTGCAACATAAATTGTCCACCTATCTCGATACTGCTGCAGATCTGCACACGTAACTCGACGCCATCTACTTAAGAGATCTCAGAAAAGCAGTGTTGAAGAAACTGAGATTTCATAACTACACGTCGGAGGCAGCTATAAGTACAAAAAGCAGAAAATAGTCTTGTGAACTCTAAACAATAAATTGTAAATGGGTTGCTGTTCAAATTTCTAAGTTCAAAGGTCCTTCTAAACGTTCATTAGGATTTTTATTGCTATTAAGCAAGACCATCAGCCCACATGTGTTCAAATCATTAAAGTTCCTGTTCACAGTCCTCGTCACACTCAAACAGCCAGTACTTTTCCTATCCAATTCCGAAATCATTTACGAGAGTAACACAGTCAATAAACTGCTATTTACTTTTGCACTCGGCATTCAGTGGTTGTCTTTAAATAAAGTTTTTGCTCTCCATAAATACACAGTAAAAAAATTTATTTGGTACCGCCACGCTTGTTAATGGTAAACACCAGCTACCTTTATCGCTCTACCGAAACGCGGAAGTCACAATTTCCCTTCATTTTACACATAATGCATTCGGACACTTTCAACATGACCGGCTCCTTCGAAAGCTAGTCCACCACTTCCTTCTTCTCTCTGCCTCTACAAGCACCTCTATCTCATGCGTCAGGTGGCAAACCGTCTCACTTCTTATTGGCTGTACAGAATTACGGCCAATCAGAACTGACTTTCAGGGCGCGGCTCGCGCCAAAATCTAGCAAGAACCAACAGCTGCTCTCAGCTCATTGACACCATTAAAATAAGCAACTCAAAACTCTCTTGTTAAAGAAATAAAATGAAATAAACTTTAAGCTGTACTTCACGTATGGAATTTAACTATATAGTCGCGAACGTTCTGGCTGTCTCTTACATATTCAAACATGCTTGGACATCCGTCATTCACTAGTAGGGGAACCACTGGTGGATTCGTTCCCACGATATAAAGCTGGAACACTTGCGAGTTACGATAGAGAATTACAAACTGAAAATTTAATGTTGGCGAATGTCCCACATACACTCACACGAGTACTCTCTTTCACACTCACACTCACCCTAACACAAAACATAAATATCTACTTGAAATTCTTAAAGTTATTACCACTGCAAAATTACGGAAGGCTTTCTAAAATTAGAACTTTCCAAATTTGAATCTAAACACTGAAGGTGTTATCATATCATTTCAAATAGTCACAGCTGGTGAAATATATATATGTATATATATTGATTTAGTTTTTTTAAGTGTCGGATAGTTACGTTTTTTACTGACTTTTATTTTCTTTTTCTTTTTTTTTTTTTTTTTTTTTGTAACTTCCAAATTATGACAGTTATTGACTTCAGATTTTGACAGATTGTTCCTTTACACAACAGAAGGTTATGTACCTAATATGAAGTTCCTCAGGCTATTTCTAGATCAGTTATTAATTTTTATAGTTCCAGAGAATGTAACAACTCTGTAAGAACCTCTCCGCTACTTTCACACGCTGCAGTCACGCCATATGGTCATCACGCACGTCTGCAGGACACAGCTCGCCCGTTGCAGATCGTATAAGATTCTGACTGCTTACACTGTAGCCCACGTACATTCATACAAGAAAGCTTTAATAGACAAATTGGCGATTGCACCCTAGCTGCGACGCCTCAATATGGTCTTCATTACCCGTCCTTCCCCATATTTACTCCTGTTTTTCGCAGAATTTCGAACATCTTGCACCATTTGACATTGTCGAACACTTTCTCCATGTCGAAAAATCGTTTGCACATGTCTTAAATTTTCTTCATTATTGCTTCCATTGTCAATTCCAACCTCATAACTGCCCTCTCGTGCCTTTACCTTTCCCATTCATTAAATACAACTTCAGTTTTTTTTTCTGTTCTTCTCTATATTATACTTGTCAGCCACTTGGATGGATGATGAACTGTTAAGCTGATTGCGCGATAATTCTCGCACTTTTCGGCCCTTGCAGGCTTCGGAATTGTGTGGATGATATTTTTCCGAAAGCCAGATGGTATATCGCCAAACTCACACTCAAGATCTACAGATGTTGTGAATGTACCCTTGATCTCCTTCAGCTGTTTTCCTATCACTTGCCTCATTAACTCCCGCAAAAGCTGTTCAGAACCGCCTACACAAAAAATTAATGAATCAGTTGCAGGCTTTGGAAGAAAAGTCCTTTTTTTCTTGTTTTACATGGGCAGTGGATTAGTAAAGAGGTTACAGAAAGCTGTGTTACTATTTCTGTTGCAGATCATGTGGTGCTTCGCAGTGGGAAACAACTGAAACTTTGACGGATGCACTGTCGGGGTTCGTCTTCATGTTGGACGGCAACGGGTGGGTCCTGTACATGTCAAATTCGGTATCCAAACATCTCGGCCATTCTGCGGTCGAAATGATGGGCAACAACATACGGAACTACCTGCACGACGACGATATGGCAGTTCTCTCCAACCTTCTCAGACTGCCGGTGCGCGGCTTAACGGATCGGGGCGAACCGTGCCAGATGCTTCTGCGAGTGACCAACTCCCTCCGCAAATGGCGGCCCAGCTGCAAGTCTGGCTGCAGCCGCTACGCTGTGGTGCTGTGCTCCGGCTACCGGCGGCTCTGTCAGCTGACCGAGACGCCCATCTCCGAGGACAATCGCAGCAGCAACATCCTCCTCTTAGCGACCGGCTATACTCTGCCGCACTCCTACCTTCCGCAGTGCGAACTGGAAACGGGAAGCGGGATGCCTGTTCGCAGTTCTCTGACATTTCTGGGACAGAGGTGTTTCATGTTTCGTTCCAGCTTGGGTTTGACACCTTTCTACGTCGAGGCTGCCGTAAAAGAGCTTACAGGGTACGAGACGTTTACTTTTTCACGTAGCTCGTTGTACCATTTCGTTCATCCGTGTGACATCGAGAGTGTTCGCCGGTCCCACAACGATGTTCTGGCTAAAGGCCATTCTGTAACAGGCTACTATCGTCTTATAGTTCGATCAGGTGGCTGGATATGGATGCAGAGCTATTTCTCTCTAGTTCACGCTGCAAGCACAACGAGGAAGAAGTTCATCCTCGCCGTAAACTACGCAATAAGCGGCGTGGAAAACTCTCGTTTAGGGTCCCATGACGTCAGCTATCCGAATCACTTCCTCTCTCTGCGTAAAGGACCAGGAATCTCCGACAGGGGTAAAGCAATGGAGTTATGTCGTAGAGGAGCGAAGACTCCGTTGAAGTCCACACCTAAGAACGTCAAGTGTTATGGCAATTCTGATCAGAATGCCATTCTTGGAAGTGCAGGGAGTCCACAGAACAATGACCACAATACTGCGCTGGCGTATAGCTGCGCGCACTCTAATTTCATGAAATCATTAGCGGCCAGAGAAAGCGTGAGGAACGAGCAAACTCATACACTTTGGTCCCAGCCCCAGCGAGAAGCAGGCGGAATCAGGAGCAACGCTTCTACAGGACGCGTAAGTGTGAACACTGCAGGTCTTAGCGGAGGTACAGTGCATCAGAATTTACTGGGCCTCCCTCAGAAACAGGTGCTTCGTGATCGTTGCAGAAAATTCGCTAGACACATCGGTCGGATTCCTGGACCGCAAGATTGGAGATTGCAACGCCTTCAACACCAGCCCATGGAATCATTAACACTGAAGTTCATTTCTGAAGCTACTCCGTTCACCGACGATGACAGTAATGCTACCAATAACTTAATGTTTGACACAGGCTTATTAAGCGGCAGGTATGGGTTCCAAGATCGCGGGCGCATTCAAACCACCAGTTTAACGCCCGCGCAGAATCACAGTACTGTAATAGATACATACCAGCAGTTTCAGTGGACGAACTCCTTTGCAACACCAAGGCTGCCAGCAAGAGAAGACTTGACTCTACGGCAAGTACCAAAAATGCCTTGCAGAACAGGCAACGCACTGATGGGCCGTGGCAGTTCACAAGTTGTACGAAGCTGTCGCGACACGCGAAACCGAGCGCTGCGCCCCCCTCAGCCTCTTAATTCCGGAACGAAATATCCCCAGCAAGCTGAGGACTGCTCTTTTGGATCCCTAACTAGGAGTACACGTAAAGCTCCCACGTCATCGTGTCGTTTTCAAAGTGGGTTTTAACCCAGCAAAGCCACTACTTCAGTGACACCCTCACGTCTAATATTGCTCTCGTGTTTGCGTAATTCTGTCGCGTGTCTGTGGGAAACCACATGAACAATATGACACATTAGGTTTCAAAGTGATGTGAAGGACGAATATCTGCAACAGTGTTGCTGCTTCCATTCACCAGTAAACGCAGAAAATTCAGAGTGAAATGTGGATAGAAATTTTGAAAAAATGTGGTCTTAAGACTGATAAAAGTAAGAGATTACAACTATGCTCAGGAAGTTCAAAACGATGAGTCACTTATGACGTAAATATGACTGTAGACCTATGTTCAAGAAGTTTAAATCGATGAGTCACTTGTGAAGAATATATGATTATAGAGCTGTGTGCTACTAATAATGTAACGCTTTGCGCGGTTCATCGCCAGCGTGGATATTCATAGTGCCTTGTCATTACTACATCACCTATTTGCCATCAGTGTGTTCGTATGTTGCAAGCATGTCTCTGTATAAGTGTTACCTGAAAACTGTTTTTATTATTTTGTCAATATGTAAAATGTTGAACTTCTGTTATAAAATAGTGCTGCATTTGTAATCCAAAACAAATAAATAAAGAATTTTGTTGTTACGGCCAATTGTACTTTCAATAAGAGCACCAGTGTAATGAGACGACGTACACTTGAAACTTTCCTCAAAATTTTCTGTGTATTTTTGTTTTCTGAATAGGTTGGGTAGCTTATGTTACCCGAACCTTTGGATTTTGTTAGATGTAGACATAAATATCATTGGGCCGTTTACTGACCTCACAGATATTCGCTTGAATTATGTGTCTAACTGTATTGTTTCAGAAGATTTGTGGATAAGTAAGTTTTCTTCATCAGTATATCTAGGAAATCTACACAGTTTTGTATCATAACCTACGTAAGTATTCTTGGTGTATCAACCGATGTGTAAGCCTTAATATTTCAAAAGTCGTTCAAGGCTTCTTGTTAAGTTGCAACAGACGAAAACGAACGATTTTTATTTATATTTAACAGGCATATAACAACTAGACATTTACTATACATTTTAGCAGTATTGGGGAGCCGATGAAAAGCCGAATACAATGATATAGCGTTTATTACATCTTTCAGGAACATTCTTATGGAAACGTCCAATAAACGTGTATAGGCTCCTGGTATAGTTCTGAAGTCTGTGCTGCTCATTTAATAGTAAAGTTCTCCAGGTTACGTGAGAAATTTCGATTCGTTACACACATGAGATATACGTAAAAGACTGCTAAAAGTGAAGGCATTTCGTATAGATTTAACAGTAGTGGGAAGACAGATGACAGAACCTCTCTCTTCCTTGTTTCAGATGTAAGAAACTACGAGATGCACCTTTGGTAAAATCATTCCATTCGCCTCTAGTTTCCAAGTAAACACTCAGTATTAAGACATTTGACTCATACATGGAAAAGATGAGTCATCTCTCCATAGGCACACCGTGTTTTCCCGAATAACACTTCATGCAAAAGCCAGGACGTTTTTTCTAAAGGGGACACTACTTCCATCTCTAATAACTTGCTTATCGACTTTCATCATACTCTAGCTTGGCTGTTTCTTTCGAAGTGGTCCGGGATACAGCAAGAGTAATCTGTTCCTGCGAGTGGACTAATTCACTTAGAGAAGAGGGTCTTCAACACAAAGATTGTCTTCTGGATGGTTGGCTGCTGGAAAAAAGATGCAGGCAGCACTTTTAGGTGATACGTTTTAGTGTATATTATTTTGCTGCAACTACTTTCGATACAGAGTCATCTTCTCACAGAATTAACAGCTGAAAGTGGTATAAACTATGAGCCTATGATTAGAGTGTACCTGATGTTGACCCCGGTGTAAACATGTGGGTTTGAAGTGTGGTACGACATCTTCCAGCGCATAAAGCCTGCGGAGAAGACATCTTTCTTTACTAGTAGTTTCTAGTGGTGTAATACAGCCTGTGAAAGCCGTGGAGCACCGTCAAAGAAGATCGTATGAATTAAAAGTTACTTGTGCAACACATTACGGCGCGGAGAAATAGTTCACAGGTGAATAACCCGATGTCAATGTCTAACGCCCACAGCATTTTGGTAAACGACCATGATGCCACCGTCAGGTGCGCTGATAAACTAATCACTTTTTTTATTAGTTTTTAATATATTTTGATTTCTGTTCCGAATCGGACTGGGATCGCCATTCAACAGCATTCAGTTCTATTGGGCCTAGCGTAACAGAAGACATATCGGTTCAGGTTCTTTACGGTTACTATATTCGACGCAGTGTGTGGCTTTTTTTTGAGAGGGGGGGGAGGGAGGGAGGGATCGAGATCATATTTCTCCCAAATTGGTTCTTTGTTCGTAGGGAGGTTTGGTGACAGTACTGGTATTCAGCCGGCCGAAGTGGCCGTGCGGTTAAAGGCGCTGCAGTCTGGAACCGCAAGACCGCTACGGTCGCAGGTTCGAATCCTGCCTCGGGCATGGATGTTTGTGATGTCCTTAGGTTAGTTAGGTTTAACTAGTTCTAAGTTCTAGGGGACTAATGACCTCAGCAGTTGAGTCCCATAGTGCTCAGAGCCATTTGAACCATT
Organism: Schistocerca nitens; assembly: GCF_023898315.1. Classification (NCBI taxonomy): domain Eukaryota; kingdom Metazoa; phylum Arthropoda; class Insecta; order Orthoptera; family Acrididae; genus Schistocerca; species Schistocerca nitens. The sequence goes on along the minus strand of NC_064615.1, from coordinate 88,685,609 downwards.
TTTGAACTGGTATTCACCTCATGGTCGATTGAAACCTCGTAAAACCCTGGCTGGAACTGCTGGTTTTGCTACTTTATTTTGGTTTTGGAAGTTTCCACCTTGGTGTTTTGTTGTAGTCGTGTGTTTAGACCCGACTGTTTGGTCTTAGCGCTTAGTCTCCCAGTCCTCCTTTGGGCGGAGTGAACTTTACCATTTTGACGCTGTCGTAGTCAATTGGTCGATTGTCTTCTCCTGCAGGTGTCGTCAGTCTTAATTCTCTGGTTAATTCTGGTGTTGCCCGTACTGCTTTGGAGACCGTCCAGCTCAGCGCTCTTCTCCCTGGGTTGTCTGATGTTGTAGCTGACACTCTGTCATGGAAGACTTGGATGCAGTGTTGATGCACACATCGGTTTATGCTGCTCGTGATTCTGCCGGTGATATGTTGCCAATAGTAGGTTCGAGGCCGCCTCCATGGCTGTTCTGTGTGAAGTGCCATCCAGAATCTAGCTTCCGCTTCCTCCAGGGTGGAGTAGGTGTGATCAGTTTTGGTTTGCTGTCTCTTCGATGTGTCTTCCGCCTTTCACCGACTGCGGTCAGTCCTCTCCATCACTCTCACTTGAGTGTGTTGGGAAAGTGGGGGGGGGGGGAGGAGTGGAGGAGGATGGCATTCTGTGTGTCAGCACATGGTGGGGGGGGGGGGGACGTCGCGCCGATTCAACTGTCAGCTGTTGTGCCGTACTTGTTATACTCGTGACCGGTTTAAGGGGCGGCGTGGCACTTTTATCTCTCCCGATTCCCCCTCCAGCCGTCCGCGCCGAGCTTCATCTCCCCCACTCCTTCCACTGACACATTGCTCCCTGCTACGTTGTCGTCCAGGTATGCCTGCTGGCGGTAACTCTCTGCTGGCCCTCTACATGCGCCTGAAGTCATTTCCCTGTGGGATGTCTCCTTCCTCTTGCTAGACGTTTTAGCTCCGAATGACGCAGTATTTTGTTTGAAATTACTGTCCTGTGTTTTTAATGTTCTCGTTCTAGTGGCATATGATACGAAAAATCTGTATGTACTGCATGTGTGTGTTGTATTATACACCTTGTTTTCTCATTTTAAATTTACCTGCTTCATTTATATTTTACTTCGTCAAAATCTTATGATAAGTTAAGCACAGGTGTTGCCCCTTGTAATGCCATCTTATCAATGTTTTATGTGTAATTACATTTATAAAGTTTTAGTGGGTATGTATATCCAGTTTACAATCTCTCATTTTTGTCACTGCTGCGTCGCAACGCCACCTCTTGAGGTGATTCTGTATTAGGCTTCAATACTGGCACACGACGCTGTGGCGCATTATGCTTACTACCTGAGCCCCCATCTTACTATGTTACTCGCTCCTGTGAACGGGAACGCGTTATGCAGATCTTGGTGCCTCTCGCGTCCATCTAGATAAGGTAATGATTTTACTATTTTATATTTCTAGTTTTTACTGAGTTTAACGAAGGCGATGTTGGCCTGATATATTCGACGATGCCCTTTGGTTACAATGACTAAAAGACTCTTAAGAAATACCAAATTAAGGTATTTTCTCTTTCAGTAGGTGATCTGTTTATATTTTCAATAGATGATCTGTTTATACATGCTTATAGGTTATCCAAGTCTGCACAACGCGATCACGATTCTTAAACAGCTGTATTTGTTCTCTGTTTTCTACTTAGATAACCTGGATAAGCCTAAATAAGGCGAAACGCGTCGTTGAAAAACAAAAAACTAAAATAGCAACCGTTTCTAACCAATAATCTTTTTAATCAGGCTATTCGTGGGTTCCAAAGCCTTAATAAGGCTGTAGCCAATTTCGCGATTGGTGAGCGGTTTCCTTACTCGAACGTCCCTAGATGCATTAATGACACGGTATTGGAAAGTTGTACTTCTATTTCAGAATCTTTGAACGATCGCAGTCCATTCGATGACATATAGACAGGCAATGTACGGCGCCTGGCGACTTTTAGGATGCTCCAATTGTAACGTCCCCTTAGAAAAATTAATGAATGACTGTGCTGGTAAAACCGTTACGTTATTTGATTTTCAAACAGCTGAGCAGTTACCTCAAAAAATATTCGTTACTCTAACTACTGCAATACAGCGAGCTCCAATACTGCCAGCTAAATAAAAGATTCTAATTACTGATGTCACTAACTACTGATAGGCACAGATAGCAAATGAAAGATTTCGATAGGAACAAACAATGTATTTACCTTAATAGTGTTCAAAAGTCAAAATGTATATATCAGTTCATGATATCCAATATTACAAATTTACTGTCTCTGTCCAGATCATGCGCTCTCAAAACTCCACCATCTCACTCCCCACATCCACCACTGCTGGCGGCTCACCTCCAACTGCACAACGCTAAGCGCTGTTAACAGCCAACAGCCCAACACTACAATAGCAAACAACAATGCAAACCAGCCACACACTGCACACGGCACAGCCAGTGATTTTCATACAGAGCTCTACATGGCGTTACCAATCAAAAAAAATAAACAGCCTACTTACATAGCCCCCATGCTCCCCACAAAACCTTTTACAAGTTGTTTTTGGCAGTGGCCAATAATGATTTGATAAAATTTTTAATAATTACAATAACAAAGACATCAAATGCACACACTTATTGATACAATGTTGGTCAAAAGCTAAAATTTTCTCACAGTCCATAAAGACAATCCTGATCATTCATCACAGTATTAATTAAAAATAGTTCAAATGGCTCTGAGCACTATGGGACTCAACTGCTGAGGTCATTAGTGTGGTGTCACCGCTAGACACCACACTTGCTAGGTGGTAACTTAAATCGGCCGCGGTCCTGTAGTACATGTCGGACCCGCGTGTCGCCACTGTGGGATCGCAAACCTAGCGCCACCACAAGGCAGGTCTCGAGAGACTGAGGAGACCTCACCCCCAGTTGTACGGACAACATAGCTAGCGATTGGACGTGCTAAGCCTTGCTCTCATTTGCCGAGAGATAGACAGTAGAATAGCCCTCTGCTAAGTTAACTGGCGACCACCTAGCAAGGCGCCATTTGTATCAGTGCCTATAGCTTACTAATATTCAAGAGAGATGTATTGGTTCAAATGGTTCAAATGGCTCTGAGCACTATGGGACTCAACTGCTGTGGTCATAAGTCCCCTAGAACTTAGAACTACTTAAACCTAACTAACCTAAGGACAGCACACAACACCCAGCCATCACGAGGCAGAGAAAATCCCTGACCCCGCCGGGAATCGAACCCGGGAACCCGGGCGTGGGAAGCGAGAACGCTACCGCACGACTACGAGATGCGGGCAGAGATGTATTCCAAGGACTAATTAAAAGTTAAGTAACAAGCATCTACGTACTTTTCTTCTTATTCATTTATAAGTCTCATGTTCCAGACTTCACGCCCGTCTGCGTTAGCATTGCGTGCCCTATCGGCTACAGCATTGTGTCTAGGCTGTATGGTCTAGACACAACATTATTGGCGCCGAGGAGTGGTGCCGCGCCCACGTTGCATTAATTGATTGTACTTTGCTCTGATTTGGTTGTGTCATGGCTTCGCCACAATCTCCAGATGTACTGTCCGAATTTTTTCGCTTGCAGAATCAGCAGACGCAGGCGTTATTGGAAGCCCTAGGACAGCTCGTCCAGGGTCAACGTGCGCTGCAAACCGATGCGGCAGCCGCCGCTTCTTCGCTACCGCTGCCTCAAAACGCTGTTGCACCTCCGTTTCGTAGCTTTGACGCAGCTCAAGAGTCGTGGACTGAGTGGTCCCGACAATTTGCCTTCCATCTAGCAGCCTACAGAATTCAAGGTAAAGAGCGGCAGCCGTTTTTGCTTTCTTGTGTCGGTGTGTCTACCTACCGTGTGATTGTGAAATTGTTTCCCCGACGCGACGTAGCAACACTGTCCTACGAAGAAATTTTGTCTGCTTTAGATGCCTATTTCAAAGAAACAGTAAATGTCGTTGCAAAACGGTATACGTTCTTTCGTACGAAACGTACGGCCGGTCAGACTGATAGGGAGTGGGTTGCGACATTGCAAGGACTTACTAGGGAGTGTGCGTTTGAATGTGAATGTCGACTTCCTTATTCAGATACAATGGTGCGTGATGCAATTGCACAGAACGTTTCTGATGTTCGCATACGGGAACAGATTTTGAAACTAGTAAATCCCTCCCTTCAACAAGTGATAGACATATTGGATAGGCAGGACACACTTGACTCTGCTCAGGACTCATTTGAAACTTCGCCAGCAATGTGTCACATTAACCGGCCCGCCGGGCCCGCTGCACGGGATGCTACGCGGCCCTCGCGCCCGTCACAGCGGCGGCAGCCTACCTTGCAAACACGTGCGCCGCGTAAGCAAGCAACTGTAGTGAAATCATGCCCGCGGTGTGCAGCTAGACATTCGCGTGAAAATTGCCCGTCACGCCATGCTATTTGCTTTTACTGTCAAAAGAAAGGACATGTTCAAAGTGTTTGCCAGAAAAAGCTTAGATCAGACAATCACAATAATTCCAGGCCCTTTGCTTCGCGCCGGAATCGAACCCAGGACAATCAGGCTCGTGGACCTTCGCCCATGGACATTCATGTAGTTCATTCCCACCCGTCCAGTGACACTTTAGCTAACGGTGACTGTGTTCGTCCCACAAACAGTGTGCGTCGACGTCGCCGAAAATCCCGTGAAGTCGCAAGTGCTTCTGTACCTGTATCAGTTCAAATTGCACGTGACAGTCGCTCTTGTCGTCAGCAGGACAATAAACTTTTTGTGGACTTAAACTTTGAAGGCAAAGTGATACCATTCCAGCTCGATACCGGAGCTGCAGTTTCATTGCTCAATCACGCCACGTACAAACAACTGGGCAAACCGCCATTGCGTGCCGCAAATGTTAAGTTACATAGTTACTCTGGAAAGCATATACCTGTGTTAGGACAGTGCAGCCTTCTTGCCACATACAAGGGACAGACAAAACTTGTATCATTTTACGTTCTTCGTTCTACTTCTGCAGTGAACTTGTTTGGTTTAGATTTATTTCAATTGTTTAATTTGTCTATAGTAAATCAGGTCCTATCAGTGAATCAGACTGTGCCTTCCGCCAGTGTTTCTAGTCTTTGTGAAGAATTTGCAGACATTTTTGCACCGGGCCTTGGTTGCGCTAAGAACTATGAAGCGCATTTGGAACTGCAAGAAAACGCGCAACCGAAATTTTTCAGAGCGCGCAATGTTCCCCACGCATTGCGTGATGAGGTCGCCAGAACATTAGCCGATTTAGAATCTCAAGGTGTAATTGAACGTGTGCAGGCTTCTCTCTGGGCCTCACCCTTAGTAATTTTGCCAAAACCTTCCGGTAAACTGAGACTTTGTGTGGCCTTCAAGGCCACAGTGAATCCACAACTTGTGACTGCCACTTTTCCTTTGCCCCGCCCGGAAGATCTTTTTGACAAACTGTGCCCGGGAAAATATTTTTCCAAATTGGACCTAGCAGATGCGTACTTGCAAATACCTGTGGACGAAGAATCCCAGCGCGTCTTAGTGGTTAACACGCATCTTGGCTTGTATCGCTTCAAAAGACTACCGTTCGGGTGTGCATCCGCCCCTGCTTTGTTTCAGCACTATTTACAAACTGTTTGTGCGTCGGTCCCTACTGCTGCGAACTATCTGGACGATGTTGTGATCTCGGGAAAGACAGAAGCCGAACATTTGCAAAATCTCCGAACATTATTTCAGGTCTTGCGTCAGAATGGTCTTCGCTTGAGGAAGGACAAATGTGTGTTTTTTGCTCGGGACTTACCCTACCTGGGGCATGTCATAAATGCCCAAGGTATACATCCGAGTCCAGAGCACCTCCGTGCCATACAGGAGTTGCCTTCGCCACGGGATGTTACACAACTATAGAGTGTGCTGGGTAAAATTAATTATTATGCAAAGTTTGTGCGCAATGCTTCTTCCATTTCAGCTCCGCTTCATCGCTTACGCCGTAAAGGTGTTCCGTTCGTCTGGACGACGGAATGCGATCGCGCCTTTCGCCAGTTGAAATCGGCGTTACTTTCAAATACGTGCCTTACGCCATTCGATCCCCAGAAACCCCTTTTGTTGATGGTAGATGCATCGGATTTCGGGATCGGTGCTGTGCTTGCGCACAAGGATGGCTCGCATGATCGCCCTATTGCCTTTGCGTCCAAATTGCTCTCATCTGCGCAAAGAAATTATTCCCAGATAGAGAAAGAAGCTTTAGCTCTCGTGTTTGGTGTTACAAAGTTTCACGATTTCTTGTATGGTCGTCACTTTACCATCTTCACGGACCACAAACCTTTGACATCGCTTTTTCATCCGACCAAGCCTGTACCTCCACGTACAGCGCAGAAATTCATTCGCTGGTCACTTTTTCTCTCGCAGTACCGCTACGATATCTTGTATCGGTCCACTGCTAAGCACGGAAACGCTGATGCGTTGTCCCGTTTGCCTGTTGCTGAGGATAAAGCATTCGATTCTTCCGAACTTGCTTGCATGTTCATTGATTCGGAAACCGATGACGTGGTCGCATCGTTTCCGATTGATTTTCGTCGTGTAGCTACAGCCACAACTGCTGACCCTGTCCTTGCTACTGTTTTGCGTTTTGTTGCTACGCAATGGCCCTTGTCAAAGTCACGGATCGAGGATCCTTTGGTTCGCCGTTTTTTTGCCCACAAGGAGAGACTTTTTGTACGACGTGGTGTTTTGTTGATGCGTTCTGATAATGATCAGTCCAGAGTCGTGGTCCCACGTTCGTTACAGTCCTCTGTCTTAAAGCTTCTCCACCAAGGACATTGGGGTATAGTGCGTACGAAACAACTTGCTCGTCAGCACTGTACTTGGTTCGGAATCGATGCTGCGATTACGAATATGTGCTCCTCTTGCGTGGCGTGTGCCGAACAGCAATCCGCACCGCCGCGGCAATTCTTTGCCTGGCCGAAAGCCACTTCCCCTTGGCAACGCTTGCACATCGATTTTGCTGGTCCATTTTGGAATGCTCGATGATTGGTTGTGGTCGATGCTTTCAGTAATTTTCCTTTTGTTGTCCGGATGTCTTCCACGACGTCTTCTGCCACAATCCAAGCCTTGTCTGCTATCTTTTGCATTGAAGGTCTTCCGCAGACTATTGTTTCCGACAATGGCCCACAATTCATGTCCGCAGAATTTCCGTCATTCTGCAAGGCCAATGGTATTCAACATCTGACATCCGCGCCGTTTTCGCCTCAGTCAAACGGTGCCGCGGAACGATTGGTCCGGACTTCAAGTCACAGATGTTGAAGTTGAAAGAGTCGCATTCTCGGGAGGATGCATTGTTGCTCTTTTTGTCTTCGTATTGCTCTCAGCCCCGCGATGGTCGCTCGCCGGCTGAAATGCTCCATGGTCGTTCTCATCGCACCTTGCTGTCTTTGCTGCATCCGCCACATCAGGTTCCTGTGAAGCGGCAGACTCCTGCTTTTGCTCCTGGCGACGTTGTCTATTATCGCACCTATCGCGGTTCACGGCGTTGGCTCGCAGGGCGCATTCTTCGCTGCCTCGGCCGCGCAATGTATTTGATTTTGGGGGCCTCTGGTGAGGTGCGTCGGCATCTCAATCAGCTGCGCCTCTGTCGTCGCCTGGGTTCTGCCGCTCCCCGTCTGCTTTCAGAGACGGTGCCGTCAGGTCAGCGCCCTGGGGACCCATCTACTGGCTCGTCTCATCCCCAGGTGTTACCGACGCTGCCTTCCCTTTTGCCTCATGGCGTCGCGCCGCCGCCGCAGCCGCCGCCGGCGCCGCCCGCAGTGGACGCTTCACTGCAACCACCCGGCGCCTCCCAGGGTCACGCGCCGCCGCTCGCTTCCCGTGACCAGCCGTCCTCCGCCATGGACCTCTTGCCCACTGCGGACCAGATGTCGTCATCGCGCGTCGGATTCCCCGACGCAATGGAGGTCGACCCTTCGGCCCCTCCTGTCTCATTACATGCGCATACACCGCATGTTGACGTGCACCCTGGACTAGGTTTTCAGGCGTTTCCTAGCTCCCCTCGGACCGAATGGCCGGGTGCGGGTGGCACAGCCTCGCCTGTTGTTAGGCTCCCCACCTCATCGCATACGTCGCCATGCGGTCCTCCCCACGGCGGGCGGAAGCCTTATCTCACGACCGTTCGCCAATTTGCGGGGGAGGAATGTGGTGTCACCGCTAGACACCACACTTGCTAGGTGGTAACTTAAATCGGCCGCGGTCCTGTAGTACATGTCGGACCCGCGTGTCGCCACTGTGGGATCGCAAACCTAGCGCCACCACAAGGCAGGTCTCGAGAGACTGAGGAGACCTCACCCCCAGTTGTACGGACAACATAGCTAGCGATTGGACGTGCTAAGCCTTGCTCTCATTTGCCGAGAGATAGACAGTAGAATAGCCCTCTGCTAAGTTAACTGGCGACCACCTAGCAAGGCGCCATTTGTATCAGTGCCTATAGCTTACTAATATTCAAGAGAGATGTATTCCAAGGACTAATTAAAAGTTAAGTAACAAGCATCTACGTACTTTTCTTCTTATTCATTTATAAGTCTCATGTTCCAGACTTCACGCCCGTCTGCGTTAGCATTGCGTGCCCTATCGGCTACAGCATTGTGTCTAGGCTGTATAGTCTAGACACAACAATTAGTCCCCTAGAACTTAGAACTAGTTAAACCTAACTAACCTAAGGACATCACAAACATCCATGCCCAAGGCAGGATTCGAACCTGCGACCGTAGCGGTCTTGCGGTTCCAGACTGCAGTGCCTTTAACCGCACGGACACTTCGGCCGGCTGCAGTATTAATTACAATTTTATGCACAAAGTCTGAGCAGTAATAGAATATGCACACGGAAGTAGTGGATTTCCATGCAGTCTTGAAGAAGTAGTGTTGTCCTTCCAACAGAAAGATAATGCTGACTCTTGACATGCAGAGAGGCAATGGTCCACAACAGAGCAAACGCACAGCAGAGTCAGTCGAAGTTTTGAAGAATATTGGTAGGTAGGTCATAACAGAGCAGACCCACTGTAGTCCTGGTAGAGATTATGGTATTGGTGGGCCACCAGAGGTGCAGACCCACTGCAGTCCTTGTAGAAATAATGATATTGGTGGGTCATCAAAGGTGCTGACCCACTGTATTCCTTGTAGAGACGGCCAGCAGCTATCTGTTGCGACTGTGCAGGTGCACAATCACCATCGAAGAGTCTTGCGGACAATATACCAAGTCCATAAACCACTACTTGTGCACTCACAAAGTGTTTGGAGTTGTCCTTAGAACCAGCAATGCTGTTATCCAGTCCCTTGCTGAATTATTAACACACATGCAAACACTAACAGTCCCAACTTCTCACAAATTGTGCATTACTATGACCAACAGAAACGTGTGCAGTGAAATGTAACTTAATTTTAAGAACTGGTGTCTATACAATTATAAATTTACAACATAGGAATACAATTACAAAGGTACAAAATACATCATTAAAGAACATAATAGTACAGATAACATTTGTAGTAATACAGGCATTACAAAAGAATAGAAATAAAACATATACATCAGTGTTACAGGAATTATGACATAAGCAAATATATAAAATCATGAGAATAGTTTTCGAAACATTAATTTCACACATAAGCATTAAAGCAGAATAGAATAAATAGTGTCTAAACATCTTTACAAAGTACATAACATATTATTAATGCAAATTATATTTGAGGGTAACAGTATTCCTCATCATAGCAAATGTGGCTTAGTATTAGAAGAGAAAAAAATTCTATGAAACAGTACACAGAGACAGGAAGAACACCAATACACAAGGGTACGCAAACAGATAGCGGAATGATACAATAGGACAGGACAGGGTTTGTTTTCAGTGTGACATTTGGTACTGCAGTCCAACCCAAAACTTCAGTCCATAGATCTTTCCTCTTATTTCAACATTTGTTTCCACCAAAAAAATCCTGTCCAAGCATGCTTTCTGTATTTATATGTTCACATTTTTCTTATCTCACTATTTATTTTCCATTATCTTACATCATCATGTATTTCCAAGAAAATCCTACCTAAACCTGTTGTCCCTAAACCCTACTTTTTTGTTCATATCCACTTTCAAAATCCTTTTTTGGCCAAACCATTTTCTTATAGCATCTCAATGCATTTCTTCCAATTCATCACAACTCGTTCTCTTACATAGCCTACCCCATCTTAAGCTAACTTAAATCTACTGAGCTCAGATGCATAAACTAAGGGACGAGGCAATGCAGCAGCACAAAACAATTAATACAAACAGCAATGACAAAAAAATGGAAATTGCCAAAGCAAGCAGCAATATATATAAATTAGCAAATCAAATGCAACATTACAACTAATATGAGCCAATGTGCAGCAACAAGAAAAATAAATCACCTGTAAAACTGGCTTAACAGAGTAATACAAAGTGAAATTCAGTAGCACTATGCCTGGCAAACAGCAGCAGCAAGTGCAATAACTAATATCTAAACATTACAAATCTCAAGCAGAAAAAAAGTACACTAAAGACAACAATGCAGATAAGGGAAATGTATATTCACATCTTAATGTGTATGTAATTAAAGTGGTGCACCACAAAAACTTATTCTACAAAAAATTACCGAGTACTTGAAAAGGAAATCATATATGCAGTTACTGTTATTAGTCCCTACTTGTTGTTCTTTCCTTTCCAAGTGCTCCTTTTTCGAAGAATGTGGATCATAAAATTATTAGTTAATAGATCTGTTGACAGAAAGTGTTCACATTAGCAAATGCATTTAATTTTATTTTATAAAACCAATGCTGTAACACAGCTGGAAACCAGATGTCAAATGAAATAAGCAACTATCTAAAGCGAAGCATAAAAATATCATTCAATAGTCATGTGGCATTTCATAAGTTAGTAGAAATTCTCTCCACTCTCGTAGAATAATAAGGTGTGCAGATGTAAAAATATTCCCCATCAGTTCATAAGCATCTCAGTAAGTAGCACAAAGTACAATATGTTTCCAAGTAATGAGCGTGTCGTATTTGCGATGCTTTCTACAAAGGAATGTCAATAGCGAGCATAATGGCCTCTTTTTTTCTCCACATGTGCCTCTGAAAGGCACACACTAATGGCTTTTTCCCAGGTGACTCTCGCGCAGCTGGGTGCTTACAGTGTATTACGTCAAGGTGACCTACCTTCCTTACCGAAATATTTACATCAGTTTCCGCTACAGTGACTGTTTGATACAAATAAGATTTCACAGGTCGAAATATTAGCGTTACAAAAAACTGTAGAAACAAAATCTTATAAATATAACAGTGTCCAAAAATTTTCGTCAGTATTGTAATACATTCACGCATTTACACACATTTCATAACTCTTAAAGTACGATTCTTGGTTTCCAACATCCTTTTTCACAAATCAGTGTCCCTAACCACTACTCATTATTCCTTACCTTATAACACATATACATATTCGTCGACATTCTTCAATATTTCATCATTATAAATATTTAGCATAATCAAATTCATCATATAGCATCAGCTTCTTGATCATAGACATACCTCAACAGTATAATACACATTGTCATCATAATAATAACATCATAAAAACTCAGCCAAATCTCAAAAACGTCGTAGCTTTCTGCAATAATGTCAAAACCTAAAAAAATTCTCTGCCCATTTCAATACTGTCATCTGCCTCCAACGTACTTTAAAAATCATGCTCCCTTACCAAATACATCATTCAAAGCTCTCATAGTATCACAATGGTTCCGAAAAAATATGAACAGTTCACAAAGTACAGACAAAATACAGTTTCATAAGTGTGAAATTATCCAGGTGTGTAATTGCGTAAACATGTGTCACTGACATTGTAAAAAAATTTTTGTTTCTCTGTTAAATAATCAGATAGCTGTGTAATTCAGTGTTAGAGAAATATGGTACCGATGTGTAAAGTTGTATAAGGAAATACCATATTAGCTAGGGCTCCTTGTGCTTGCCAAACACATGGTACACAAAGTAAGCGTGTACCCCCTTGAGGATTCATGTAATTATACCCTCAGGTGTTACAGATTACAGCAATCGAATGAAATGTGTCACGGAAAACTTTTGTATCATTCTAATTCAACAATCTTTAAACATAAATGTTTTAAGTACAAAATTAATCACTCAAATACGTGTACTGTAGCGCTAAACTGTGCGTCTTGTTGTAAGGTAATCTCTGTCATTACTTAAGGGTAAAAAAATGTGCCAAGTGTCGTAATTATCCTGTCCGTAAGCAAAGTTCTGTGGAAGTCAATGTACTTACCTCGTAATAAACAAAAGCGAAATGCTATGCTTATAGATATCGTAGTTATTACGTACAATTCCGTGATCAAGAAAGCACTACACCGTAATGTATTGTTGTGCTACAAAAAAGGCTGTCTCATTGTAGCTATACCACAAAAGCTACTACTAAAACATGTTTTACTTTCCAGAAGAATTCAGAAAAACTGGTCAGATATTAAGCAGATACAGCACAAAAGCAACAATGTAAATTGTGTCACACATTAGTAGCGTCGTGATATAATCGTGTAGCTGTCAAAGAAACCAAATACTAAGTCATCTTTATTCTCACAGAAAGTACTTCAAATAAAGAATGTCTTTTCAAGTAAACCAAAATGTTGCATTAAAATCTCATTAGCAGTATAGGTTCTAAGTATGTAAGCCTTATAGTCCTTACGTAATCGTGCAACTAACAAGCAAGAATGTACACACAGAGTAACACTGTGTCCTCTGTTCACTATCACAATGCAGTGGTAATTACTCTCTAAATATGTTCCCTAGGTTCTAGATTATAGTTAGCTTCAAAACATTGTTGTATGATAACAGTTTCTAAGTGTGACAACGCGTTCTAGTAGAGTGAAGTGAAATATTTTATAGCAAAGACTAAGTTAAAAAAACAGATATCTCTCAATAAATGATTTTACATGTGAAATGTGCTGCAATCAAACTTTACCCTTTCTAGTATGCAGAGTTTCAGCTTCAAAGTAATTATCATGTTGTATACGTCAGTAAGGAATACTAATATTTTTCTCAAGATTAGCGTCTATGTTATTTTTCTCTGAGCCAGCCGGCGCAGGTGGCTGCCTGCGGTGCGAGTCATTGTCTGTCTCTTTGTTGTCGCACGTCGTTCTTAGGATTAGGAGACCCAACTTCTACAAATTCACCTTGACGAGAAGGCCCTGCCCTGTTTGAATCTCGCCAGTTCTGAAAAAATTCAGGTCTGTCGTTACGATTATATCGTCTGTTGTCATGTCGGTAGATTCCATAGCTCCTTACTTTTCGGTCACATGATGGAGAATTTCTCCCTGAATCGTAACTGCACGCTGAACTGTTATGTCTGAAGTTATTCTGTCTCCCTTCATAATAATTATTTTGGTTCCCATATTGTCTGTTTCTATGTTTATCTCTGCCATATTCATTACTACGAAAAAGCGATCTTTCTCTGTAATTATTATTCTTCCAGCAGTTGTCATATGGGTGGTGTCTGTTTTGGTCACGATTTACATTGTAAGAATAGCCTTTTCGTGTCCATTTATTATTTCTGTCATCGCGGAATTGTGACGGATGTGACCTGTAATTATTGTGATCCTGTTTTCGCGTTCCGCGATTGTCAGTGTCAATTTCCAATTCTTGTAGCAGTCCCTGAAAAGCTTCAATGTCGCCTTTGCAACGTCCTGCAAAAATAATATGTCGTAAATGTTCAGGCAATTTGATTAAGCAAATGAGGATGAGTTCTGAGGGGCTGTAAGGGTTTGACAGGTACTGATTCTTGTGCAATATGTCTTCAAAATATTTCACAAGACTGGAAAGTTCAGATTGTTCGAAATGTTTCATCATTATGATGCTATGTTTTACTCGGTCTTGTGTGGCTTGAGACCAATATGCTGAGAGGAAGGCATGGTAAAATTCTCCTTCACTGTGGCAATCGTGAATGACCGATCGCATTCTTACAGCTGGTTCATTCTCTAAGTAGCCACACATAAATTCTAATCTGTGCTCTAATGACCAGTTGGGAGGAAAACGATGAGAGAATTGATGAAGCCACGCTTGTGGATGAATGTCGTTGCAGGAATTCTTAAATGTTTTTAATTTACATGTAGTAATAAACAGCTTATAGTCAAAATCATCATGTCGGCGAGTCGCATGTCGGTAATTGTTACGTCGTTTCGGCGGTTCCTTCTCAAAATTCGGTGCACCTTGCCAATTTCTTTCATAATTTCCGAAGTGCCCTGTGTTACTATTTTGTGACTGTTCCGTATTTCTATCTCCCTCTTCCCGTATTGGAGTGCGAGTGTCCTCTGAAATATGTAATTCTTGTATTACCTGTGTAAACTGATCTTGTACTTCCCGGATTTCTCTTTGGTGTTGCGTATTAATTTGATTCCGATTTTGTTTGAAATTCCTAATTTGTTCGTACTCTTCTGTGTCAGTGAAGGCTACAGGTCTTGTGTCATTCAGATCATCATCCACCTTTGTAGATAAGTTAGTGAACTGATCCAAAAGTTCGGCTACTTTCTCCGACAGTGAACTTATTTCCTCAGTGTGTTTTTCTGAACCAAGTTTCAGAGTGTCCATTTGTGTTGAAATCGTATATACTGTGTCCTTTAAGTTTTCCTGAGTTTTTGCAAGTTGCGTAACCGAATCGGAAGATGCAACTGAGTCAATCTTAGCTTGCAAGGTCTCATGATTTTCATGAACAATAGTTTGCCGTTCTTTTATGGCTGCTTCGTGATTCTGTAATGTATTTTCATGCCGCGAAAAAATAGGTTGGAAATGCTCACATCATTACAGACTTTTTGACATTTCGATTCAATTTTATGTAACTCAGTAGTTAAATCTTCATGTGTTTGTTCAAGCGTGGTGCCTAACCTTTGAAGATTTTGTTCCATTGTGTCTAACTTTTGACGATTTTGTTCCATTGTGTCTAACTTTTTAAGATTTTGTTCCATTGTGTGTAACGTTTGAAGATTTTGTTCCAATGTGTCTAACTTTCGAAGATTTTGTTCCATTGTGTCTAATTTTTGAAGCTTTTGCTATGTTTGTCCCATTTGTTGTATTAATTGTAATAACCATGCACTGGTTTCTGAAACATGTTCCTCAGTGCTTTTCGGCAGTGAATTTGCACCGGCAACATTCACATTTTGACAAGCAGAAAATGTGCCTTGCCTTATTTTAGTAAACGGTGAGGACCCAAAACCCGAATCTACAGTATTTTCGAGATAGTGTCCTGTCATTTCGGATTCCTGAGGCGGGCTGTTGCGAACCGAACGATCGATAATGCTTCCCTGTTCACTAATTGTTTCACTGTCCACGCCATTATTTGCTGCCCGCTCCATTTCCCTATGCACATTTACCAAATTACCACTTTGAAAGTCTGTTAATTCATTACACAGTGGTGCTGATAAGCTACGCTCGTCATCACTGTTATTTCTCAGCTTACTTTGGAGCCTAGTGTTACGTATTTCACACGCCTTTATTGTCACAATATTTCACACGATAACACAGAAAAGCAAAATTTGAAGAGCAAAATAAGAAAACACATTAACATAGAACTGAAAATAATATCTAGTTAATTGCAAGCGCAGCTGCGAAATACTTGGTGCAAATCTACATGCATGCCACAACTGTTTTACTGTACAACAATGAAAAACTACAACTACAAAGGAAATTCTCTCTATGATTACGCGCTAGCAATAAACAATAGCTACACTAATTACAGAAAATACACTCCTGGAAATTGAAATAAGAACACCGTGAATTCATTGTCCCAGGAAGGGGAAACTTTATTGACACATTCCTGGGGTCAGATACATCACATGATCACACTGACAGAACCACAGGCACATAGACACAGGCAACAGAGCATGCACAATGTCGGCACTAATACAGTGTATATCCACCTTACGCAGCAATGCAGGCTGCTATTCTCCCATGGAGACGATCGTAGAGATGCTGGATGTAGTCCTGTGGAACGGCTTGCCATGCCATTTCCACCTGGCGCCTCAGTTGGACCAGCGTTCGTGCTGGACGTGCAGACCGCGTGAGACGACGCTTCATCCAGTCCCAAACATGCTCAATGGGGGACAGATCCGGAGATCTTGCTGGCCAGGGTAGTTGACTTACACCTTCTAGAGCACGTTGGGTGGCACGGGATACATGCGGACGTGCATTGTCCTGTTGGAACAGCAAGTTCCCTTGCCGGTCTAGGAATGGTAGAACAATGGGTTCGATGACGGTTTGGATGTACCGTGCACTATTCAGTGTCCCCTCGACGATCACCAGTGGTGTACGGCCAGTGTAGGAGATCGCTCCCCACACCATGATGCCGGGTGTTGGCCCTGTGTGCCTCGGTCGTATGCAGTCCTGATTGTGGCGCTCACGTGCACGGCGCCGAACACGCATACGACCATCATTGGCACCAAGGCAGAAGCGACTCTCATCGCTGAAGACGACACGTCTCCATTCGTCCCTCCATTCACGCCTGTCGCGACACCACTGGAGGCGGGCTGCACGATGTTGGGGCGTGAGCGGAAGACGGCCTAACGGTGTGCGGGACCGTAGCCCAGCTTCATGGAGACGGTTGCGAATGGTCCTCGCCGATACCCCAGGAGCAACAGTGTCCCTAATTTGCTGGGAAGTGGCGGTGCGGTCCCCTACGGCACTGCGTAGGATCCTACGGTCTTGGCGTGCATCCGTGCGTCGCTGCGGTCCGGTCCCAGGTCGACGGGCACGTGCACCTTCCGCCGACCACTGGCGACAACATCGATGTACTGTGGAGACCTCACGCCCCACGTGTTGAGCAATTCGGCGGTACGTCCACCCGGCCTCCCGCATGCCCACTATACGCCCTCGCTCAAAGTCCGTCAACTGCACATACGGTTCACGTCCACGCTGTCGCGGCATGCTACCAGTGTTAAAGACTGCGATGGAGCTCCGTATGCCACGGCAAACTGGCTGACACTGACGGCGGCGGTGCACAAATGCTGCGCAGCTAGCGCCATTCGACGGCCAACACCGCGGTTCCTGGTGTGTCCGCTGTGCCGTGCGTGTGATCATTGCTTGTACAGCCCTCTCGCAGTGTCCGGAGCAAGTATGGTGGGTCTGACACACCGGTGTCAATGTGTTCTTTTTTCCATTTCCAGGAGTGTACAACGAAAAAGGCAGAAGATTCCAGTGAGGTATCCTCGGCTAAGGATCGACATATGAAACGCCCCTTAGAAAAATTATTGAATTACTGCACTGATAAATCTCTTACATTATTTGATTTTCAAACAGCTGAGCAGAACTGAACGTAGACATTTCGCTCTTTTCCTATTCTGATCAACACTAAACTGACACACAATATTTTTTAACGCAACGCAATCTGACTTTCGATAATCCCTACAAAAGAATGGCCTTGACTAACATTAACCTATACCTTTCATGTATCACTTACCTCACAAAAATCTTAGTTACTCGAACTACTGCAATACAGCGAGCGCCAATACTGCCAGCTAAATAAAAGATTCTAACTACTGAAGTCACTAACTACTGATAGTCATAGTTAGCAAATGAAAGATTTCGATTGGAACAAACAATTTATTTACCTTAATAGTGTTCAAAAGTCAAAATGTATATATCAGTTCATGATATCCAATATTACAAATTTACTGTCTCTGTCCAGATCATCCGCTCTCAAAACTCCGCCATCTCACTCCCCACATCCACCACTGCTGGCGGCTCACCTCCAACTGCGCAACGCTTCGCGCTGTTAACATCGAGCTGCCCAACACTACAATAGCAAACAACAATGCAAACCAGCCACAGACTGCACACAGCACAGCCAGTGATTTTCATACAGAGCGCTACGTGGCGTTACCAATAAAGAAACCTAAACAGCCTACTTACACAGTCTGATGTGTCACTGACACTCTGGGGAACGATCTTCGACAATATGCACCATATGCACATACGAAGGGCGTGCAGTAAGTTATGCAAAATTTTTTTTCCCTCGAAACAGGCTAGTTTTAGTCAGGATTCCAATCATCGTATTATTCTTCCTTATTTTGACTACATAATCCTATTTTTCATCTCCGTTCAATGTGACGGCCCTACGCCACCTTACTGGGAGGGCCTGTGTGACGACATGGTACCACTCTACTGGTCGACTTCGGAGCCAACGTCATGATGCATCAATAACCTCCCCGTCATTCACGTTGTGCTTACTGCGGAGAGTAGCGCAAACAGATGAAAGTAGGAACGTGAGAGATCAGCTCTGTAGGGTAGATGAGGAACAACTGTCTAAAAAATGGTTCAAATGGCTCTGAGCAGTATGGGACTTAACATCTGAGGACATCAATCCCCTAGAACTCAGAACTACTTAAACCTAACTAAACTAAGGACATCACACACATCCAGGCAGGATTCGAACCTGCGACTGTAGCGGTCGCGCGGTTCCAGACTGAAGTGCCTAGAACCGCTCGGCCACTCCGGCCGGCGAACAACAGTGTAACGAAGCTTTGTGATCTCCTCTATGGTGCACAGATTTGTGTAAGGCTTTGCGCTGTCACGGAACTGAAGAAGTTCCTTTGCATTTCTGTTGTAACGAAAATGCTGAAGTGGTTTCTTCAGTTTCCTGAGGATAGCACACTAGACTCCATAGTTGAACGCTGCACCATGAGGAAGGAAGTTTACCACAAATATTCGTTCAGAGGCCCAGAAGATCGTCACCATGATTTTGTCGGCTGAGGATCGGCTCTGAACATTTTCTTCGGAGTATAGGTAGCGTGGCGCCATTCCTTGGACTACTATTTCGCTTCGTGTTCAAAGTGATGAACAAATGTTTCATCGCTTGTGACGATATTCGACAAAAGATTGTCACGATAAGCAATTCCGCACAATTGGTTCTTCGTTGCTCTTTATGGCCATATGTTAGGAGGCGAGAAACCCAGCGGGGGACGAGTGTGTCGGTACTACCAACAGGGAAATCAGGTTGAGCAGTGAGACGTTTTATTGTGACCGTCGGTCTCCTCGAATGAGAGTATCCACACGTTCCAACACTGCAGGATTCACAGCTGTGTGTGGCCGGCTGGTAGGCGGGGGATCGGATAGGTTTGCGCGACCTTGTTGCAATGTGGCAGGACATATGAGGGGTGTTCAGTAAGTGTTGTGACTGACAATTCACAATGTTTCACAAACACAACTTTTATCGATGCAAGTTCACAACATTGATGACTGAACAACAGACGAAAGGTAACAATAACAATGCCAGCAAAAGTCTCCTAATTTAGGCAAACAAAATTTCACTTCTAATTTTCCACAAAGGTTCGTGGTAACACACACACGCTAGTAACAGTCCAATTCAGAGACGAAGACGTAATCTTCAACGGTCGCTGTACACGAGGTCGGCATCCGGCGTGAACTGAACTTCGGGGCTGGTTCTAGCCACTAAATAGCTGTCTCCAGCCAATCAGGTTTTGGCGTAGTGATACTTCCTGCAGTAAGTAGTGTTCGGAATGTCTGTTTCCATTACCTTGTATGTAAATAGCCGGTGTTTACCATGGTGCATTTGGTACGCCTTGGGCATAGACAACCTCGTCCTCTGTGGTGTAATATGGGGCTACCTTGGCTCCGGTATAACAGTAAGTAATGCAACAGAGTTTTTTCTCGTCCACCTGCGGTTGAAAAAATTGCGTAATTTTTTATAGGACATCGTAGAATATTACATCTTCATTTCCTATAGTTTCATGAAATTCCGATAAAGGTAGCGCTTGATGCAGGCTCTAAAATGGTGTCAGTAATGGAGGTGCGTTTCAAGCAGAGAGCTTTCATTGAGCATCCATTGGTGGAAAACTAGAGCATCGAAGGTATTTATGACAAAAGCAAGGTAAGTTGTTGGTGAGGCCTCGCCCAACGACTCGCGGTGCTTTTGTTCTTTGACAGGTATAGTCAAATATTCTGTAAGCACTTATATACATCTTCGATGCTATGGTTTTCCGCCAAAGGATGCTCAATGACAGCTCTCTGCTTGAAACACACCCCTGTTACAGACACCATTTTGAAGGCTACGTCAGTTGCTGCCACTATCGAAATTCAATGAAACTACAGGAGCTGAAGAGGGAATAATCCACGATGTTCCACAAAAAATTACGCAATTTTTCAACCGTAGTTGGAAGAGAAAAAAATGTGTTTGCGTAACTTACTGAGCGCCTCTCACACGTCTTGCACATTGGCACGTTTTTGACAGAGTTACGTGTCATCAAACATACAGAGTGATCCTGAAGTAGACCGACAGAATTCTGAAGTTCGTTCGGGGATGTTGGTTTCAGAGACGATCAGGCTCCAGTTGTTCATTACAGAGTTATGTCATACTGTATGATTCATTACTCCGTTTATTTTTGAATACGTATTGCACTTAAAATATTTGCGTGCATCTACATCTACATCGAACCACCTTCACAATTCTCTATATTTCCAATCTCGTGTAGCGCGCGGACAGAATGAACACCTGTATCTTTCCGTACGAGCTCTGATGTCCCTTATTTTATCGTGGTGATCGTTACTCCATATGTTGGTTGGTGTCAACAAAATATTTTCGCATTCGCAGGAGAATGTTGGTGATTGGAATTTCGAGAGAAGATTCCGTCGCAACGAAAAACGCCTTTCTTTTAAAGATGTCCAGCCTTCATCCTGTATAATTTCTTTGACACTCTCTCCCATATTTCGCGGTAATACAAAACGTGCTGCCTTCCTTTGAACTTAGCAGTACCAGTATAAGTCTCAACGGTATGCTTTGTGAGTACAACTTGAGTTGAGTACTGCTTGGTTCTATCTCGGACGTTTTTATCTTCGTTTTGTTTCTGTTAGTTGTACGTTAACAAATATATTCAGCGTAAGTATAATGACTGAGAGCTGGACGATGCGTACATCGTGTATGTGTTCACTGCATCCAGATAAAGAATGGCACAACAACATTATTGCGACCTGTTCGAGCAGCGACAGCAATCACATCACAGTGCATTTTTTTCGGTAAGTAGGTATTTTGCATCCGTATTGTTGTGAATGCATGCAAATTCATTATCACTGTTTCGAAATTATTTACACGTAATCTCAGATCAGTGGAGTAATGAACGGAATAAATCATAATTACCTTATCATTGTGTAACTAGCCATCGGAGCCGTCGCATCCTTGTACCAAAATGCTCAGAGAATATTTGTGAGCAACCTTCGAAATATCCTGGGTACAGGTTTCTCAGAAGTGAAACTCAGTCAAGATTAGCTGACATTACAAGAAGGGTTACCACGTACGTACGAAATTAACATGTGACATACATTAAATCCGGAATTATTTCAGCCGACATTTGGTGTTAACTTTGTGGCAGGAGCTACGACCCGATAAATGCCATCGACATCTGTGGTCACAAATGTCACGCGCTGCTCTTTCCCGCACGCGAGTCTCCTGCGGCCGGCAAAGTGCCCGCAGCCCGCAGGCGTGTCCGGGCCCGCTTCCACACGGCCCATCTCGCCAGCGTCCGCATCTATTACGCGCTGCCATACAGGGACGAGTCCAAACAACGTGCACTGGCAACGAACTGTGTCACATTATCAAAACATGGCGTGCGTTGCAACTTCCTCTCTGTATTCACAGTAGAAATTTCATGTTGGTGTGTGTATGTTTACATTTCATTTCGTCATATGGTTTTCTACAACTGCGGATTGAAATATGTTTCACTGCATATCAGAATTTCGTCAGAGTCAAACACACCCTCATAGGGGACGCATACGAGTAAATATTTCATTTTTGTGTCTTGCTGCATTCGAAAATAGTAGATTAAAAAAGAAAACAATAAAAATCCAAAATAACTGTGACTAAGGCAAACCCCAAGATCTAAAGAAAAAACTGAGAGCAGAAAATACCATTACAACAAAAGCTGAAAAAAAATACCTAGGAAAGGATATACAAAGAAGGAACAGAAGAATTCATCACGGGAAACAACACCAAAAAAATATCAAACACAACTAACAGATTTCAAATAAATGTCAAAAACACACACAAAACCTTGAGTGTATATTTACTGGCAGAAAGATGCAGAGACTTGTACAAAAAGGTTCTTGAGCCCCCAATATGAGATGCTAACCAAAGGTCGATAAAGAAAATAAACTTGTCTGTCCAACAGTTAACTTCAGAACAGCTCCGACGTACCTGCTAGCGAAACAAATGCAGTCACAGTTCACCCAATACTATGTACTTTAAAATGATAGAACCATAAGAAATACCTCTCAGCTAACAGCACACATAAGAGATATCAAAATCTCTCGCACAGCAACACTCTCTCCTTTGATGTAGAAAGTACGTACAGTTGCAACTGTGTTAATTAAACCATAAAACTAATTGAAGAAAACCTGAAGATACACAACCAGCTACCCCATGAGCATGCACATGAAACATAAAATTCTTTCACTTAATAACACGACAAAATTATTTTCTAACGTTGTTGAGCAACAGTCATTCAATATTTTTTAAAGGAACGCACCGTCATTTGACTGTTTTATTGTTTATTTAAGTACATCCCAGGTTTCGGCATTCTATGCCATTTTCGAGTATTTGATTTTATATCTTAAACTTATATTACAGGACTCTTAACTTGTTGCCAAGCTCAAAGTTGGCCATAAATTAAGAATAATATTGGCTCCCCATGAAATGTCAGATTTAAAGTCACCATCTTGTAACTTTCTGATTTCAATTTAATTACGTTTCAGGGACATGCGTTCGTCTTTTACTTACCAACGTTAGCCTGTTTTTACTGAATATGACGCGTTCCCATTTTTATTTACTGATCTGTTACAGGATGGTATTTTACATCTGGCATTTCGTGTTGAGCCAATATTTTTATTAATTTATGGCCAACTTTCAGCTTGACGACATGTTACGTGTCCTGAAACATACGTTAAAGACATAAAATAAATACCTGAAAATGGCATGAACGGCCGAAACCTTACATAAATAAACAATACAACAGTCAAATGGGGGTGTGTTCCTTAAAAAACGTATTATCAATTCAATCAAGAATACTACGTATTAGAAGAAGGTTTACCCACATTTCCCCTATTTCAGGGACACTAATCAATATTTTAATGACTCATATAGAAAAATTAATATATGAAGACATATAACAAAGAAAAGCTACACAATGATCTACTGATACAGGTACAGTGATGACATAATGTGCATGGTACATTTACCTAAAAATAAAATATAACAATTGCCCAAAGACATAAATACTATACACAAGGACATCAAGTTTCCAATAGAAGAAGAACAAGAAAACAAATGTAATGTTCTAGACATAATTATAAGAAAAGGCACTCACAAACACACATTTGACAACTGCAGAAAACCAACAACAAGTAACACTGTCTTAAATGCAACCTCTAATGACTCACAGAATCAGAAACAGGCCGCAATAAGATACATGTTAAACAGGCTGAACAGGTTCTCTCTAAACACTTGTGACCATCAAAAGGAGCTGGCCATTATAAAGCAAACAGCATTAAAAACACTAACGAAGGGACACTGACAGACAAACTAAACAGGCAAATAAAGGCACAACTCACGAAAAACCTAACCTAACCACATGAAGACATGCGACCTACACAACCACAAAAAATTGCGTACAATGACCTAACATAAAAAATTCATACAAAGTAGGTAACATATTCAACAAACAAGACATAAACGTTGGTTTAAAAAGCAACTGAATACAAAAACACATTCCAAAACTGAAATCAAAAGTAGAGGAATGCCAACCATCTATTTTTTTATCTGATCAGTTCCTAAGACTATGAAAAAAATATGCATTGGGATGACTGGCAGGACATTTGACGCAAGATATAAAGAACGCATCAGGGTACCGAAATACTGCACAAAACATTCAACATTTTGCAGACCATAGAAAATCCGAATACCACAGAACAAGCTCTATTGTGCAAGATATGAATATCATAAAAATCTGAAAAGACAGACATCTCCCCTTTCACGAAAATTGCCATATTCATTAAGCATTAGCATTGTTGCTCAGTGACCTAATAAATATTGGAAACCAGACACTATATAAAATAACTGAAGAAATCAGAAAAGGGCCTTTACATTCTTTATCCTCTTTCGCCTCAATTCCCTCCCCCCCCCCCCCCCCATCATTAAATAAATTTCATTTCACTTCTTGCTCCATACCTTTTTCCTCCAACTCGCTTTCTGTTACACTACTATGCGCTCATGTCTACTTACATTTGCTCCTCTCTCCTCGCACTATTCAACACAGAGAAGGAAAAAAACTAAAACTCCACCAATATTTCTTACACAGCACGTAAATAAATAGTGACATAATTAAACGGAATAGCACACGTATAATGACCCACAGAGAAAGAAAGAAATACAGATCAAAGAGAAACTAATGGCAATGTTGGCAACACTACAAAACACAATACACACTTAGAAGTATACAAATAAGCATTGAACAGTGGTGTGCAAAATTGTGCTGCGTTAAAAGGTGAAGAATGTACAGTTCTGCAAAGCAGCGTAAAATGGTATCATGATTGTCAGTGTCTAACGAAGAAAGAAACCGAAGGTGTGCTAGCAGACGAAATTCCCTAATATAGACAAAACCCAAGCAGGAATTACCGTAAGTAAATACCAACAATTTGTTAAAGAACTGTTTTTAGATCACGATCACGAATCAAACTGTAAATATTGTTAATTATAGACCAGTAATGACGCTTTTCTTTAATAAAGCTAAACACGTTTTTTCAGAAAAACACGTATATTCTTGTAGTTGTAATGATGGAACAAAAATACCTACAGATATTCTTATTTAAAAGTATGTACGAATTTTTCATTTAGGATAATTTGAACTATTTAGGATTTATGCTCTAGAATGTGTACTGCAGGTTTCTTTTGACGCGTTCTTTTAAAGAACCTGTCATTAGGGCCGTAATTAGGAACTACATATCGGGATACTGAATCTGTGGTGCGGCGCTTCCGGGGATAAATTTAGTATAACCTGTAAAAAAAGCATTGTGAAATAATTTTTTTAATTAAAAGCCTATAACACAGGGCTTAACGTTTAATAATGAAGTCCATAAAATTTTATTTACATGTTATGAATTAAGAATTAACGTATTAAAACACGGAAAAATTGAAGGCATTAAAGTATTCAACATGATTTAATTAGATTGTTGTCCATGCGCAATCCAGTACTTAAATTTTAAAAATAACATACTGCGATACTATAAGCAAACATGTTTTAGGCAAACCCAAAATCAAAAAGGAATTTAATAACCAAGCAAAGTTTACTTATACCGAAATTAACAAATCAAGTTACATGAGAATTAGTTTCCCCCAATTTCAAGAGGTCAAATTGGGAGTTTGATGAGAGGGAACAAGGACTTTTTGGAGTGAATGCAGCCTCAATTCGTTATCCGCCGCCCACTGAAAAATTCAGCCGAATAAGCCTATAGAAAGTGAATAGGTGTACTTCCTTTACGTAGAGAGAAGAAAGACTGAAAGAAAAAGCCACGATGTTGGATTTTGGAGAAAGAGCTCTTTTGGCAAGACGCACTGCGCACTGCGCGACAACAACGGCAGCTTTATTGACGACCGCGCCCCTAAAGCAGAGTTAATAAACACGGTTTTGCGAAATTCCTTCACAAAAGGAGGCGGAGTAAATATTCCAGAGCTCGAATCCAGAACAACTGTAAACTTAGAAGTAGACTTCCTCGGTGTAGCGAAGCGGATTCAAATACATAAGAGAGGCAAGTCTACCATTCCCGACTGTGTGCTAGACAGATTCCTTTGAGGTTACGCTGATATAATAGCTCCATACTTCACATTCCTCTATAACCGCACTCTCGTAGAAAGATCCGCACTCAAACACTGGGATGTTTATAAGTCACGCCAGTATCCAAGAAACGAAATAGGAGTAATCCGCTGAATTACAGACTCATATCAAAACGTTGATTAGCACTAGGAGTCTTGAACATGTACCATGTTTGAACAAAGTGTATCACATCGAAGAAATCGATTTCTTTGAGAAACGACCAATACACTATAAGAAAATATAGGTCTCGTAAAACACTAATAGCTCTTTCTTCTCACGAGGTAAAGAATGCTGTAGACAGGGGACGTCAAATTGATTCCATATTTTTAGATTTCCAGAAGTATTTTGACAACGTTCCTCACAAGCAACTTATAATTTAACTGCATGCTGTGAGGAATAGTCTATAATAATACATGTCGAAACCTAACCTGAAAGTGAAACACTACTAGCTCTTTATTCTCACGAGGTAAAGAATGCTGTAGACAGGGGAGTCAAACTGATTCCATACTTTTAGATTTTCCGAAGTATTTCGACAACGTTCCTTACAAGCAACTTATAATTTAACTGCATGCTGTGAAGAATAGTCTATAATAATACATGTCGAAACCTAACCTGAAATTTAAACACTACTAGCTCTTTATTCTCACGAGGTAAAGAATGCTGTAGACAGGGGCCATCAAATTGATTCCATATTTTTAGATTTCCCGAAGTATTTCGACAACGTACCTTACAAGCAACTTATAATTTAACTGGATGCTGTGAGGAATAGTCTATAATAATACATGTCGAAACCTAACCTGAAAGTGAAACACTACTAGCTCTTTATTCTCACGAGGTAAAGAATGCTGTAGACAGGGGACATCAAATTGATTCCATATTTTTAGATTTCCCGAAGTATTTCGACAACGTACCTTACAAGCAACTTATAATTTAACTGGATGCTGTGAGGAATAGTCTATAATAATACATGTCGAAACCTAACCTGAAAGTGAAACACTACTAGTTCTTTATTCTCACGAGGTAAAGAATGCTGTAGACAAGGGACGTCAAATTGATTCCAAACTTTTAGATTTCCCGAAGTATTTCAGCAACGTTCCTTACAAGCAACTTATAATTTAACTGCATGCTGTGAGGAATAGTCTATAATAATACATGTCGAAACCTAACCTGAAAGTGAAACACTACTAGCTCTTTATTCTCACGAGGTAAAGAATCTGTAGACAGGGGACGTCAAACTGATTCCATACTTTTAGATTTCCCGAAGTATTTCGACAACGTTCCTTACAAGCAACTTATAATTTAACTGCATGCTGTGAAGAAAAATCTCCAATAATACATGAAGAAATCCAACCTGAAGTTTTGTTCATAAGAAGAAAACAACGAAAGATACGCAGTGTCAAAATTTTAGCTGCTAAGAGGCACTTCAAGTACAAAAAATAAAAATAAAAAAAGCCGAAAATTGTCAAATTCGTAGCTCTCCAGGCAGCGGTAGAAATGTACAGCCCTACTGGCCCTGTGGCAACTGCGCATGCGCAACTAGGCACACACAGAGCCGAGATCGACGGTACATTTGTAAAGGACACAATCCGATTGTAATTTGAAAAGGACGTTTGTCTGATACTACATTACAATGTTACCATTCTCTCGAAAATAACCACTCAAGTAACATCTATTCCTAAATTATCAGTTGCTTTTTGCAATATTGGTAAGTACCGACAATACAGATAAAGCTGAATTAATATTTATTGTGATTTCGTCAGGCCTGCCTGCTAATAGTATCTTTTTTTTTTTCTCTTCCAGTTTCACAGTAATATGGAATCCTATTATTAACGTTCTCAACTTAGCAGTGATGAAATATGAAGAACGTGGTTTCGAGCCGAACTCGCCAACTTGTCCTGGGGACTTACATGTGTATTATTTGTTAGTTGATTTCCTTTACGTTCATTCGAATGATATCGACATTTAGTTTGAAATTGTGGATACGTTAGAGGAAATAGGAAATAACTGTAACAATTCCATGAATTGTGGTTCGGATGATGTCGGTTGCGCCAGGAACAGCTCTGAAGAATAGTATCTTCGAAGCATTAAAAAAAAAAAAGTACTGCAATGGCTTTGAGCTACAAAGAAAAGGCAGTAAAATATTGGTTAAACGAAGGAGGGGAAAAACGTTTCAAGTTACGCAGTGTGCACAGGCGTTTGGTTTCATAAAATCGGAGAGTGAACTGTACAAAAGGAAGAATGAATTAGATGAAGTAAGAAATGTGCACCAAACGGAAACCCGAAATCATCTGAATGAAAAACTGTTCGAAAGATCTATAGCTGCTCGTGGGAGGCTATGCACCGTTACCAATGGAGATGTACGAGACTGGGCGCTCCGAATTTCATCTGACATGAACGTTGCTAATTTCCAGGCTTCGTCGACCTGGCTTCATCGTACAAAGTAGGAACTCGCCAAATTACTAAGTTTACGTCACGTAAACGTGTAGAGCAGCTGCCACTGATAGACAATGCTATAGAGAAATTCATAGCTGACGTAAAGACGAAAATTGCTGTTATCCCCGCAACTGTTGTTTATAACGCTGATCAGTCAGGTTTCGTGAAAGAACTGCGTGCACACCGCACTTTATCATTTCGGGGTGAAAAAAAGACGGAGTCGGTTACTCAATCAATGAATACAGTAACACATCCACGTGCTATAATGCCAGTGATAAGTCTGAACGCTTTTCTGTTTCCGCAGCTGTATATCTATATTCAAGAACTGCAAGACAGTTAACATTAAAAATAGAAAACGGACTGTTTGAATGCAAAAATCTTGTAATCGATGTATCAAAATCTGGAAAACTTACAAGGTTTCGTTCGAAATGTTTTCCTACCAGCTGCAGAAGTTAATTCACTGCTTTTGTTGGATTCATGATCTGGACATAACGACGTCTCTCTTTTTGCGGAGGACGACGAAATATCTGTAGATGTAATGTGGATTCAGCCTGGAACTACTAGTGCGATTCAAAATCTCCACAAAGAATTTTTCGACAGTGGAAAACATTTCTCAGGAAATTATAAGACAAAAAAATTTCCATCCCTCTCTCTCATTTCAGGTTCATCAGCGGAACAGTATTCTTAAGCTCCAGTAATTTGTAGATTACCAGTTTTTTCGCCACGCTTTTCGAATTTGATGAAGTATGCCTGGTATGCAGTAATATATGCATAAGAACATTTCTGACTCCATCCCAGTTCTGTCTAAATAAAACTAATGGTTACTGCGAAGTGCCTGACAGTATCAATTTTTCCTCTGTCCGATGTGCCTGGTGCTAGAAAAATGTTTGGTTTTGTCATTCAATGGACAATTCGCATTTTTGTGACAACTACAGTAAATAAACAAACAACTGTTTCACTGATAGTCAGATGTACAAAAGTCAAACATTGTTATAACGAATGGCCTACAGGGATTGTTATAAAATGTAGTACAGCAAGACACATTTCATTTCAACAAATTACAAGTCCTCATTGATGGAAGTCGTCTGTGACATCAAACACTGGCATGATTTTATTTCCACTGCTAGCCACTTTTTTCAAAATTGCATGTGCAAGAATTGCACTGTCTATATGAAGTCATTCGAAAATTTTTTTTATAGTTTAAGCTATATGAACCATGGACCTTGCCGTTGGTGGGGAGGCTTGCGTGCCTCAGCGATACAGATGGCCGTACCGTAGGTGCAACCACAACGGAGGGGTATCTGTTGAGAGGCCAGACAAACATGTGGTTCCTGAAGAGGGGCAGCAGCCTTTTCAGTAGTTGCAGGGGCAACAGTCTGGATGATTGACTGATATGGCCTTGTAACATTAACCAAAACGGCCTTGCTGTGCTGGTACTGCGAACGGCTGAAAGCAAGGGGAAACTACAGCCGTAATTTTTCCCGAGGACATGCAGCTCTACTGTATGATTAAATGATGATGGCGTCCTCTTGGGTAAAATATTCCGGAGGTAAAATAGTCCCCCATTCGGATCTCCGTGCGGGGACTACTCAAGAGGACGTCGTTATCAGGAGAAAGAAAACTGGCGTTCTACGGATCGGAGCGTGGAATGTCAGATCACTTAATCGGGCAGGTAGGTTAGAAAATTTGAAAATGGAAATGGATAGGTTAAAGTTAGATATAGTGGGAATTAGTGAAGTTCGGTGGCAGGAGGAACAAGACTTTTGGTCAGGTGATTACAGGGTTATAAATACAAAATCAAATAGGGGTAATGCAGGAGTAGGTTTAATAATGAATAAAAAAATTGGAGTGCGGGTTAGCTACTACAAACAGCATAGTGAACGCATTATTGTGGCCAAGATAGACACAAAGCCCATGCCTACTACAGTAGTACAAGTTTATATGCCAACTAGCTCTGCAGATGATGAAGAAATAGATGAAATGTATGACGAGATAAAAGAAATTATTCAGGTAGTGAAGGGAGATGAAAAATTAATAGTCATGGGTGACTGGAATTCTTCAGTAGGAAAAGGGAGAGAAGGAAACATAGTAGGTGAATATGGATTGGGGGGAAGGAATGAAAGAGGAAGTCGCCTTGTAGAATTTTGCACAGAGCATAACTTAATCATAGCTAACACTTGGTTCAAGAATCATGAAAGGAGGCTGTATACATGGAAGAAGCCTGGAGATACTGACAGGTTTCAGATAGATTATATAATGGTATGACAGAGATTTAGGAACCAGGTTTTAAATTGTAAGACATTTCCTGGGGCAGATGTGGATTCTGACCACAATCTATTGGTTATGAACTGCAGATTGAAACTGAAGAAACTGCAAAAAGGTGGGAATTTAAGGAGATGGGACCTGGATAAACTGAAAGAAACAGAGGTTGTAGAGAGTTTCAGGGAGAGCATAAGGGAACAATTGACAGGAATGGGGGAAAGAAATACAGTAGAAGAAGAATGGGTAGCTCTGAGGGATGAAGTGGTGAAGGCAGCAGACGATCAAGTAGGTAAAAAGACGAGGGCTAATAGAAATCCTTGGGTAACAGAAGAAATATTGAATTTAATTGATGAAAGGAGAAAATATAAAAATGCAGTAAATGAAGCAGGCAAAAAGGAATACAAACGTCTCAAAAATGAAATCGACAGGAAGTGCAAAATGGCTAAGCAGGGATGGCTAGAGGACAAATGTAAGGATATAGAGGCTTGTCTCACTAGGGGTAAGATAGATACTGCCTACAGGAAAATTAAAGAGACCTTTGGAGAGAAGAGAAACACTTGTATGAATATCAAGAGCTCAGATGGCAACCCAGTTCTAAGCAAAGAAGGGAAGGCAGAAAGGTGGAAGGAGTATATAGAGGGTTTATACAAGGGAGATGTACTTGAGGACAATATTATGAAAATGGAAGAGGATGTAGATGAAGACGAAATGGGAGATAAGATACTGCGTGAAGAGTTTGACAGAGCACTGAAAGACCTGAGTCGAAACAAGGCCCCGGGAGTAGACAACATTCCATTAGAACTACTGATGGCCTCGGGAGAGCCAGTCATGACAAAACTCTACCATCTGATGAGCAAGATGTATGAGACAGGCGAAATACCCACAGACTTCAAGAAGAATATAATAATTCCAATCCCAAAGAAAGCAGGTGTTGACAGATGTGAAAATTACCGAACTATCAGTTTAATAAGTCACAGCTGCAAAATACTAACGCGAATTCTTTACAGACGAATGGAAAAACTGGTAGAAGCTGACCTCGGGGAAGATCAGTTTGGATTCCGTGGAAATGTTGGAACACGTGAGGCAATACTAACCTTACGACTTATCTTAGAAGAAAGATTAAGAAAAGGCAAACCTACGTTTCTAGCATTTGTAGACTTAGAGAAAGCTTTTGACAACGTTAACTGGAATACTCTCTTTCAAATTCTGAAGGTGGCAGGGGTAAAATACAGGGAGCGAAAGGCTATTTACAATTTGCACAGAAACCAGATGGCAGTTATAAGAGTCAAGGGGCATGAAAGGGAAGCAGTGGTTGGGAAAGGAGTGAGACAGGGTTGTAGCCTCTCCCCGATGTTATTCAATCTGTATATTGAGCAAGCAGTAAAGGAAACAAAAGAAAAATTCGGAGTCGGTATTAAAATTCATGGAGAAGAAGTAAAAACTTTGAGGTTCGCCGATGACATTGTAATTCTGTCAGAGACAGCAAAGGACTTGGAAGTGCAGTTGAACGGAATGGACAGTGTCTTGAAAGGAGGATATAAGATGAACATCAACAAAAGCAAAACGAGGATAATGGAATGTAGTCAAATTAAGTCGGGTGATGCTGAGGGAATTAGATTAGGAAATAAGACACTTAAAGTAGTAAAGGAGTTTTGCTATTTAGGGAGTAAAATAACTGATGATGGTCGAAGTAGAGAGGATATAAAATGTAGACTGGCAATGGCAAGGAAAGCGTTTCTCAAGAAGAGAAATTTGTTAACATCGAGTATAGATTTAGGTGTCAGGAAGTCGTTTCTGAAAGTATTTGTATGGAGTGTAGCCACGTATGGAAGTGAGACATGGACGATAACTAGTTTGGACAAGAAGAGAATAGAAGCTTTCGAAATGTGGTGCTACAGAAGAATGCTGAAGATAAGGTGGGTAGATCACGTAACTAATGAGGAGGTATTGAATAGGATTGGGGAGAAGAGAAATTTGTGGCACAACTTGACTAGAAGAAGGGATCGGTTGGTAGGACATGTTTTGAGGCATCAAGGGATCACAAATTTAGCATTGGAGGGCAGCGTGGAGGGTAAAAATCGTAGAGGGAGACCAAGAGATGAATACACTAAGCAGATTCAGAAGGATGTAGGTTGCAGTAGGTACTGGGAGATGAAGAAGCTTCCACAGGATAGAGTAGCATGGAGAGCTGCATCAAATCGGTCTCAGGACTGAAGACCACAACAACAACAAGCTAGGTTTTCACCGGAGCAAAGAAGCTAGCAAGCACTAGTAAAAGAGAATTCGCTCTGGTGTAAACGGTAGGCCACTTGCAGGTCTTTCAACTGGACGGCACTGCAGCTGCTTACGTTCCCCTAACCTTCCCCACTTACCTAATCGGAAAATAGAGACCTGCAGTTTAACGTGGAATCCGAACCACATGTATTTCGTGGCCACTCCTGCATCTGTAAGAAGGTAAATGCTCGGTGAAAAATCTTTGTGAAAAAGTTGTGCTCTGACAGATTTGATCCCACGCTCTCTGGATCACGAAAAGCACACTTTGCCACTAGACCATTTTTGTGTTAGAAAAAAAATCAAAAAACAAAGAAGAATATGACCATTAGACCATACACGCGTAGGGGAAACGTTAGCTGAGTCACCTCTTGAAATGATGCTCCACGTCGGTAATTACCGTTCTGTTTATAAATTTCCCTCAATGGTATTGAGAAGCCAGGAAAAAGCGGCAGCGTGCATACAAAGAAAAATTTTGGACCAGTGCTAAAGAGAGATGGAGAAGAAATTCCGTGTAAACTGCACGATTTCCACGCATGTCACGCTTCCATACAAATTGAGAGACTTAAATTCTTTCTTTCCTGAGCCATTTTGCATGCTCCATCAAGAATAGTGCGCTCGCCATGTAAAATAATCCTCAGTGAATAGCAAAGTTTCGCATTGTGGCTCTAGCAAGATGGAATTGTATCCTACATGAAGAATATTAGCTCCAAAAACTAAAACGTAATAACACAGCATTCATAGTCAATGTTCGCTACATCGTGTTCCTTTCGCTCCCTCTACTATAAACTATTCTAGCCGGTACAAGCGAATGGTGGCGAATTTTCTGTAAATGCTCATTCGCACGAGTTATAAGCTGTTCTTCGCGTGGCAAAAACGTGTAACTTCAACATAAAATACTAGCAGTGCCTCTTAGCAGCTAAATATTTGGCAGTACATTTATTTCGTTGTCTTATTCCTCTGTAAATAATTTCAAGGTAGGTTTCTGTTGGGTCTTCCCCACTCGTCTTGTATAGTGTGCATAAGGGATGCTGCGTTCTCGGAATGCTATATAACAATTCAAGCAAATGGCATTAGTGGTTTTATTTCTATAAAGCAATTGACAATACTTAACTTTAATGAACAAAGGTGTCACAAGCAATGGGCGACATGCAACATAAATCCGAGTCCTTGTTATACACAATGTTCAAACTATCAATGGATATGGATGACTAAAATCTAATATCGTATCACTCTCTGCTAGGCCGTGCTAATACTCTACGAATACTTTCCACTAATGTCTGTATACTGAGCCGATCTGAGCTACCGAGGCTGTTTTCTTTCCTTTATTGTTAATTTCACACCTGATACAGGTAGGCCAGCAGTGGCATATTACGCCGCTCTTCGGCCACAGATAAAAATAATGATACAAAAGAAGACAATCGCAGAACAGACAGGGTGGATATACAAACGTAGACATACAAAATTAAAACACACAGAGCCGTTCACGGGCGCAGAGTCCAAAATAAAAATGTTCAGACAAGTGGACACCCACAGAGATGACAGATGGCGCACGCGAACGGTAGAGCACAAACGAGTAACAGTGGAACACTTGAACACGAACACGACGACACACACAAACACTAGGCGATGATATCCAGCGCGCGAAAGTTCACTATACGTGTGCGAGTCCGGGGACCGGCCAAAAGGGGAAAAGGGGGGGAAGGAGGGAGAGGGGAGTGTATAGATGTCAGTGGCAGAGGAGATGGAAGGGGGAGGAAAGAAGATAGGGGGGTATGGTAAACCCAGGGGGGGGAGGGAGGGAGGAAGGAAGGAGGAAGAGAAGGGAGAGAGGGTGCAATCGGGAGAAAACACAGGGTGCGGTAGAGGAGGATCAAAGTTGGTAGCAGGGGTAGAAGGAAGGGACGAGGGCATCATCAGGGAGGGGGATTTGGTGGAAGCCACCTTGGGCGAGGGTATGGAGAGTGGAGAGACGGAGAGCAGGTTGGATGTGGGAATGCAGGCACGGCAGTGGATGGGGGTGGGAGAAGATGGGAGAGACAAGCGGGTGAGGGGGATCGAGTTTGCGGGTGTGTAGAGGACCTGTAGCCGTTCTGGAACGGAATAAGGTCATAGAGGATTCGCGTGGGGGAGGGGAGATGGATGCGATAGGCGAGGCAGAGCGCATGGCGTTCTAGGATTTGAAGAGATTTGTAAAAGGTTGGAGGGGCGGAGATCCAGGCAGGAGGAGCGTAGCAGAGGATATGGCAGATAAGGGATTTGTAGGTGTGGAGGATGGTGGAGGGGTCCAGACCCCATGTGCGGCCAGAAAGGAGCTTGAGGAGACAGAGTCGGGAGCGTGCCTTGGCTAGGATTGTCCGGAGATTGTGGGGTCCAGGAGAGGCGTTGGTCAAGGGTGACGCCAAGGTACTTAAGGGTGGGGGTGAGGGTGATAGGACGGCCATAAATGGTGAGATAGAAGTCGAGGAGACGGAAGGAAGAGGTGGTTCTGCCTACAATGAGTGCCTGGGTCTTGGAAGGATTGACCTTGAGCAACCACTGGTTACACCAAGCGATGAACCGGTCACCAAGGCTGGCAGCAGCGGCCCTTATATTCCCTTCGGCTTGAGGGCGCTCCTGCCGTGGTGCGGTCCCATTCCGCACACCATTGACCGACGTCGTTTCACCGCCTTCTCTGGTCTTTCGTTCTTCTTCTTCCTTCTGGCGCTTGTGGTTACTCCAGAACAGTTTCCACCTGTCTTATTGGATGGTTCCCTTTTTCGTTGTGTGACTGAATTCATGATTTCCTGTCAGAAAGGACACACTTCATAATAAGTGACGGAGAGGCACAGAGTAAAATACCAGCAAAATCTGTTATTCCCCAAGGAAGTTTTAAAGGACCTCTGTTGTACTAATGTACATAAACGCTTCAGGAGACACTCTGAACAGCCCTATTAGATTGTTTGCAGAAGACGCTGTCATTTACCATCTTGGAAAGTCATCAGGTGATCAAAACGAATTGCAAAATTATTAGACAAGATATCTGTATGCTGCAAAAAGTGGGAGTTCACTCTAAATATAGAAAAGTGTGAAGTCATCCACACGACTAGTAAAAGAAATCCGGTAAATTTCCGTTAGACGATAAATCAAGCAAATCTAAAGACTGAAAATTGAGCGCTGATACGATCACACAGATAATGTTGTGGGGAAAGCAAACCAAAGGCTGTGATTTATTGGCAAAACAATTAGAAAATGTAGTAGATCTACCAAAGTGATGGCTTACACTATGCTTGTCCACCCGCTTCTGGAGTATTACTGTGTGATGTGGGATCCGCACCTAATAAGACTGGAGGACGGGTTGTTCGTTTAGTAAGATGGTGAAATGATGGAGAGTGTGCCACGGATATGGTAAAGGAACTGCGGTGGCAGTCATTAAAACAAAGGCGTATATGGCTGCGGCAGGACCTCCTCATCATATTTCAATCACCAACTCTCTCCTCAGAGCGTAAAAATATTTTGTTGGCGCCCACCAACAAAGGGAGATGTGATCATCATAGTAAAATAAACAAAATCAGAGCTCATACGGATGGATATAAGTAATAGATTTTTCCCACGCAATGTTTCAGAGTGGAACCATAGAGATGTAGCTTAAAGGTCGTTCGATACACCCTCTGCAGGCACTTAATTCTGAAGTGCAGAGTAATCATATGAACGTAGATAATAGACTACTGGCCATTAAAATAACTACACCACGAAAATGACGTGCTACAGACGCGAAGTTTAACCGACAGGAAGAAGATGCTGTGATATGGAAATGATTGGTTTTTCAGAGCATTCACACAAGGTTGGGGCCGGTGGCGACACTTACAACTTGCTGACATGAGGAAAGTTTCCAACCAAAATCTCATACACAAACAGCAGCTGACCGGCGTTGCCTGGTGAAACGTTGTTGTGATGCCTCGTGTAAGGAGGAGAAATGCGTACCATCACGTTTCCGACTTTGATAAAGGTCGGATTGTAGCCTATCGCGATTGCGGTTTATCGTATCGCCACAATGCTTCTCGCGTTGGTCGAGATCCAATGACTGTTAGCAGAATATGGAATCGGTGGGTTCACGAGGGTAATACGGAACACCGTGCTGGATCCCAACGGCCTCGTATCACTAAAAGTCGAAATGACAGGCATCTTATCCGCATGGCTGTAACGGATCGTGCAGCCACGTCTCGATCCCCGAGTCAACAGATGGGGACGTTTACAAGACAACAACCATCTGCACTAACAGTTCGACGACGTTTGCAGCAGCATGGACTATCAGCTCGGAGACCATGGCTGCGGTTACCCTTGACGCTGCATCACAGACAGGAGCGCCTGCGATGCTGTACTCAACGACGAACCTCGGTGCGCGAATGGCAAATCGTCATTGTTTCGGATGAATCCAGGTTCTGTTTACAGCACCATGATGATCGCATCCGTGTTTCGTCACATCGCGGTGAACGCACATTGGAAGCGTGTATTCGTCATCGCCATACTGGAGTATCACCTGGCGTGATGGTATGGAGTGCCATTGGTTACACGTCTCGGTCACCTCCTGTTCGCATTTACGGCTCTGTGAACAGTTGACGTTACATTTCAGATGTGTTACGACCCGTGGCTCTACCCTTCATTCGATCCCTACGAAATCCTACATTTCAGAAGGATAATGCACGACCGAATGTTGCAGTCCCTGCACGGGCCTTTCTGGATACAGGAAATGTTCGACTGCTGCCCTGGCCAGCACATTCTCCAGATCTCTCAACAACTGAAAACGTCTGGTCAGTGGTGGCCGAGCAACTGCCTCGTCACAATACGCCAGTCACTACTCTTGATGAACTGTGGTCTCGTGTTGAAACTGCATGGCCAGCTGTACCTGTACACGCCATCCAAGCTCTGTTTTACTCAATGCCCAGGCGTATCAAGGCCGTTATGACGGCCAGAGGTGGTTGTTCTGGGTACTGATTTCTGAGGATCTATACACCCAAATTACGTGAAAGTGTAATCACATGTCAGTTCTAGTATAATATATTTGTCCAATGAATACCCGTTTATCATCTGCATTTCTTGTTGGTGTAGTAATTTTAATGGACATTAGTGTAGGTAGAGGTGCCAATACAATTGCTATTGGAGGCGCTGAGCCAATGCATTAGAATAATATAAAGATGACAAAAGAAATACTAAACCTGAATCAGGAAAGGAATAATCTCGGGAAATAAAACCTTGGTAGAAAGCAGAGGAAATATTACTGACAGACTGTGATGAGACATTCGCTCGTTCGAAAGAATACACAGAAGTACTCAAGAATGAAAATAATGTGATTGAAGTCATCACCGAGTATGAAATAAAATTTGCAGGGTCCTCCGATGATGAGAAGCGAGTTTCAACTTGCCTTTCAGCGTCTCAAAAAAGGAAAAGCAACCGATGTTAATAACATTCGAGAAAAATTTATGAAAAATTTAGGTAACAGCACGAAAGACCAATTATTCAGAGTAATAAAAGGCTGCTACGAGATTGGAATCATGCCAGAAGGCTTCATAAAATGCAGAACCATTATCAAATCTAAAATAGAAAAGGCAGTTGACTACACCAGTTATAGAGAAATATCGATGTTATCCCAGGCTTGCAAAATATTAATACTGGTGCGAGTTGTGGTGCATTATGTGCGGTGTAGGTGTTAGCGTCGCCGTCAACAGTTCATACCCGACAACCAACAGTAATTTTTATTTAGTAATTATCGGTTCTTGAATGTTCTAGAAATACCCCCATGTTTGTGATGGTCGTATAACATAGGATACGCAGTGTCTGTATAAATATAATAATTCTCGAATTTTTGAAGTTTTTACAAATAGCCGCTCTATCTGTGCAGGAGGTCAGTTCCCTTTTGTTTGGTCGTTAGTGTCAGTCACAATAGTGCTTTTAGTGATAAGAGTTGTACTTAACTGACGACCAATGCCTTCGAATATGGACTTGATTATGGATTCGATGTGACATTCTTTGGTGGAGAAGCCGTGTACTTCGAAACTTCTGAATCACCATGGCAGCATTTAGGTGACGTACAAGCTGTCACGTACACGGACTGGAACCTGAACACAAGCAGTACATCATTCCTACCTTCCGTGTATTCAGGAGATATGCGGATTCCAAGCAAGCAGTAAGTCAACTGCACATCAGGCATCCATCATTGTTTTCTGGGCACAATGGTCAGCACCCGGCGAAATGGCTGAAAGGTTTCCACTGAGTCACCAAATACAACAACTGGATGACATGATGTTTTATTTTCTCATTAGTGTCCTCGAAAAGAACGTCGCCTTCCCTCCTAGACTTTCCACTTGAGTTCTCAAATCTCCGTAACACTTGCGTGTTTTTCGAATCTACTGGTGACAAATTTAGCAGCCCAACACTGAACAGTGTCGATGTCTTCCTTCAATCCGACTGGCGAAGGTGAAAGTCCACATCTCGACATTTAGAAAACTCTCAGTACTGTCACGAAGTGACCGACTCGCTGCCCGTCCAACTCACACAGACACTACTCGTGAATTCTGCCTGAACCAGCCTGCCTGAGCTTAGAAGGCGGCATGGTTATTATATTTTCGCATAGGTCAAATGAGTCAAATCAGGTATATTTACTTCCTGATCATTCATTTCATTTCAGTGTCCGGTCAGCATTTTCGAAAAATTGCAGCTGCGATAGCTTTGTCGTTTCCTTCGTAAACATCTTGTATTGTGCAGAGGTTTTCCAGGAGGGGGCACACAAGTAGGTGGCTTGGATCGGCTTCAGTCCCCAGTCCCAGGAAGTGTTTGCGCTCGCTGGAAGGATTCCCCATTTCTTCATGTTCGTTTTGCATCGGCGGACGCCCACTCTTAGGCGGCTGAGGGACCTCCGCACAGGGTATTGTAGGTTTGCGCCAGGAATTAGTTCTTCTTTTATTGATACGTCTACGGGCAGTGAGCTCTTCCTTGTTGCAAGACGAAATGCCTCTGGTGCTCCCTCCAGTGGCGCAGTCCTAGCAAGGAAAGTCTTGCAGGGTTTAAGGCAGGATCTTGCTGCCTGATGACCATACAGAGGATGTCGGCGGTAATCCTCCTGCTTTGTGTGGTGTCACCGCCAGACACCACACTTGCTAGGTGGTAGCTTTAAATCGGCCGCGGTCCATTAGTACATGTCGGACCCGCGTGTCGCCACTGTCAGTGATCGCAGACCGAGCGCCACCACACGGCAGGTCTCGAGAGACGAACTAGCACTCGCCCCAGTTGTACGGACGACGTAGCTAGCGATGCACACTGACGAAGCCTCGCTCATTTGCAGAGCAGATAGTTAGAATAGCCTTCAGCTAAGTCAATGGCTACGACCTAGCAAGGCGCCATTAGCATTACATAGCTTGTATCTAAAGTCTCACTTGTATCGTCAAGAGTGATGTACCACAAGGATGGATTAAAGTTAAGTATTCCAGGAGCTACGTACTTTTCTTTATAGCATTCATTACGTATCCTGTTTCAGACCTATCTACTAGTCTGCGTGAGTTAACGCGTGCCTTTCGGCTACTTCCGAGTGGCGTGGCTGTCTTGTTACGCCACAACACTTTGTTCTCTCACTGCCTGCGGCAGTGGCCCTCCGGATATTGGGTGGAGCTGTTCCAACAATCGGTTACAATTTCTGCACTGATGTTGGCTTCAAGCATCCTGAGATGATCCTCGCAGTATCGTTGGCCGCAGTATCGACTCGCTCACCATGTGCTAAAGCGTTCCACACAGGAGCAGCATACTCAGCGGATGACAAAGCGCAAGTGCAGAAATCCTTAGGAGGTGCGGGTTGGCTCCCCAGCTGCTGCCAATCAGCTTCTTAAGTATCCCATTGCAAGCAGTGACTTTCTGTTTCACGTTTAGACATTGCTGCCTGTACGTTAGAGCCCTCTCAAGTGTGACACCTGGGTAGACTGGCGTTGGGCAATGTTTCAGTTGCTCTCCTCGACATGTGATGCCCAGCTTTTGCTACGCTGCCCTGTTTCGTAAATGGAAGGCGCTCACTTGAGTTTTACTGGGAGTGGGCATCAGGTGATTAGCAACACAGTAATTGGAGAGCTCATCCATTGCTAGAGACAGTTTTCCCTCTAAAGGTTGGCCCCTGAAGAGGTACTCCTGTGTCATCGGCATAGGAGAAGAGACTAGTACTTGCTGGTGTTGGCTGATCATTTGTGTAGATATTGTACAGTGCTGGAGCAAGTACAATACCTTGGGGGGAGACCGTTTTTCTGCGTTTGCCATCTACTCCACTTAGCCTGTAATGAAACTTGGAATCTTCTGTTCCGAAGGAAGGTTCTAATAAGGGATGTTAGTTGGTAGTCCTTAGTTAGGTCATACGCTCTCTTTAACAGTTTCCTATGATTCACAGTGTAGTATGCAGCTGTTAGATCAACAAAAGTAACTCCAGTAATCTCACCGCGCTCAAAACTGTCCTCGATGTGCTGGATTAGATTCAAGATCTGAATAAAGCATGATTTGTCACCACGAAAGCCTGCTTGTTGTGGGATAAACTTCGGTTCGAGGGTGGCACTGATTCGGTTAGGTACCAGACGTTCTAATACCAAGAAAGTGTGTCATAAAAGGTGGATAGGTCGAACATTTTTGGGATAGTTTGGCATTGCAATGACTGGAGACTTCCGCCCCATTTCGTGAATGTTTAGCTTGGCGACACATGTGTTCATTAGGTTTAGTAGTCACTCCATCGTTTTACAGTCGAAGTTCTTTATCTGTTCAGCTCTAAGGTCATCGATACCTGCAGCCTTATGTATCTTCAAACTGGAGATGGCAGCTTCGAGTTCGGCCGTGAAGAAGGGATCCCTAAGAAACTAATGCTCTGTTTCTGGGTCGCGCTGAAGAGCTTGTTTGGGCATCCTTCATTTTATTTTGCCGTTATGCAGGAGCCACTTTATTAGGAGTCTCACTCCTAAAATGGTCTTGCGATTTTACAGGGTCACCACTCAGGTTTTTGTGCTGTTTCCAGGTTTGTCTACTATTCAGCTTCATGTCGAATTTCTCTACCAGGTTACTTCCCCTCGGCCATGTGAGTTGCTGGAATGGCTTTCAGCAATATTTCACTAGCTTGAATCGTTTCTTCTGCAAATGGATCCTCTTCATAGAGAGTCTGGTATCTTTCTAACAATAGTTTGTCGTCACTGGACATGCCTGGAACGTACTGAGTTCTGCATCCTCTCGGAATAATTTTCCTCGGAACTTGTTGGACGCATCTGATGAAGGTTTCGTATATTTCAGGTTGCGGTGGAATGTTTAACACTTTTGAGTACAGCTCTGCACTGAACGTCTGCCAGTCAACCTTCTTGAAGTTAAACCTACTCTTGATTAGTACCTCTTCAGGCGCTACCACAGGATTCACAGTGCATATGACAGGTCCATGTTGGGTACAGGACATGGACTCTCCTACAGTCTTCGTACATTGAACAGCTGCCTTTAAGAAACAAAGACGTTGTCTGAGTTGCACTCTCTTTTCCACCTGCCACTGTTGGAGAAAGGTGGGAGCTTCGGATCATGGATGAGATTTAGGTCATTAATTTCAGGCCATGTTTCCAGACTCGTCCCGTTTTTGTCGGTATCTGGGTATCAAATGGTTCAAATGGCTCTGAGCACTATGGGACTTAACATCTAAGGTCATCAGTCCCCTTGAACTTAGAACTTCTTAAACGTAACTAACCTAAGGACATCACACACATCCATGCCCGAGGAAGGATTCGAACCTGCTACCTTAGCGGTCGCGCGGTTCCAGACTGTAGCGCCTAGAACCGCTCGACCACCGCGGCCGGCCTATCTGGGTATTCTCATGTTGTGCTATTGCATTTTAAGTCGCCTGTAACAAAGTTCACGTCTTGATGTGGAAGTTGGCTGGTGTTTTAATACTGAAATTTTCATTGGGTGGTTTGTAGATCCATGTTACACAGAAGAATGGAATTCTCACTGTGAGGAGTTCGATGTTGTTGTCTGCAGTCAGTGAGGCTGATGTAACATTCAGGTTAGGTCTGGCAAAGATGACACTGCCGTATTTGTCGTGAGGCCTTTCCAGTATTAATTTCATACCAGCAGTTCTTGGACGGTTTCACAAGTATATTTTTGACATACATTTGCTACTAAAACTTCTTTCTCTAGGAAAAATCCCTCGATGTTAATGGAAATGAAAACAAATTGTCTTGAGAAAGACCGGTCGGAATGCAGACCATTTGAATGGAGACCGGTTGTGAAAGGATCTGCCGTCAGCGCGCTTCGTAGCGTCTTCTGACGTTGCTCAGGGTACACCCGATTGCTACTCGTTCCTTGTTCTCCTCTTATTGCAATCTTCGTGGAGGTTCCTTTCATGTACCCCACTTCCTGATCATGTAAAAATGTAAATTTATTGATATATGAAAATTCTGTATGTGAAATTGGTTCCAAATTTTTTCAGCTTTTCAGTGCTGAAATTAAAGTTTTTGTGCATACATATTGATTTTCGCATACGAGACTTTTAACATGAAAAAACGTTACTTTGGTGATGTCATTGTTAGTAAGTCTAAACAAGTACAAGCAATGAATTATGGACCTACACTCCTGGAAATGGAAAAAAGAACACATTGACACCGGTGTGTCAGACCCACCATACTTGCTCCGGACACTGCGAGAGGGCTGTACAAGCAATGATCACACGCACG
This sequence comes from Schistocerca nitens, assembly GCF_023898315.1. Classification (NCBI taxonomy): domain Eukaryota; kingdom Metazoa; phylum Arthropoda; class Insecta; order Orthoptera; family Acrididae; genus Schistocerca; species Schistocerca nitens. The sequence goes on along the minus strand of NC_064615.1, from coordinate 88,642,034 downwards.
GCACAGCGGACACACCAGGAACCGCGGTGTTGGCCGTCGAATGGCGCTAGCTGCGCAGCATTTGTGCACCGCCGCCGTCAGTGTCAGCCAGTTTGCCGTGGCATACGGAGCTCCATCGCAGTCTTTAACACTGGTAGCATGCCGCGACAGCGTGAACGTGAACCGTATGTGCAGTTGACGGACTTTGAGCAAGGGCGTATAGTGGGCATGCGGGAGGCCGGGTGGACGTACCGCCGAATTGCTCAACACGTGGGGCGTGAGGTCTCCACAGTACATCGATGTTGTGGCCAGTGGTCGGCGGAAGGTGCACGTGCCCGTCGACCTGGGACCGGACCGCAGCGACGCACGGATGCACGCCAAGACCGTAGGATCCTACGCAGTGCCGTAGGGGACCGCACCGCCACTTCCCAGCAAATTAGGGACACTGTTGCTCCTGGGGTATCGGCGAGGACCATTCGCAACCGTCTCCATGAAGCTGGGCTACGGTCCCGCACACCGTTAGGCCGTCTTCCGCTCACGCCCCAACATCGTGCAGCCCGCCTCCAGTGGTGTCGCGACAGGCGTGAATGGAGGGACGAATGGAGACGTGTCGTCTTCAGCGATGAGAGTCGCTTCTGCCTTGGTGCCAATGATGGTCGTATGCGTGTTTGGCGCCGTGCAGGTGAGCGCCACAATCAGGACTGCATACGACCGAGGCACACAGGGCCAACACCCGGCATCATGGTGTGGGGAGCGATCTCCTACACTGGCCGTACACCACTGGTGATCGTCGAGGGGACACTGAATAGTGCACGGTACATCCAAACCGTCATCGAACCCATCGTTCTACCACTCCTAGACCGGCAAGGGAACTTGCTGTTCCAACAGGACAATGCACGTCCGCATGTATCCCGTGCCACCCAACGTGCTCTAGAAGGTGTAAGTCAACTACCCTGGCCAGCAAGATCTCCGGATCTGTCCCCCATTGAGCATGTTTGGGACTGGATGAAGCGTCGTCTCACGCGGTCTGCACGTCCAGCACGAACGCTGGTCCAACTGAGGCGCCAGGTGGAAATGGCATGGCAAGCCGTTCCACAGGACTACATCCAGCATCTCTACGATCGTCTCCATGGGAGAATAGCAGCCTGCATTGCTGCGAAAGGTGGATATACACTGTACTAGTGCCGACATTGTGCATGCTCTGTTGCCTGTGTCTATGTGCCTGTGGTTCTGTCAGTGTGATCATGTGATGTATCTGACCCCAGGAATGTGTCAATAAAGTTTCCCCTTCCTGGGACAATGAATTCACGGTGTTCTTATTTCAATTTCCGGGAGTGTATTTCTGCTTGCCTAACTATGGTGATTCTATAATGCCGCCGCTACGTTTTTACGATATAAATTAATTTTGTAGCTATATTTCTCGGTTTTTCAGCACGGAATACACATTCCGGCCTACTGTTAAAAAATGTTAGTGTTGTCAGTATCTTACTGGGTTGACATTTTATTAAAATATACCCGATTTTCCGTCTTTAAAACGTTCCTTTAATTTGTCACGGCAGCCCTTTCCACCATTTTTCTTCCCAATGGCGGCCCGACACTGGGAAAAATAGCCACGTGCATTCAGAGCAAATTTTGTCGACGGCTAAGCATCGGAATTTCTCATACAAGGTGACTGCTCCAATAGCAGACGTCAAAGGACGCCGACATCTAGCGGAGGAACTAAAAAGCTGTTGCCGCTCGGCAGGCCGCGCTCGGCCTCCACGTGACTCGCTACTGTTCCCATTTCTCCTGTGAAACTCTAACTCCGCCTACGACAACCATCATACAGAGTACATTCAACTCGGCACGCTAGCCCGCGTCCGCTCTCGAAGTTTGTAAGGCGCTTTTCTGGGAGGTGTACCGTCACGAAACCGCCACTTGCGGCTCGGTTCACTGAGTGACGGGTGCCGCAATTAGCACTAAGTTCAGTATCAATTCCTCATAGTATCTCCTCAACTCATAAAGCAAACTTAAAACTATCTGATGTGGCAGCTTTTACTGCCCTAAACGTATCCTACGCACATATTTAAATGTCAGTATTACTACGCATATAAGAAACAAGTATGAATCATAAAGAAAAACCTAACAATTATATAGGTCCTAAAAATAATGACTCTAATCTACGTTGTTCTGCACGTATGTGATGTATAGCTTTGTGTGGCAAACACAATAAACAGAAGTCAATTGAAATTAAAACCCCCGTGGACATAGTTCCACTACCATGTTATCCATTTATTCCCAGCCGTTTTTAACTGTAAAAAGAAATTATTTTTGGCGATGGCCTTTGTATGTTGACGAAGCACACACCTTTCATCGTCTGCCGACGAGGCACTCAGGGTCGCTACAATAATGCAGTTCTGGTCATAGGCGCCGTTTAAAGCCCACCTCCACCCAACCGACATGACACTGGAAAGAAACAAAAGTCACCCAGTCATCTTCCTGTGACTGATGATTGTCCGAAAACCAGGGGCTGGTCGGATCGAAACCATCCGCCTTCTGCCATTCAGACTTGACACAAAAACAGTAAATTTCAGGGCGAGGCTTGATACAAGCGAACCGATCCTAGTGTTTGCAGGGAAATGATGCTAAGTAGAGACTTTTCATTTCCGTGAAAACAATTTCTTCCATTCAAAAACAGAAAGGTCTAAGTTCTTGCGACTGCACTTCACTGAGAGAAGGTTTCTCCCATGAAAATGAAATGATGATGTGTCATGGAAAAGCATTAGCAAACAAACTAGTCCCCTCCTGAAAAAAAATACAAATTTCCACTGACTCCTTAATTTTATTGCCACATTTTCAATAATACGTACTAATGCACACCAACAATCAGTGCTTTACATGCAGCCAATAAAACACATTTCCTTACAGAAACCCAAACCAAAATATTAACCTATGCAGAAATGTAAGCACTTAAGTATCATAACAATGACTTACAATTATTATTAAATTACTCTACTCTTCATTAGCTGCTAGAAAATTGGCAGCAGCTTAAGCCCGATGAATTAAAACTCATTTTGTGCGTGTCCAAAACAAAACCGCTATACATGAATGAATGCTACAGCACATGCCAATTATCAAAACAAAAACAAAAAAATTCTGCTTAACACTTCCGTTAACACCCTTCTTTTCAGTTTTAAATGAGCTACTTATTAATTTCTAGCTGCCGCTTAAAGACCCACGATTCTCCTCCTTTCTGCTATCTGCTGCTCATTTAACTCATACACAGGATTTAAGCACCATTGCACATATCTGCCCTGAGTCAGCTCCACCCCCCCCTCCCTCCCCCATAAAAAATTATTACATGTGATCGGCAAAATAGCCTTATCACCACACAAAGTCATCCAATATCAAAATTACCCCTACAGAATCTTAACCGTAAACGCAAGAAAATTATTCACATTATATATATATATATATATATATATATATATATATATATATGTGTGTGTGTGTGTGTGTGTGTGGTCTACATAAAATCTGGGAACACTTTCAATTATTTATTGCACAAGAACTAAACATTGTACTTGTGTCATACATTTTGCGTTTTGAAGAGAAATTCTGAAAGTTTTTTTTACAAACATTCGATATGTGAACGACGAATGACGCGGCAGACGCCGATACAGTAATCGAATTCTTGCCATACCTGTCCCAGCATGGCATCGTCGACTGTGGCAGTCACTTCCTTTATTCTCTCCCAGAGCTCTGCTACGTCACATGGTAGAGGCGAACATACACCAGCTCTTTAAAGTGTTCCCACAGAAAAAAGTCACACGGAGTGAGATCTGGTGATCAGGGACGCCATTTCATGAGACAGCTGTCGCCTTCTGTAGACGGCCGATCCATCGAAGCCGCAGGTCCGTGTTCGCCAAGTTTGCGACTGGCACTGACGTCAGCAAATTAAGAAACTATGCTGTGGCGGTATACATGAAAAAAGCTTTCAGGACTCTCCTTCAAAATAACATATGTGTGATATCTGTACAATGTTTGGTTCTTGTGCTATAAATAATTGAAAGTGTTCCTGGACTTTTGCACACTACACACACACATATATATATATATATATATATATATATATAAGGTGCATTCTAGTTCTAAGGTCTCCGATTTTTATTCTCCGGACCGGAAAGAGATAGAAACATGCGCATTGTTTTAAAATGAGGCCGCATTCATTGTCAATACGTCCCAGAGATGGCAGCACCGTATGGCAGATGGAATTTTACCGCCAGCGGCGAGAATGAGGACCGTTTTAAATACTTAAAATGGCGACATTTTCCTTACTTGAACAGCGTGCAATCATTCGTTTTCTGAATTTGCGTGGTGTCAAACCAATTGAAATTCATCGACAGTTGAAGGAGACATGTGGTGATGGATTAATGAATGTGTCGAAAGTGTGTTCGTGAGTGCGACAGCTTAATGAAGGCAGAACATCGTGTGACAACAAACCGAAAAAACCTCGGGCTCGCACAAGCCGGTCTGACGACATGATCGAGAAAGTGGAGAGAATTGTTTTGGGGGATCACTGAATGACTGTTGAACAGATCGCCTCCAGAGTTGGCATTTCTGTGGGTTCTGTGCACACAATCCTGCATCACGACCTGAAAATGCGAAAAGTGTCATCCAGGTGGGTGCCACGAATGCTGACGGACGACCACATGGCTGCCCGTGTGGCACGTTGCCAAGCAATGTTGACGCCGAACGACAGCATGAATGGGACTTTCTTTTGGTCGGTTGTGACAATGGATGAGACGTGGATGCAATTTTTCAATCCAGAAACAAAGCGCCAGTCAGCTCAATGGAAGCACACAGATTCACCACCACCAAAAAAATTTCGGGTAACTGCCAGTGCTGAAAAAGTGATGGTGTCCATGTTCTGGGACAGCGAGGGCGTAATCCTTACCCATTGCGTTCCAAAGGGCACTACGGTAACAGGTGCATCCTACGAAAATGTTTTGAAGAACAAATTCCTTCCTGCACTGCAACAAAAACGTCCGGGAAGGGCTGCGCGTGTGCTGTTTCACCAAGACAATGCACCCAAACATCGAGCTAACGTTACGCAACAGTTTCTTCGTGATAACAACTTTGAAGTGATTCCTCATGCTCCCTACTCACCTGAACTGGCTCCTAGTGACTTTTGGCTTTTTCCAACAATGAAAGACACTGTCCGTGGCCGCACATTCACCAGCCGTGCTGCTATTGCCTCAGCGATTTTCCAGTGGTCAAAACAAACTGCTAAAGAAGCCTTCGCCGCTGCCATGGAATCATGGCGTCAGCGTTGTGAAAAATGTGTACGTCTGCAGGGCGATTACGTCGAGAAGTAATGCCAGTTTCATCGATTTCGGGTGAGTAGTTAATTAGAAAAAAAATCGGAGGCCTTAGAACTTGAATGCACCTCGTATTAGGCTTAATTCATTAATGCCTGACTGAACAGGTCTCCCCAATGGTTTGTATCTAATACACAACCAACTTCCTCATTGGTTTGCTATAATTCCCAAAGACAATTTTAATACTCACCCCTATGACTGGTGATTCAACTGCTTCATCAGTTCTGATACGATAGTAAAAATATTCTGCTATTCACTAATGGAACTGCCAGTGTCTGCCAGAGCAGTCTCGCTTGCTTTTCCCATTTTTAACATTAAATATTGGCTGCACCTTTTCAGTTTATTCATGCCTAACGTCTGTCTCAGCAGAAATGTCCTCCTCCACTTCCTGTATACCATCTTTCACCGTAAGACAAACTTAAACCCCCTCCCCCTACAAGGCTGAATCTCATCATCCACATCAAATATTAACTCAAATGCATTTTGAAATTAAGTAGCCTCTACACTCAACCTCCCTAACTTATTGGCATAATTACTTTTTTTTTCTCTCATATATCCATTTTATGAATATATTTTTCAAAACTTACCCAATCTCTGGCCTCATAGTTGCTTTCATCTTTTTCCATCCATTCTGAATTTAATTCATCACACTCATACCCATATACTGTACATTATTTTAAATCAAGATGTTTCATGATTTCGTTATTTCAAACCCTTTTCAACCATCTCAACTATTACTTACTGTGTTATTATTACTCCCCATACTATCTTTTCACATATGAGCACACAATCTCCTCTTATCCTCAGTCTGCTGCAAAGTTCTATGTTCAACAATGTACGATGAACGGTGCGCTCCCAGACACTTGCGCGTGCACCAGCATTGTGCACTTTCGCGCAGCAGTGCCACAGGTCACCCCTCTATCCTACATTACAGAGCCGACAAGCCTCCGAACCCAACGTTCTGTGAAGAGTCGTGGGCGCCTAACAATTTAGCAACTAGTGGTAGTTTCAATGTCCTTTTACTTGTTTCCATAGATGCTCACGACAGTAGCATGTGAACATTCGACCAGCTTCGTCGCTTTCGATCTACTGACTGACAGTTTCTGCGTAATAATAATCTGCCCTCTGTCATAGTTGTTTATCTCAATGGATTTCCCCATATTCAGCCCGTATCCTTGCTAGGGTTATCCCCTAGCCGTCTCTGCTCCGCTTACACACTTTTGTTACGGCTTCACGCACCTGAAACGCCATCAGGTGGCATTCACCGTAGCGCCGGGCATAGGTATGTTTTGGAATATCAGTTTTTATGAACTTGCAAGTAAATTTTCACAGGTTTCTATCGCTGTACTTAGTTTTTCCCTAACTTATACAATTTGTTGATAAATAATGATTTTGTCCAGGAAAACTTCGTGTTATTTTGTTACTAATAATTACAAACAATTGAGACTAAGTATAGTTATACATCCCTATGTGTACTTATGCTGCCAGTATTTTCAGTGTTTCCTGTCTTACTTATACGAAGGTTCAGATTTCTAAGCAGCATATGCACTCCACTCTGTAATTCAAAATAGCTTAGGTTCGTAGAAAATCTACTACGATAGTTTGATAGTGTGGCATGAGACCTATTAGTAGGTACTGAGTTCGTAAAGATCGCTTAAGTTCATGTCGAGATATTAATTTATAAAATTCGTCATATACGAGGTGCGGCTAGAAAAAAACCGGACTGATGCTGGAAAAAACATTTATTTACAATTATTTACAATTTCATGTTATCTCCTTCAATGTACTCTCCTCCTCGGTCTCTACACCGCTCCATACGAATTTTCCACTGTTCATAGCAATGCTGCAGATCATTTTCGGTAAGTCCATACATTACTTCCGTCGCTTTTTCTTTTACTGCTTCAACAGTCTCAAATCTAGTTCCTTTCAAAGCTGACTTGACTTTAGGGAAAAGAAAAAAGTCACAGGGGGCCAAATCAGGTGAGTAGGGTGGATGATCTAAGATGGGAATGTTGTGTTTTGCCAAAAACGTCTTCACTGACAACGCACTGTGAGCTGGGGCATTGTCTTGGTGAAGAATCCATGACTTTTTTCTCCACAAATCGTTCCGTTTTCTCCGTACTCGCTCACGTAGGGTAGCCAGGACGCTAATGTAGTAATGCTGATTCACTGTTTGTCCCTCTGGTACCCAATCAATGTGCACAATCCCTTTGATGTCAAAAAAAAAACAATCATCATTGCCTTGAATTTCGATTTTGACATTCGTGCTTTTTTTGTCGTGGAGAACCAGGAGTTTTCCAATGCATCGATTGGCGTTTAGTTTCGGGATCGTAAGTAAAAAACCACGATTCATCGCAAGTAATAACATTTTGTAAGAAGGTGGGATCACTTTCAATGTTTTCCAGGATGTCAGAACAAATCATTCTTCGGCGTTCCTTCTGTTCAATTGTGAGACACTTTAGAACCATTTTTGAACACACTTTGTTCATGTTGAAACTTTCATGAAGAATCTGCCTAACACTTTCCTTGTCAACTCCTGTTAACTCAGACACTGCTCTGATTGTTAAACGGCGATCTTGTCGAACAAGTTTACCGATTTTTTCAATGTTTGCATCAGTTTTTGCTGACAATGGTCTGCCAGTGCGAGTGTCATCACTGGTGTCTTCGCGGCCATCTTTAAATCGTTTAAACCACTCAAACACTCGTGTTCGCGATAAACAATCATCGCCGTACACTTGTTGTAACATTACAAACGTTTCACTTGCAGATTTTCCTAGTTTGAAACAAAATTTGATGTTAACACGCTGTTCTTTCTGTACACTCAACATTTTCCGACGCACAGACAAAACGTCAACTACTTAAAACAGACGCCATGGGCAGACTGAGTGCAGGAGGCAGATGAAACTCGAGCAGTAGGCGGAGCGAGAGTCACGTGACAGGCCACGCGACTTTCAGCCTTATTGCATTCGTTTTATTGTTTCACCAGTACTAGTCCAGTTTTTTTCTAGCCACACCTCGTACCTTAAACATTCAACATGAAATAACGTAAAAACTACATTCACTATTGAGGGCATGTTTTTACCCACGCACTCGTCTTAATGTTGTTATTTTAATAGCTTTTTTGTCACTAATTGGGTTCAGATTGTATTGGATTTAGTCTTATTTGCTGTTTTAATCTGGATGCTCCTTCCAGTCATGGTGGATCCCTTCCATGTTTTACGCCAGCGGCCGAAAACCTGGGTTTTCCCGACACGCGGCCAGAGCATGTGTTTACCTGACAAGTTGTCTAAAATTCTCATATTGAGAGCGTCCGCTAATCACTATGGCTCAGAGGATAGCGTAGTCCATGAGTGATGAGCGTCGAGCGGTCCAACTCGACCTCCACACTCTCCTTCCCGTCAAACTTTTGCGCAGGCTCGGCCGCGCCTACGCCAAACTTCAAAACAGTACAAGTAGTACGCGAGCGCATGGCGGCGACTATTCTTAACGTTCACCGTCACAATTACTGCGATACATCTTCTCAAACTTACACTGACGGAGGAAAAACGCAACACCAAAAAATAATTAATGTAGAATAATGAAATTTAGGGAATACGTCAGACTAGGTAACATATTTAAGTAATTAACATTGTAAGCACGCGATAAGCCATTGCAAAAGTGAAATGGTACAGCATTAATAACCGGTGTAACTGCCAGATGAATCTAAGCATGCAAACGTCCATGCGTTGTGTGGTACGGGTGCCGGATGTCAGCTTATGGCACGGAGTTCCATTGCTGTTGCACTTGGACGGTCAATGGTGGTTGTGGATGACGTGGAGTTGTTTTGCGCTGATGTCCAATATGTGCTCGAATGAAGACAGATCTGGCGATAGGGAAGCCAAGACAATATCTCGTCACTCTGTAGAGCGTGTTCTATTACAACAGCGGTACGCGGGCGAGCGTTGACCTGTGGCAAAACATCCCTGAGCCGTGGTAAAATTTTTCCCTTGTGGAGTAGGGGCGGGTTAGAGTAATCGGCGGTTCGGGTTGTTCAGTAATCCCCCTGTCAATCAGCCATACTTTAATTGCTGCCTCTGTCATGTTTGTCGGATTCGGTGTTAACGAATTTATTGCTTAAGGTGTAAAGGCCGAATTCCTGAAATATATTTTTATCTTGCCTATCATCTTGAGAGAGGGTATATTTGTAATGTAGAGCATGTTTGTGCTTTTTACGTAAGACTGCATTTCATGGGTTTTTATTTAAATGGTCGTTTTAGTATATGAAGTTGCCACCCTTCCACCGTAAGAGATTTCTTTTATAAAAAAGTTGCACTTTCGGTGGCAAGTAATTTTTTTTAATGGTAGTGTTTTGTACCATTTCCATCCCTCTTACGGGGTGTATAGCTCTCCTGTTTGTGTAAGTTGTTAAAATATTTGGTTTAAAGTAATCTGTTGTGTTGCAGATTTGCACCAGTGTAGTCTTTCAGAGGTTGTTGTGAGCGGTTGTAACTACGGCCGTGCTAAAAGGGAGCAGCAAGGTTCTCAGCCTGGAAGTTCATAACGTCAAAAAGAAAAAAAAATGTTATTTCTGCCTCTGAATAAATTGTAACTTGATATTTAGAGGGTGCTTTCTGATTATAATTTTTAAATTTGTTTTTTAAAATAAAGAAAGTGTTTCTAGGAATAACAATTTCCAATTGTGGAAAGAAATTTGTTTTCATCAGTTACCCACTGGCAACTACTTCCACGCTCACATAGTGTGATTAAATGTGTTAATTTTCTTGAAGAATCGGTAGTAAATAAAGTAAATTCTTTAACAAAAATTTTGAAAGTTAATCCACGGTTCAGTCCCCTTGAATGTTGTTGATGAATTGCAGCACAACAAGTCGAACCATCAGTCAGCGTGCTTGAGATAACCATTAGATTCTACCCCACTTCATAATTCCAGGTGTACGTCCAATGTGTCTAGCACGCAGACGGATTGTGTACAGGTCCTCAACTGGCCTTCTTCTAACCAACATACGGCCATAACTGTCTCGGAGGCAGAACCACCTTTCGTCACAAACGAATCAGACCTTCACCCTGCTCTCTTCTGAGCTCTCGTTTAACACCAGCCAAGTCTCAAATGCCGATGGCTTAGGGTCAGTGGAATGCACGCTACAGGGCGCCTGGCTCAGAGCTGTGTTGGAAGTAACTGGTACGTAATAGTTCGTTGTGTGTGTCAATTGCCAGCCGGTGTGGCCGAGCGGTTGTAGGTGCTTCAGTCTGGAACCGCGCGACCGCTACGGTCGCAGGATCGAATCCTGCCTCGAACATGGATGTGTCTGATGTCCTTGGGTTAGTTAGGGTTAAGTGGTTCTAAGTTCTAGGGGACTGATGACCACAGATGTTAAGTCCCATAGTGCTCAGAGCCATTTGTGTGTCAATTTCTGCTCAGCTTTCTGTTCCACATGCAGTATGAGGCGCCAGAGCCATATGCCGAACATGATGGTCTTACCCCTCGGGGGCACGGTCTTCTTGTTACAGTACATTCTCGCGACCACCTCTCCCAGCAATCATGTTCCTGTCAGTTCTTTCTGCAATATCGCAGAAGGAACAAACCTTCTCGTAGCCCTGTAATACGACCTCGATAAAACTCAGTGAGCTGTCGATAATGGAACCTTTGTCGTCTTACAGGCAATCTCGACAAACATCTACTCGCCACGTCTGATGTCGAAGGTAAATAACGCTCACGACCGTTAAGGCGCGTATTTAAAGCAAACGTGATTTGCATCATCATAGTGGCGCTACTAGTTTCACTCGTTGTGATCAGCGCTAAATTTGAATAGACATCACTTTCAGATGCAGAAACGCGCCTACAATTTTCGTTTATGTTGCACAACTCCTTCTTGGCGTCGCTGTTTCTTTTATCTTCAGTGAACAACTACGTGGGCTCGGTGCAGGCTCTTGACAGAATATAGTGCAGGTAACACAGGCCAGATCTCTAGCGAACCGTCAGTTACTATGTGAGCCACTGTATCGAAAGGCACCGACGGAAGCACGTGTCGCTATTACCTTTACAATATCTGGTAGTAATCCCACCTTTAGCAGCGCCATTCCAACGCTTAATAATAGGTCTATTGTTGAACTTCTTCAATTCGACAATCGATAATCGATTGATAATAGTCTCCACTGACTACCTCATCCGCTACGCTGTCACCAAAGGCTTACACAGCGTACAAGACTCTGACATTGGCCTTCTGTGATGAGGCGGACGTACCTTGTCGCCTTCCGGCCACTGTGGCCGAGCGGTTCTACAGTCGCAAGTTCGAATCCTGCCTCTCGCATGGAAGTGTGTGATATCCTTAGGTTAGTTAGGTTTAGGTAGTTCTAAGTCTAGGGACTGATGACCTCGGATGTTAAGTCCCATAGTGCTTAGAGACATTTGAACCATGTTAACCTTGTCTCCTAGCTGAGGCTTCATACTCTTTCAACCACTTACAGAGTCGCTCACGACAGTGGCATGTTAATATATTAAACAGATGAATACCTTCGTCATTTGGTAAATGTTCGTTCCCAGGCGATCCGCCAAAAGAAACTGACCTTTGTTCAAGCAACTTATTTAAGGAGATTTCACATTTTGTCACCTGAATCGTACGAAAATGTTAAAATTTGAAACTGACATATCAACTGTCACTCCTCTCAGAAAGTTTTAATTCCTTATTTAATTCCCTCAACTTATGCAAACGGAAATAATAGGTGGTTCAGAACCCCATCATATCACTATAACATAGATTATAAGTAATTTCAATAATGTAGTTGAACCATGTCAAGTGGTTCGATGTTTCCGCTGGGATCATTGACTGATTTGTCATCACAGAAGGTCTTTGGTGATATGGATGAGGCGTCGGAGGCCAGCGAGAGAGAGGGCATTCGCGAGCGAGGATGAGAAGTGGCTCCGCGCGCGCAGAAAGTGTTTGGGGGTGTAACGGCCTGCGAGTGGACGCGTTTTGGTGAGGCTGCTGGGAGCAAAGGAGCGTGCGAGTGTGAAGGAAGGCACGTGTACAGACTTTTGCTAGTTCGGAGGAATAAGACGGCACGCCATGGGAGCCATTTTGTGTAAAGTTAAGGTACTTCACTTTTGGAACTTTTGAAACTTTTAGACACTGAAAAAGAGGGGACTGGTTTCGGTTTCATCTGATGAAGTTCTAGAACCTCTTGGAATTGTGTCGTGAAGTTGATCTTCTAAGACGGTGGGGCGGGAGGGAGGGGTGGCAGGAGAATTGTGGACAGCGCTGGTACCGAATAAGTTCATTTTTTTTGGTGAAAATAAGGTACGAACTGCAACCTGCTGTATTGTTCTGGTAGTCAGGCCTGAGAAGTGAGTTACGAGTGGTACAGCAACGAGGGCTGGGTACATTTTAATTAATTTTAAGTAAGGTTAGTCTGTACATGGTACTTTGATGAAAGGTTGTCTTTTCTGCTATTGTAACATCTCATATTGTACGGTTATGTAGTACACTGGAATTTTTCTTGTTTGGGGACTGTGTCTACAGGCACAATGTACAAGTAGTAATTACCGGACATAGTGGGGAGATCTCGGGTTAATATGATGGTAAATGTTCTTGCTGAACTCAATTTTATAAATTGCAATTCCTTTGGTTAATTAGCTGTAAACGGTCCCGTGAGAGCATAACCTGATCATCTTCTGTGTATGATCTCGATTAATTATTTTTTATCAATCGGTCTCGTAAATGTTTTTGGTAGACTGCTTTAACTTCTTGAAATTTAATGGCAAGTGGCTTCAGGAACTGTTAGTTTACAGATTGTTTTAAAATAACTGTCTTTATTAAGGCAGTCGACGCGCTACAACTTTGGGGAATAACTGATAGCTATCTGACCTGATTCCTAATAGCCAAAAGTTGTTAAGTGCGCTCTGCACACTGTGTTTGCTTTTTCCGAAAATTTAAACTTAAGGGGTTGGAATGCAACTTTGTTCAATGTTGGTTTTTTAGATAATCGTTTTAATATTGTTGTTCAAATTTTTTGGGTACTGTCTCTGCATAAACTCTTGTACGTGAACGTCAGAGAACAGGACAAAAGTATTTCACTGTAAGATGAACCTGATTAACTAATGATGGTACGATTTTAGATAGTAGAAGAGACTACCATTTGTCTTTAACAAGATGAAAGAAACGGTAGGGCACGGTGTCCACTCTTCGGCCAACGTATAAAAAAGTTTGATGGGATACTGAAAAGTAATAAACTTTTGTAATAAGTAGTTTTCGACTGTCAGTGAACAACCAGGCGGCTCCACTTCCCCACTAAATCCGTGTCTCTCTCTATCAGTAGTATTCCCATAACATGTTAAACTCTTCAAAATGTAAGTGCAAATGTGGAAGTTTTTCAGCAATGTACAAGAGAATGTGTTATCAAAGGTACATAATATATTACAGTATTTTATTTCTCTCCTTCCTCTAGCACTTCTCTCATTATAGCCGCAGTCTCTTCTTTCAATCTGAGAAATGTTTCTTTCTGTTACTGCTAGCTGAAAGACGAAGTAGATGTAGCTGCCATTATTTCTATACAGTCTTTGAGAATAGATTTGTAACTTCGAGACGCGTTCGACGGTAATTAGAAAATAAAAATCTTGCGAATAAAGGCGAAATATAACTAATTAATGCATCCCTGAACACGAACTTACAGTCACGGGTAGCCCACGACCTAATGTGTACTACAGACGTAAGAAAATAGGATTTTCATAGGACTGTCCCTCACTATTCAAACTTGACTTCTGGCTAGGTCGAAGGGAAAATCGCTAGATGTATCCATGTCGTAAGGACCCACATACTCCTGAAGTAAGGTGTGAACTGCGCCAACTTGCACTGTTAGCTGCAAGAGAAGCGACGCAAGAGCGGCGATGCCGAGCCTGATGCCGAAGCTGTCAGTTCCTGCACCACTACAGATCGTTGTTTCGATCTCACCCACTACCCTTCCAACTGTCGCCGCTTCAACTGCAACAACTTCACTTTAATACATCATGGTGGAAAGAAGTACAGTAGAAGAAGAATGGGTAGCTCTGAGGGATGAAGTAGTGAGGCAGCAGAGGATCAAGTAGGTAAAAAGATGAGGGCTAGTAGAAATCCTTGGGTAACAGAAGAAATATTGAACTTCATTGACGAAAGGAGAAAATACAAAAATGTAGTAAATGAAGCAGGCAAAAAGGAATACAGACGTCTCAAAAATGAGATCGTCAGGAAGTGCAAAATGGCTAAGCAGGGATGGCTAGAAGACAACTGTAACGATGTAGAGGCTTATCTCACTAGGGGTAAGATAGATACTGCCTACAGGAAAATTAAAGAGACCTTTGGAGAAAAGAGAACAACTTGTATGAATATAAAGAGCTCAGATGGAAACCCAGTTCTAAGCAAAGAATGGAAAGCAGGAAGATGGAAGGAGTATATAGAGGGTCTCTACAAGGGCGATGTAACTGAGGACAATATTATGGAAATGGAAGAGGTTGTAGCTGAAGATGAAATAGGAGATACGATACTGCGTGAAGAGTTTGACAGAGCACTGAAAGACCTGAGTCGAAACAAGGCCCCGGGAGTAGACAACATTCCATTAGAACTACTGATGTCCTTGGGAGAGCCAGTCCTGACAAGTCTCTACCATCTGGTGAGCAAGATGTATGAGACAGGCGAAATACCCACAGACTTCAAGAAGAATATAATAATTCCAATCCCAAAGAAAGCAGGTCTTGACAGATGTGAAAATTACCGAACTATCAGTTTCATAAGTCACAGCTGCAAAATGCTAACGCGAATTCTTTACAGACGAATGGAGAAACTGGTAGAAGCCGACCTCGGGGAAGATCAGTTTGAATTCCGTAGAAATACTGGAACACGTGAGGCAATACTGACCTTATTACTTATCTTAGAAGAAAGATTAAGGAAAGGCAAACCTACGTTTATAGCATTTGTAGACTTAGAGAAAGCTTTTGACAATGTTGACTGGAATACTCTCTTTGAAATTCTAAAGGTGGCAGGGGTAAAATACAGGGAGCGAAAGGCTATTTACAATTTGTACAGAAACCAGATGGCAGTTGTAAGAGTCGAGGGCATGAAAGGGAAGCAGTGGTTGGGAAGGGAGTGAGACAGGGTTGTAGCCTCTCCCCGATGTTATTCAATCTGTATATTGAGCAAGCAATAAAGGAAACAAAAGAAAAATTCGGAGTAGGTATTAAAATCCATGGAGAAGAAATAAAAACTTTGAGGTTTGCCGATGACATTGTAATTTGTCAGAGACAGCAAAGGACTTGGAAGAGCAGTTGAACGGAGTGGACAGTGTCTTGAAAGGAGGATATAAGATGAACATCAACAAAAGCAAAACGAGGATAATGGAATGTAGACAAATTAAATCGGGTGATACTGAGGGAATTAGATTAGGAAATGAGACACTGAAAGTAGTAAAGGAATTTTGCTATTTGGGGAGCAAAATAACTGATGATGGTCGAAGTAGAGAGGATAAAAAATGTAGACTGGCAATGGCAAGGAAAGAGTTTCTGAAGAAGAGAAATTTGTTAACATCAAGTATTGATTTAAGTGTAAGGAAGTCGTTTCTGAAAGTATTTGTATGGAGTGAAACATGGACGATAAATAGTTTGGACAAGAAGAGAATAGAAGCTTTCGAAATGTGGTGCTACAGAAGAATGCTGAAGATAAGGTGGGTAGATCACGTAACTAACGATGAAGTAATGAATAGAATTGGGGAGAAGAGGAGAATGTGGCACAACTTGACAAAAAGAAGGGACCGGTTAGTAGGACATGTTCTGAGGCATCAAGGGATCACAAATTTAGCATTGGAGGGCAGCGTGGAGGGTAAAAATCTTAGAGGGAGACCAAGAGATGAATACACTAAGCAGATTCCGAAGGATGTAGGTTGCAGTAAGTACTGGGAGATGAAGAAGCTTGCACAGGATGGGGTAGCATGGAGAGCTGCATCAAACTAGTCTCAGGACTGAAGACCACAACAACAACATCTGCAAACGCAGGGGAGGTGCGATTCGCACAGTCATACAAGTCATGCAAGAGAAGGATATATATTTCATCAGTTTTCAGAAAATCCCTTGCCCTGACAGTGCTGTAAGTGACCAAAGTTTGATGGAGCTTGGTTCAGCCCGGGCAGTCCACCATTCCGGAGTGGTAGAGTACTTCATAGCGGATCGAAGACTACGACCCCACACATGTATATCTCACCATCGAGGGAACGATCTGCCAAGTGAGCGACATTTAACATGCAAGGGGATAGGAATAGTTACCGGATGGAGAGTAGCGGCCAAGGCACAATGATCAGAAACGTTAGCAGGGATAACGTCGCCTGCAAGAAAGCGATCGTGCATCCAATCCTATTGGAAGAATCGGTCAATCCTGCTACTAGAAGTCCCAGTAGAATGCGTCAGTGTGACCAAAGTGCACGTTTTGCACTCCCAAACGTCTTTCAAGTGCATCGAGCGTATAAACTCGTTTAAATGCGAACAGCAATTAAAATGACTGATCAACAAGACGCCGATCGCACATAAATCGCTACCCAACAATAGACCCCGAGGACTCCTACGCAAAAGATAAGTAATCTCTTTATAAAGGCCAGAACCAGACGGAGCATAGAAGGCAACCAGGCTCAGGCACCTCTACATCGGCAATGGGCATGCCGTTTCCTCTGCAGCCTCGACCACAAGTACGGTCGGTAATAGAATAATGCCCTCCCGTCTGATCTCAACGATGAGGATAGTAATTTGCCTCCCGTTACGGAAATTGTTATTCCAAAGTTGTCTCCTACTTTCTCTGAGATCCACTCTGATTGCCCTCCTTTAGAAAGCCGGAATGCCTTGCAGAGTAACCTTTCTGTGTGGCAAACCTCTGGCCCTGGGGTGTCACAGTTGCTATGAAAGTGGTAAAAAACAAGACTACGGCACCGACTGCATGAATAAGACAGTTCCCGTCGAATTTTCTGGCGCCGCATTAAAAACAGTTCGAAATCCAGGTAGAAGGAAACTGGTAAACAGAAGAAACTGGCAAACAGAACTTCTTGATGGAACGCGATATCAACACAAGGGTCACGTTCAAACTGACTCAACGAACTTAAGCACAGCTCTGGTTCCACTAGGTTAACATTTAATGCAATACTTGTATACACTTGGGGCATCAATCGAAAAAAAGAAATAGCAGCAGAGCAGCATGACTATTGCACCAGTCGCCCGTCACAGTCCATCGGGATGAATCTGAGAGCGGGAGAAAGGGGTTAGTAGCCTACTGGCTCCAGTTGAATCTTCACACTTCGTTGTTTTGTACGGCTGCACACGTTGTTTATGGCTGCTGCGAGGCATAATATCACTGCAGTTAGCGGCGTAGGCGGATTTTGTATCATTTCTGTGACATCCAAGCGCCAGAGACCTGTCCCACAGAAGGGTCACTCTGCAAGGGATGCCGTCTCTCTCTACTCGAGGGCAATTAGAGTGAATCTCGGAGACAGCTAGGGACAACTCTGGGATAGCTATTTCGTCATTAGGATTCGCAATAGGCGGCAAATAACGATTGCCATTGACAAGAGCAGACAGACGTACAGAAAGGCATTGCCGTATTATCGACGGTACAGGCTGCAAAGGACACGACACCGACACACAGTCGCTCCTAACCGGCTCCGTAGGAGTCATCGCTGCAGCAGCAGGAATAACAGAGACTACCTCTCCGATCTTCAGTTCACCAGAAATCTGTAGTGCCACACTACTTGCGGGAGTAACAGACGAACAGCACTCAGAGGAAGGTTGGACATGGGAAGACAGGGCAGTGCAGGCACAACTTAATTATCACCAACCTGAGTGCGGCTCCGCTAATTATGAATTGCGTGCACCACCGTCGAAGCAGCAGCAGGAACGGTGTCAGGCTTTGGTTGCAATGGCGGGAAATCGGGGCAGTGACAGTGAAATCAGTCGGATGATCACCAGAGACGAGGGAAGATGTAGCCTCAAGTTCATTACCAGGGGTAACAAGGTCAGCAACTGTCTAATTACGGAGCTATTCCAAGGAGGACAGGGCAGCTGGTTCCAAGGACGGAAGAAAGACTGGATTTAAAGTCCCGTCGAAATCGAGGTCATTAGAGATGGAGCACAAGCTCGGATTCTGTCAAGAATAGAGAAGGTAAGAGGCCGTATCGTTTCGAAGAAACAACCACGGCCGGCCGGTGTGGCCAAGCGGTTAAAGGCGCTACAGTCTGGAACCGCGTGACCGCTACGGTCGCAGGTTCGAATCCTGCCTCGGGCATGGATGTGTGTGATGTCCTTAGGTTAGTTAGGTTTAAGTAGTTCTAAGTTCTAGGGGACTGATGACCTTAGAAGTTAAGTCCCATAGCGCTCAGAGCCATTTGAACCAAACAACCACGGAATTTTCCTGGAGCGATTTAGGGAAATCACGGAAAATCTAAATCTGGATGGCGGAATGCGAAATTTAATCATTGTCCTCCCGAAAGTGAGTATAGTGTACTAACCATTGCATCACCTCACTCGGTCAGTTGGTTCTAAGATGGCCGCTTTCGCTGCACAGAAAGTACATCCTCTCCTGTCCGTTGTACGTAATATGAATACGATACCCACAAACCTGCCAAAGAGATAGAATGTTGTTTTCGATTTGCATTTCCACCGAACATATGCCGCTATAATATATCAGCCTATGTTGACTTGACCAGCACCAAAGGTGAATGCCACTCACGTCACTATATTGCGACAAATCGTCCTTAGTGTAAATACCATGCTGACTGAACCATCTCTACACTGCAAGGGAAGATGATTACCGTGCTTTGATAGGACCTTGTCTGCTTGAAGGTAATCTATGAATTTCACAAAGGACACATAAATCCCGGTGTCCAAACAAGCAGTATGCATTTGATCCGAGATAATATGAAAAGTACCAACTAACCAGTTGCGAATTTGTAATGATCCAGCTTGAACATTACGCCCATCGGCTTCTCAAATGAATAACTTGCAGTGCCTTTACGTGGAACACTCTTGGACGCCATGAGAAACGGACAGGAGCGGACTAGGTTGCTCTCAGAAACACACCCAACGAAGGAAGAGACGAGACAACGGCAATGACACACACACGCAACGGCACAAACACCACTGAAGTAATAAACTCGCAAACACTTGAGACGCTTCGGCAGAGCGGGTGAGTAAGAAACTACCCGCTCGCTCGGTGCACAAGGCGGAACTGCTACGGAGGCGGAGCAGTATGGGCTACTGCGGAAAATAATAACAGGTTTATTGCCTTTGTACGACCGCATAGGTCACAGTGCAGACAATGTAACTGTAGTTGTTCTTACAAGGGGAGGCCGCCAATTGTGAAATTCAGATTCGATTCATACTGCGCATAATAAAAGCTCATTGCCAGAGGTGTCATGTGGCAAAGCACCAAGATGCACTTCTGAGCCGTTGTCGAGAAAATCGACAGTTAAAAGAAACCGTTGCGGTGAAATACTCTCTACGATTAATAATTTTCTATAGCGTCGTGGCGCAGCGGTAAGTACTCGGGTTCGTAATCCGAAGGTCGCCGGATCGAATCTCGCGCCATACTTTTTTTTATTATTAGTTTTTTATGAATTGCTTATGCATGTTGGTGAAGGCGGATCGCTCTCCAATTGTACCGCCTCCATTTTTCCGTTTTTTTAACAGGGTGTACCAAAGCTCTCCCGTCCGCACTGATTTTCGACGATGTTATAAGTTGTGCTAGGGACCGCATCTACCTTCTTTCGAAGTTAGCAGGCTACTACGCTGTTATGCGTCGGCTCGTTTCGGCTCATTCAACATCTGTCCTTCAAGTGTAACGAGCGAGTAACGGAGTTTATATTTCATACCTGCCGCAGCAAATTTGTGTTCGTGGGGTCTCTATTCTAATTCGAACGTTTTACTTACGTTATCGTATTCGTTTCGGAATACCGTTTCTACGTCTTCCGTTAACTATACGTGGTTAACATTGTGAAGACAATTAATAACATTTGTGAAATACAACTTTGTTTGCGGAAAACATTACGATGTTCGAAGTCGCCAGTTTTTCCACGACAAACAACTTTCAACAACTTATTATATGCATAATTGTTGCAACTGATTGCTGGGAATTATATATATATATATATATATATATATATATATATATATATATATATATATATATATATATATATTTGAATTACTAAAAAAGGTTGCATGGCGCGAGATTCGATTCGGCGACCTTCGAATTACGAACCCGAGCGCTTACCGCTGCGCCACGACGCTGTAGAAAATTATTAATCGTAAAGAGTATTTCACCGCAACGGTTTCTTTTAACTGTCGATTTTCTCGACAACGGCTGAGAAGTGCATCTTGGTACTTTGCCACATTACACCTCTGGCCATGAGCTTTTATTATGCGCAGTATGAATCGAATCTGAATTGCACAATTGGCGGCCTCCCCTTGTTAGTGACCTCGGCGAAACGAAAGTAAATGAGATACTTGAAAAGCTGATAACTCAGCGTTATGACGCATCTCCTACTATAAGTGGCTACAAAACTGTAGTTAATGTTAGAATTAAAGAGGTGTATGAAACTGCTCGCTTTATTCATTGCAATGCACATCAGTTAAATTTTATTGTTGAACGTTGTTTGACAGGCAATAAGCAAGCCGTATCCCTTTTTAGCAACTTCGAAAGAATTTTATCTCTTTTCCTCAACCTCCTAAAAGCACAGTCGTTATTGACGAGATAGGGAAGAAATAAATTACTGTCTGGCCTCTGCCCTTCGGATGGGATTTCAAATCGTGGAGCATAAACACCATATACAAATAGCAGACGGAAATTGTTCAGCGCATAGGAAAAATTATTGACAGTGATAATATTGATTACAGAACAATAAACAATGCTTGAATGTGTGAAGTAACAGACACTTTAAAATAAGTATTAAAAGCCTAGACGGGAAAAATGACGATAATACTGATGAACATGTAGTCTCGTTCTCCCTCTTGAGGGAATCCAAATAATATTGCGAGCTACATGAAGACAGTGTGGCTGTGCAAGTGTGGATTGGTCTGGGGAACTGCACGGATAGCCGAAATGATTAAGGCGACCGCTCGCGATTAGCGAAAAATCTCGTTTCGATTCCCGGACCTACATGTGTCAATAATAGGGAGTATATCCATACCTAATACAGCTAATGTCAAAGAGTTCGCAGTCAGCCAATAAATTTCGTAATATTTAATACAGCCGTGGCTCGTCAGCAATGTCTGTCTCTTCAAACGTGCATGCATTTCTGAAGGAACAGACATTGTAAAATAAAGAAACAGAAACTACAATGTCGTGCCTTGTACATATCAAA
The DNA here is from genome assembly GCF_023898315.1 of Schistocerca nitens. Classification (NCBI taxonomy): domain Eukaryota; kingdom Metazoa; phylum Arthropoda; class Insecta; order Orthoptera; family Acrididae; genus Schistocerca; species Schistocerca nitens. The sequence goes on along the minus strand of NC_064615.1, from coordinate 88,620,342 downwards.
CAGTTTGTCCCACAAGTCAGAGGAGATGCTGATCCTTCGCGTCCGAACGAGTTATTTCTCACCGAACTGGAGACAGAGATTCCACAAGCTCGTTCCCAGGGGCTGCCGGTGATTTCGCGCTGAACCACTCCTATCACGTAGGTGAATGTCTCCACTGAGCGTGTGTGCTGACGCTCAGTAGGGTGTAGAGCCGTGTAGTTTACTGGGCGGTGGTGTTTCGTGTATGAGATATACATGGTCAGACTTTCAATGCAGCCAATAAATTACGTTTGTACCCGTGGAAATTTTAGTGTGGTTTTCCTTGTGTCACTCTCTCCCAGTCGATTCAGGAATATATTCCTGTTTCGTTGTTTTGTGGACTTTATCGATGGAAGTTTTAAGCGTAGGCCATGAAGATCAGAGACAATGCTTTAATTTGAGTCGCTCTCCTGTTTTTGTTTCGTCTAGAGGTAGGCCCGTCATTGTATAGCAGGACGGTATTGAATGTAAGTTTGTTGTAATTTAGTAAAATATACTTGTAATTGTTATGAGAAAATGTGTATTATTGACTTAGTGGGCACCTCTCATGAGAGTAATCATTAATTACAATTGACAAATTTTTTACTGAACTTTGTAGTGCAGGGAGCTCATCTCCCCTAGCAGAATTTAGTCCGCCATTACGCTAAATATTATATAATTACTATATATTATATATTATATCATAATATATATTATATAATAAAATTTCATGTCATAATATTAAATGTTGTAATGCGAGAGACTTCTCAATTTTGAGCTTTCATTAATTTCAAAGTTAAAAAGAGTAGTGATGGATTTCATTTACTAAAATCCACAGCACTGAATGAGTTCAGTATGTTTCATTTGCCGGCCGGTATGGCCGTGCGGTTCTAGGCGCTTCAGTCTCGAACCGCGTGACCACTACGGTCGCAGGTTGAAATCCTGCCTCGGGCATGGATGTGTGTGATGTCATTAGGTTCGTTAGGTTTAAGTAGTTCTAAGCTCTAGGGGACTGATGACCTCAGATGTTAAGTCCCATAGTGCTCAGAGCCATTTGAACCATTTGTTTCATTTTGGCCGCCTAACGGCAGAAGCGATTCTCTCCAGTTTTGCCTTGCAAATAATGAACAAGAAACATGGAAAATCATTCCATTCAATAAGCTCCGCTATATCTCAGTTAATGTTTGTGAAATTTGGTACATAAATAACCAGCATCCCCTGAGACTCATATTAATAACTACAGTTTGCGTACGAATACGCATATTTTCCTTTGTATTTATTAGAAGGCTGTGAGTCGTGCGTTGTGTTTAAAATATAATCGTACGTACTTTGGGGCAGCCGATGTCCGTACGACTGTTATCGCGGTATAAGTTAATTAAGAGTCTCATGCTAGCCCACAATATTTAAAGACACCCCAACCCAAAATCATAAAATATAATTATAAAAATAAAAATATATGACTATCCCATTATAAGTGGCATCAATTCAGTTATGCCGTGATAAGTAGTGAGAAAGTTAACCGAGTCTCAGGGTGAAAGCGAGGCTGGCGATCGTTATCTGAAGTGACCTTACGGGAGGATACTTAAAAGCTGGAAATATTTTTTAAGCGCCATATATTTTCAAAATTGTTTACAAAGCAACCTTATACGCTTCAAAATATTCTCCACTGCAACTGATACATTTGTTCACCGGTGCTCTCCATATTTTTGTAATCATCCTTAGAAATGGCTGACAGCTTCTCCCTTGTTTTTTTTTTCATGACTTCTTCAATGTTGTTAAATAGGTATCCTTTCATGCCCCTTAATCACGCCCCTTTGCATGCGTGGAAATAATAAAATGTCGCGCGGAGTCATGTCAGGCGACTAAGGTGCGTGAGGTAGCGGAACCATGGCATTTTTAGCCAAAACTGTCTAACAGATATGGCTGTGTGGGCAGGTGCGTTGTCGTGGTGGAAGAAACAGCCTCCTGTCTGCCACAAATCGGGTCGTTTTTGACGAACACCGAGCTCCGAGATAACCCACTAATCTTTGACAGTTGATCAATTGTATGTCGACGGTCTGTGAGCACAAGCTACGAATTTTTTCAATATTTTCGTCGATTCGGGCAGTTGACGGACGCCCAGAACGACGTTTGTCGTCAATCGACATGTCGCTATTTTTAAATCGAGCAAACCTCTCGTACACATGAGTTTTTCTCATAACGCCACCTTGGTAAGCTGTTTTCAACATTACAACAATTTCAGCAGCATTTTTACCGAGTATAGAACAAAATCTCGTAGCTGCACGTTGTACACTTAAACTTGCCAGCATAAAAAACGATACAATAACAAAACAGTGCTAGCAAAAGCAATCACTGCAGATGAACAGAACAAGCCACGTCACTAACACAGTCAGCACTGAATTGCCAATGAGATGCACTGTACACACATAACGGCAGAAATGCATACTACGAAAGCTGCGCTCACGGTAATGTTATTCGGCATTTTCTTGGGTAACCCTTCGTACATGTGTAGCAGTGCAGAGAATTTATCTGAATCTGCTAATGAACGCCAAGCAGTACGTCATCCAGTTAGTCTCCCATGACGCATATGGCCAAGAGAGAATGGAATGTTGCCGCGGACGCGACTGTGACTAATCGCTACGCTACGGAGTGTCCGAGGTACGGTCAAAAGGAACGTATCGGCGGGAAACCGACTCACTGACCGTTCAACACGCTGGCAGGTCCCAAACACAACCCATTTTCACGCATTTCACGAACTTTAACCAATAAGATAAAGTAAGGAACGAGGAGGTTCTCCGGAGAATCGGCGAAGAAAGGAATATATGGGAAACACTGACAAGAAGAAGGGACAGGATGGTAGGACATCTGTTAAGACGTAACGGAATAACTTCCTTGGTACTAGAGGGAGCTACAGACGGTAAAAACTGTAGAGGAAAACAGAGATTGGAATACATCCAGCAAATAATTGATAACATAAGTTACAAGTGCTATTCTGAGATGAAAAGGTTGACACAGGAGAGAAATTCGTGGCTGGCCGCATCAAACAGTTCATACCACTATTTGAGCATCACGAATAGTCAATGCTGATAGGTCAGTTCCATTTTTTGTTGTAAAATATGGATGAATTATTAAGTTTTTCATTTTTTATAGTTGCCGTAACTACCTTTCTCTTTTATTATTTCATGGAAATGACAGACAAAAAATAACTGTTTCTGTAAAATTTGTACGATTTTCTTCTTTATTTACTTCGAATGAGAAACACGTTTCACGTCGTGAACATGTCTTTACTTTTTAATGGGGATTTAAATGCGACTGACTTTTTACTGGCAAAACAAAAAATTCTCTTTAAAAAAAATTCAAATGAACACTTTCGATAATAGGCAAAATATAATATTTACAAGAAATAGTTACAGGACAATAGCCAAAATTTCACTAATTTAAAATTTGGAAATTTATGGTAAGGTCATATGGGACCAAACTGCGGAGGTCATCGGTCCCTAAGTTTACGCACTACTTAATCTAACTTAAAATAACTTACGTTAAGAACAACACACACACCGATGCCCGAGGGAGGACTCGAACCTCAACGGGAGGAGCCGCCGGGACCGTGAAAAGACGCCCAAGAGCGCGCGGCTACTCCGCGCGGCTTTCACTAATGAATTAATCCACTGTCGAATATTTAATGTCCAGTCTATTCACGTATAGTCGTCCTAAACTGTGTTCATCTATATGATGACTCCTTTCGCCAAAGACAATATCATTCGAAGACGGTACCAATCGTTCAGCAACAACAAAACTTCCTGCCAAACTCCTGTTTACAAAAATTTTATATAAAAATAAAATACTTTAGCACTACATTTATGGTAAATTGTGATGTCGGCTATGTAACCGGCCCGCAAAATGTAAAAATACTTGTTATAACAGAGACCAAACAATTTTTTTTTTTTTGGTCATCAGTCTACTGACAGGTTTGATGCGGCCCGCCACGAATTCCTTTCCTGTGTTAACCTCTTCATCTCAGAGTAGCACTTGCAACCTACGTCCTCAATTATTTGCTTGACGTATTCCAATCTCTGTCTTCCTCTATAGTTTTTGCCCTCTACAGCTCCTAGTACCATGGAAGTCATTCCCTCATTTCTTAGCAGATGTCCTATCATCCTGTCCCTTCTCCTTATCAGTGTTTTCCACATATTCCTTTCCTCTCCGATTCTGCGTAGAACCTCCTCATTCCTTACCTTATCAGTCCATCTAATTTTCAACATTCGTCTATAGCACCACATCTCAAATGCTTCGATTCTCTTCTCTTCCGGTTTTCCCACAGTCCATGTTTCACTACCATACAATGCTGTACTCCAGACGTACATCCTCAGAAATTTCTTCCTCAAATTAAGGCCGGTATTTGATATTAGCAGACTTCTCTTGGCCAGAAATGCCTTTTTTGCCATAGCGAGTCTGCTTTTAATGTCCTCCTTGCTCCGTCCGTCATTGGTTATTTTACTGCCTAGGTAGCAGAATTCCTTAACTTCATTGACTTCGTGACCATCAATCCTGACGTTAACTTTCTCGCTGTTCTCATTTCTACTACTTCTCATTACCTTCGTCTTTCTCCGATTTACTCTCAAACCATACTGTGTACTCATTATAGACTGTTCATTCCGTTCAGCAGATCATTTAATTCTTCTTCACTTTCACTCAGGATAGCAATGTCATCAGCGAATCGTATCATTGATATCCTTTCACCTAGTATTTTAATTCCACTCCTGAACCTTTCTTTTATTTCCATCATTGCTTCCTCGATGTACAGATTGAAGAGTGGGGGCGAAAGGCTACAGCCTTGTCTTACACCCTTCTTAATACGAGCACTTCGTTCTTGATCGTCCACTCTTATTATTCCCTCTTGGTTGTTGTAAATATTGTATATGACCCGTCTCTCCCTATAGCTTACCCCTACTTTTTTTCAGAATCTCGAACAGCTTGCACCATTTCATATTGTCGAACGCTTTTTCCAGGTCGACAAATCCTATTAAAGTGTCTTGATTTTTCTTTAGCCTTGCTTCCATTATTAGCCGTAACGTTAGAGTTGCCTCTCTCGTCCCTTTACTTTTCCTAAAGCCAAACTGATCGTCACCTAGCGCATTCTCAATTTTCTTTTCCATTCTTCTGTATATTATTCTTGTAAGCAGCTTCGATGCATGAGCTGTTAAGCTGATTGTGCGATAATTCTCGCACTTGTCAGCCCTTGCCGTCTTCGGAATTGTGTGGATGATGCTTTTCCGAAAGTCAAATGGTATGTCGCCAGACTCATATATTCTACACACCAACGTGAATAGTCGTTTTGTTGCCACTTCCCCCAATGATTTTAGAAATTCTGATGCAATGTTATTTATCCCTTCTGCCTTATTTGACCGTAAGTCCTCCAAAGCTCTTTTAAATTCAGATTCTAATACTGGATCCCCTATCTCTTCTAAATCGACTCCTGTTTCTTCTTCTATCAGATCAGACAAATCTTCACCTCATAGAGGCTTTCAATGTATTCTTTCCACCTATCTGCTCTCTCCTCTGCATTTAACAGTGGAATTCCCGTTGCACTCTTAATGTTACCACCGTTGCTTTTAATGTCACCAAAGGTTATTTTGACTTTCCTGTATGCTGAGTCTGTCCTTCCGACAATCACATCTGTTTCGATGTCTTCACATTTTTCCTGCAGCCATTCCGTCTTAGCTTCTCTGCACTTCCTATTTATTTCATTCCCCAGCGACTTGTATTTCTGTATTCCTGATTTTCCCGGAACATGTTTGTACTTCCTCCTTTCATCAATCAACTGAAGAATTTCTTCTGTTACCCATGGTTTATTTGCAGCTACCTTCTTTGTACCTATGTTTTCCTTCCCAACTTCTGTGATGGCCCTTTTTAGAGATGTCCATTCCTCTTCAACTGTACTGCCTACTGCGCTATTCCTTATTGCAAAATAAAAAATCGCCAGTCTCCGGACTGGATGAAAGATGCCATTCCCCAAATTGGGGAAACAATGTCTGGCGTCCACAGGACGAGACAGAACGCGTGGCCAGAGATGAAAGGTCAACCTGTCACAACCTGCCTTGCGACCTCTCCTAATGATGGGAACGACCTGCATCTCTTTGGACTCGTGTGATAGTTTAAATTGTTGTCTCAGTTTGGGGCGGAAAACTACCCCTAAAAGGCAGAAAAGCGGCAATGACCAACGGCATGAGCATGCAGAATGCAACGGAAACCACCTCATTAAAGACACATCATGCGTAAGCAAAGGACATGTGGCCCGTAACTGAGACAGGGTGGTGACGATCTCTCCATTGGCAAAAGATTCCAGACTAGTCCCCCATATCGGATCTCCGGGAGGGGACTGCCAACGAGGAGGTGACCATGACAAGAAGACTGAATAATCAACGAAAAGATAAAATTCTACGAATGGAATGTTTGAACGTGCTAGGGAAGCTAGAAAATGCAAAGTCTCGGTCTAGATAAAGTGGGGGCCAGTGAAGTGAAATGGAAAGAAGGCAAGGATTCCTGATCAGGTGAGTAATGATACTACCGACAGCAGCTGACGCGTAAGTCGCTATGAATAGGAAGGTAGCGCAGAAAGTTACTGTGAACGGTTCAGTGATAGGTTCGTTCTCATCAGAATCGACAACAAATCAACACCGGCAACAACAGATCATGTATACATACCGACGTCGCAAGCAGAAGGTGAACAGGCAGAAAAATATAATAGGATACTAAACCGGTAATTCAGTTCGTAAAGGGAGATTAAAAACTAAGTGTTGGGCGATTGGAATGCGGTTGTAGGGGAAGGAGCAGAGGTAAGTATTATGGAAGAATGTGGGCTAGGATCCAGGAATGAGAGGGGAGAAAGACTAATTGAGTTCTGCAATAAATTTCAACTAGTAATAGGGAATACTCTGTTCCAGAATCACAAGAGGAAGGGGTATAATTGCAAAAGGTCGGGAGTTACAGGAAGATTTCAGTTAGCATCGTGGTCAGGCACATTCAGATATTTGGCTGTAAGGCTTAACCAGGATTATATATGGACTCAGGTCATCATTTAGTAGTGGTGAAGAGTAGATACGCTGGAAGTTTTCTGAGGTAATAAACATTGCAGTAATAAATAGCTCAGTAGGCAGTTCAGGTGAAGAGGAACTGACATCTCTGAAAAGGGCAGCAGTTGGAAAGAAAAACATAGGTACACAGAAGGTAAATGCGAAATGAACATGGGTAACACTGGAAATACTTCACTTGATCGATAAATGAAGGAAGTATAAAAATCTCCAACGAAGTTCAGGTATGCAGAAATACAAGTCACTTAGGAATAAAATAAATAAGAAGAGCAGAAAAACTAAGGTGAAATGTAGTAATGATAATTGTGAAAAAATCGAAAGAGAAATATTTATCGGAAGGACTGACTCAACATATAGAAAAGTAAAAATAACCTTCCTTGAAAATAAAAGCAAGGATGTTAAGAGTGCAATGGAAATTCCACTGTTAATTGCAGAGGAGAGAGCGGGTAGATGGAAAGAGTATATTGAGGGACTCTGCCATCCTGATGACAGGATGGAAGACGAAACAGGTGAAGATAGGGCAGAGATAGGTGAACGAGTATTGGAATTTAAAAGGGCTTTGGAAGACTTAGAATCTGATAAGGCAGTAGGGATTGATAATATTCCATCCGAATTTCTAAAACCAATGTCGGAAATGTTAACAAAACTGCTACTCACGTTGGTATGTAGAATGTATAAGACTCCCGATATACCGACAACATCCGCAAAATTCCGAAGATTGCACGAGCCGACAAGTGCAAGAATTTCGGCACAATCAGGTAACAGCTCAATTGCTGTCGAGTCTAATACACAGGAGAATGGAAAGAAGTCGACTCAAGACACTTTCATAGAATATGTCGATTGGAAAAAGCTTTCTAAATCCTGAGAAAAGGGACAGTAAGAGTGGTAGAAGTGCTCGAATTAAAAAGGGTACGAGACAGGGATGTAATCATTCTCTCCTACTGTTCAGCATATGGATCGAAGAATCAATGACGGGAATAAACGAAGAAAGACTCAGGAGTGGGATTAAAATTCAAGCTGATAAGATATCAGTGATAAGGTTCGCTGATGACATTGTCATCCTCAGTGGTAGTGAAGAAGAATTACAAGATTTGTTGAATGGAATGAACAGTCCAACGAGTACAGATTCTGGATTGAGGATCAATTGAAAAAAGATAAACTTAATTAGAAGTAGGAGAAATGTGAATAGCGAGAAGCTTGACTTCAATACTGGTGGTCATGAAGTAGACGAAGTTAAGGAATTCTGCTACCTTGGAAGCAAAATAACCCATGATGGACATAGAAAGGTTGACGTAAAAAGCGGATTGCACAGGCGAAGAAGGCGTTCCTGTCTAAGAGCAATCTGCTAGACTCAAAGATAGGCCATAACTTGCGGAAGGAATTTCTGAGAATGTGAATTTGGAGCACAGCAGAGTACGGTAGTGATTCGTGGACTGTGGGAAAACCGGAACAGAAGGGAATCGAAGCATTTGAGATGTGGTGCAGCAGACGAATGTAGAAAATTAGGTAAAATGATGAGGAATGAAGACGTCTGTGCAGAATCGCAGAGGAAAGCAATGTATGGAAAACATTGACAAGAAGACGGACAGAATGATGGAATATCTGTTAAGACGTTACAGAATCACTTCCACGCTATTAGAAGAAGCTGTAGTTGGATTGGAATACATCCAGCGGTAGCTGAGGACGTACAGGGTGTTTCAAAAATGACCGGTATATTTGAAACGGCAATAAAAACTAAACGAGCAGCGATAGAAATACACCGTTTGTTGCAATATGCTTGGGACAACAGTACATTTTCAGGCGGACAAACTTTCGAAATTACAGTAGTTACAATTTTCAACAACAGATGGCGCTGCAAGTGATGTGAAAGATATAGAAGACAACGCAGTCTCTGGGTGCGCCATTCTGTACGTCGTCTTTCTGCTGTAAGCGTGTGCTGTTCACAACGTGCAGGTGTGCTGTAGACAACATGGTTTATTCCTTAGAACAGAGGATTTTTCTGGTGTTGGAATTCCACCGGCTAGAACACACTGTTGTTGCAACAAGACGAAGTTTTCAACGGAAGTTTAATATAACCAAAGGACCGAAAAGCGATACAGTAAAGGATCTGTTTGAAAAATTTCAACGGACTGGGAACGTGACGGATGAACGTGCTGGAAAGGTAGGGCGACCGCGTACGGCAACCACAGAGGGCAACGCGCAGCTAGTGCAGCAGGTGATCCAACAGCGGCCTCGGGTTTCCGTTCGCCGTGTTGCAGCTGCGGTCCAAATGACGCCAACGTCCACGTATCGTCTCATGCGCCCGAGTTTACACCTCTATCCATACAAAATTCAAACGCGGCAACCCCTCAGCGCCGCTACCATTGCTGCACGAGAGACATTCGCTAACGATATAGTGCACAGGATTGATGACGGCGATATGCATGTGGGCAGCATTTGGTTTACTGACGAAGCTTATTTTTACCTGGACGGCTTCGTCAATAAACAGAACTGGCGCATATGGGGAACCGAAAAGCCCCATGTTGCAGTCCCATCGTCCCTGCATCCTCAGAAAGTACCGGTCTGGGCCGCCATTTCTTCCAAAGGAATCATTGGCCCATTTTTCAGATCCGAAACGATTACTGCATCACGCTATCTGGACATTCTTCGTGAATTTGTGGCGGTACAAACTGCTTAGACGACACTGCGAACACCTCTTGGTTTATGCAAGATGGTGCCCGGCCACATCGCACGGCCGACGTCTTTAATTTCCTGAATGAATATTTCGAAGATCGTGTGATTGCTTTGGGCTATCCGAAACATACAGGAGGCGGCGTGGATTGGCCTCCCTATTCGCCAGACATGAACCCCTGTGACGTCTTTCTGTGGGGACACTTGAAAGACCAGGTGTACCGCCAGAATCCAGAAACTATTGAACAGCTGAAGCAGTACATCTCATCTGCATGTGAAGCCATTCCGCCAGACACGTTGTCAAAGGTTTCGGGTAATTTCATTCAGAGACTACGCCATATTATTGCTACGCATGGTGGATATGTGGCAAATATCGTACTATAGAGTTTCCCAGACCGCAGCGCCATCTGTTGTTGAAAATTATAACTACTGTAATTTCGAAAGTTTGTCTGCCTGAAAATGTACTGTTGTCCCAAGCATATTGCAACAAACGGTGTATTTCTATCGCTGCTCGTTTAGTTTTTATTGCCGTTTCAAATATACCGGTCATTTTTGAAACACCCTGTACGTTGTACGAGGGTGAGTCAAATGAAAACCTTAAATACTTTTTTAAACATTTTTATTGTGCGGAAGTACAAAGCTGTATCACTTTTCAACATAATCTCCCCCACGCTCAAGGAAAGTCCTCTAGCGTTTACAGAGTGCATAAATTCCTTTAGAAAAAAATTTTTTGGTAATCCGCGCAACCACTCATGCACCGCGTGGCGTACCTCTTCATCAGAACGGAACTTCTTTCCTCTCTTTTCGTCTCTGAGTGGTCCAAACATATGGAAATCACTTGGAGCAAGGTCTGGTGAGTATGGCATACGAGGAAGACACTCAAAATTCAGGTCTGTGATCGTTGCCACTGTTGTACGGGCAGTGTGCGGCCTTGCATTGACATGTTTCAAAAGGACACCTGCTGACAGCAATCCATGTCGCGTTGATTGGATTGGAGGCCGCAGACGATGTTTTAGGAGATCTGTGTATGATGCACTGGTGATAGTGGTCCCTCTAGGCATGTAATGCTCCAAAATGACGCCTTTTTCGTCTCAAAAGAGAGTCAGCATAACCTTCCCTGCTGATGGTCCTGTTCGAAACTTCTTGGTTTTGGTGATGAGGAATGGCGACATTCCTAGCTCGCTCTCTTCGTTTCCGGTTGGTGGAAGTGAACCCAGGTTTCGTTCCCAGTAACGATTCTTGCAAGGAAGCGAACACCTTCTCGTTCAAAGCGCCGAAGAAGTTCTTCACAAGCATCTACACGTCGTTCTCTCATTGCAGGAGTCAGCTACCGTGACACTCATCTTGCAGACACTTTGTGAAACTGGAGCACATCATGCACAATGTTGTGTCCTGACCCACGACTAATCTGCAAACATGCTACAATTTCATTCAGTGTCACTATGGCTTCAACTGCTGCAAAGTTCTGTGGAGTCACAACTAGTTGTGTCTGACCTGGACGAGGAGCATCTTCTACTGAAGTCACACCATTTGCAAACTTCCTACTCCATTCGTAGACTTGCTGCTGTAAAAAACATGCATCACCGTACTGAACCTTCATTCGTCGATGAATTTCAATAGGTTTCACACCTTCACTACGCAAAAACCGAATAACACAACGCTGTTCTTCCTTGGTGCAAGTCGCAAGTGGAGCGGATATGTTTATACAGATAATGCGACGGTATATGTGCATCTGCACTATGCTGCTACCTACAGGCCCTTCTGGACGCTGTTTGTAGCACGCTTACCAACTTACAGGATAACGGAGCGAAATTTCGATTTCTTATTATAAATTTAAGGTTTCCATTCGACTCGCCCTCGTAAGTAATACTCCGAGACGGAAATGTCGACACAAGAGAGAAATTCGTGGCGGGCCGTAGGAAACCAGTGAAAATCAATAAAAAAGATTCATTTCCTTTTCTTCGACATCAACCCATCGACCTTCCCTCCTTTAAGTTCATTTTTTTATTTTATTTTTTTCACGACTCCTTCTTTCGATGGCGATCCTCATTTGTGTGACGGACGAAGTGTTGTGCCGAATTTAATTTCCAACGCTAATCGTCGATTTTTAATATTTCTTGTTCTACTGTTTCGCCTCAAAGACTGATAAATCACACAAATCATAGCTACTATCCAGAATGGAAACATCCCCTAGGCTATGGCTAAGCCATGTCTCCGCAATATCCTTTCTTTCAGGAGTGCTAATCCTGCATGGTTCGCAGGACAACTTCTGTAAAATTTGGAAGGTAGGAGACGAGGTACTGGCGGATGTGAAGCTGTGAGGACGGGGCGTGAGTCGTGCTTGGGTAGCTCAGTTGGTAGAGCACTTACCCGTGAAAGGCAAAGGTCCCGAGTTCGAGTCTCGGTCCGGCACACACTTTTAATCTGCCAGGAAGTTTCATAGGTACTATATCTGAAAATGTATGTATAGGGTTTCGCCTCTAAGAGACGTCAGGCGCATTATCTTTGATGTTTCGGCTGGTATCTGCAGTTTTGTTTTTGCAACGTCTAGCTTGAGTCAGCCGAAACAAATATTGCTTATTGGACAGTCCTAAAGCATCGACCGCACACCGGCCAGTGCAGCGCTGCGTAACGGCGTCAGGAAGGCGCTGACCAGCGCGCCAGTGGGAAGAGCGGGCAGCGCCACACCTGCAGGAAGACAGAGTTCAGCGCCCCCTGTCAACACTGACTTAACCAGCTGCCCATCGCTGGCCGCCCAAGTTCGGTAGCAGACTTGGAGAGCATCAGTACTGAGTAAAAGGAAGACTTAGTGTGGTGTCACCGCCAGACACCACACTTGCTAGGTGGTAGCTTTAAATCGGCCGCGGTCCATTAGTACATGTCGGACCCGCGTGTCGCCACTGTCAGTGATCGCAGACCGAGCGCCACCACACGGCAGGTCTCGAGAGACGGACTAGCACTCGCCCCAGTTGTACGGACGACTTAGCTAGCGATGCACACTGACGAAGCCTCGCTCATTTGCAGAGCAGATAGTTAGAATAGCCTTCAGTTAAGTCAATGGCTACGACCTAGTAAGGCGCCATAGTATTACGTTGCATGATCTACGGAGTCTCACTTGTATCGTCAAGAGCGATGCACAACAATGATGGATTAAAGTTAAGTATTCCAGCAGCTACGTACTTTTCTTTATAGCATTCATTACGTATCCTGTTTCAGACCTATCTCTAGCCTCCGTGAGTTTAACGCGTGCATTCGGCCTCCTCAACCAAGTAGTGCGCGTAGTGTTGGCTAACTGCTAACACTACACTTAGCCTGCGTGCTAGGCTTGGGAACAGATCGTCAATACACCTGTATGTAGGAGGCACAGAAAGCCCAGGAAACAAAGTATTGTTTCATCCCTTAATAGAAATAAGGAGTTGATTAATTGCCAAGCGTTTTGTACAGATTGTGGATGGGGCTGTAATCAGTTACTCTCGGTTGCACAACAAATAGGTAAACTTTATTTAAGGAATTAAAGTTTTAAAACAATCTCTTAATAAAACACTATTGACGGTAAGACGGCTGAAGGCCTTATCACAAAAAAATTCCACGATTTTAGGGCTGAAGGCCACCAACAATAACCTCAAACAACAAACGGCTAAAGGCCTGAATTAGAAGCCAGAAAAATAATTCCAAATAGCACTTTTAAAATAAATACCTTGCTTTTGAAACAAGTTTGCTTAAAAAAAACTTACTGTAACACGGCTGAAGGCCTTATCACGAAAGAAGTCAAATTATTGATCAGTAATTAGAAAATCACAAATATCCTTGAAACAAACACCACAATCAAAGGAATCAGGACAAGCGGTTCTCGGTAAGTGTTCCAGGGGTCGGTCTGGGAAGGTAATTCAAACATAAGGTAAGGTGAGACAGGCAGCCAAGAGCTGTACTCACGTAATAGGATGGCAACTCAAACTAGGGGCAGCTGAAGCGCCGACCGACTGACTAACCAGCCCGCCTAACATCCGATCACTGACTGGTACAACGATAGACTATTTTTAAGCAAGGCCGAAGAGACAGACATCCACTAAAGGATGTGCAGATGAGGTCTCGCAAGATCCAGGATGATGAGCTGAAATCGGTTTGCAAATTTAAATACCTGGGGTCGTACATACAGAGGGATGGAGGACTGGAAAGCGATATACAACACCGAATAAATTGCGGTTGGAACAACTGGAGGAAAATTAGTGTATTGTTGTGTCACAAGCAGGTGAGCATTGGGTTGAAAGGGAAAGTGTACAAGTCGGTGGTAAGGCCTGCTATGATATATGGGGCAGAGACATGGCCAATCACAGTAGCCCCGGAAAGGAAGATGGAAGTGGCGGATCCTGAGGTGGATGTGTGGGGTAACAAGGAAGGACAGGGTTACAAATGAATTTGTTAGAGGAGTTGTGAAAGTGGGACCCATGGGGAAAAAGATACAAGAGAGCAGACTGAGGTGGTATGGGAACTTACAGAGAAAAGGGGAAGATTGTGGTGTCACCGCCAGACACCACACTTGCTAGGTGGTAGCTTTAAATCGGCCGCGGTCCATTAATACATGTCAGACCCGCGTGTCGCCACTGTCAGTGATAGCAGACCGAGCGCCACCACACGGCAGGTCTAGAGAGACGTACTAGCACTCGCCCAGTTGTACGGACGACGTAGCTAGCGATACACACTGACGAAGCCTCGTTCATTTGCAGAGCAGATAGTTAGAATAGCCTTCAGCTAAGTCAATGGCTACGACCTAGCAAGGCGCCATTAGTAACATTGCATGTATCTATGGAGTCTCACTTATATCGTCAATAGCGATGTACCACAAGGATGGATTAAAGTTAAGTATTCCAGCAGCTACGTACTTTTCTTTATAGCATTCATTACGTATCCTGTTTCAGACCTAACTACTAGCCTGCGTGAGTTAACGCGAGCCTTTCGGCTACTTCCGAGTGGCGTGGCTGTCTTGTTACGCCACAACAAAGATTATATTGGAAACAGAGTTGAAGATATAAAGATTGAAGGAGCGAGAAGTTGAGGAAGACCGAAGATGAGGTGGATTGGTAAGATATCCGGGGACCTAAGGGAGAAAGGATGGAAGAAGGAAGAGGCAATGGATACAGTACTATGGAGGAGAAGGATCCAGAAGAGCAACACCGACCCTACGTGGCGTGGGACAAGGCGACGATAAAGTAGAAGAAGGAGAAGAAGAAGAAGAGACAGACAGCACGTCTTCAGAAAACACCCAAGGCTGAAGGAAACACTAGAACCAAGGTAGACCTCCCAAAAAATATGCACAGTACAATAGGCCGTCAAACTACACGCCGAGGAAAGGTACACTGCCGGAAAAGTACGCTAACGTCCAGGGCAGCTAACTGGGACGTTAGCGGCCACAAGGCAGAAAATACTGCTGGTTGCACTTCGCTAATAAAAATAATACTAAATTCAGTGATGAATAAGAAATAGAGAAAGACGGCTACAATATTTCACCACCTCGAAACACTTCACTCGTTGTGGCCAAGCTCAGCGGCCCTGGGAGCAACAACCTGCTGAACAAAGGCGAGATCTCAGAATAGTCGAGGTTGAATTAGCAGTTAACTCTTCACTCAAACGTCCAGAGTTCGGTGTGCAATAAAGTAGTCACTATGCAGCTACCCCTCCTCGATCCGGCAGTGGCAGCACGCCGCCAGTGGCCCCGCCTTGCACCTCGCACTGCACGGACCTGCTCGCTGCTGCGTCCCCAACCGACCTGACGTCCGTTCACATCTCTTCACCAAATCCAGTACGCAGACAGAACTAAAATAACTGCTCATTCAAAACCACAAGATACACACGGATACGGGAAAACAATTCCACCAACAACTCACAATACTACAACCAGTCACTGTGAAACAACACAGACGAATTATAAGTCCGCACAAACACAGAGACTCCACAAGTGGTCGGAAGACCAAATGCACGTCGTCCACCAACGGTCGTCCTCACTCAACTCAGGCACGGGAAAGGTCCCAGTCAAAATCTGGAACTGACAACTTATTGCCATGAGGACACTTCGACGGGCGGACACACACACAGAGTTGAAAGTTGCACTACTCGAATATCACGGTCCATTCAACTAAAACTCGCTGAATCTGGTCCTTGACCCGCTCGTGCACTCTCGCGACCACATCCTTCCGTCGGACAGTGCATGTGTGTCGTCAGCAGTCGGGCGAGTGCTGGCTGTCCGCAACTCACTGCTGCTCCCTCCCAACTAGCTCGACACACCATGACCCAGAAATACTAGATGAGTCTCCAAAGATGGTACCACAGAACGCGCTATCGATTAGCGCTGCTGCTGCCACTCACGGACAGACAAGGCGAGCAAACTTAGTGGCGCCAGTGAACAGACTAAGAAAACGAGACGCCACTATCGCTATTACAAGACGCCTAGCTGTGAACTGCATCAACGCATCAGAATTTTACGTTCCCATTCAGCAGAGCGGCCCCAAATTAGTCCTGCGCGATATTCCTTTTGTCGACGTATATTAAAAGGGAGAGTGAAACACGAGGAGTAAGCAGTGCTCCAGCATGGACAGTACCGCCCTATACCGCTATACAGCACTGACTGCAGCCGCCATGTGGAAGCGCTGCTCTGTGGCTGCAGCAGCGTTGTTGGATCTATGTGTTTTACTGTTCTTCTTAATACTTATGGATAAAACTAATAACGTACTAGAGCAATTTGGGACAGCTCTATCGAATGGGTGGGTAAAATTCTGATTTAAAAAATCGTTGCCGGCCTTTGTGACCGAGCGGTTCTAGGCACTTCAGTCTGGAACCGCCCTACCGCTACGGTCGCAGATTCGAATCCTGCTTCGGACATGGGTGTGTGTGATGTCATTATGTTACTTAAGTTTAAGTAGTTCTAAGTTCTAGAGGACTGATGACCTCAGATGTTAAGACCCATAGTGCTCAAAGCCATTTGAACCATTTTCTTTAAATCATTTTGTTTGTAATTGGAAACTAACCGACGCATCCGTTGATGCAGGGGATCGTGTGAAGGACGTTGTGAACAGTATTTTTTGGACTGATCCCAACTACACGTTGCAACAACGAAATCGCAAATATCTGCCGAAACACCGGAGAAAATGCGTCCGACGACCCATAGGAGACACACACACACACACACACACACACATATATATATATATATATATATATATATATATATATATATATATGATTGAAGCGATTTCATAAATTCACTGTAGCTCCATTCATTGACATACGGTCACGACACACTACAGATACGTAAAAAAACTCATAAAGTTTTGTCCGGCTGAAGCCGCACTTCAGGTTTCTGCCGCCAGAGCGCTCGAGAGCGCAGTGAGACAAAATGGCGACAGGAGCCGAGAAAGCGTATGTCGTGCTTGAAATGCACTCACATCAGTCAGTCATAACAGTGCAACGACGCTTCAGGACGAAGTTCAACAAAGATCCACCAACTGCTAACTCCATTCGGCGATGGTATGCGCAGTTGAAAGCTTCTAGATGCCTCTGTAAGGGGAAATCAACGGGTCGGCCTGCAGTGAGTGAAGAAACGGTTACAAGACACGTGTATCTGGACATGCTGGAAAATTGGCTCATGCTACAACTGGAGACCGACAGCGCCGACTTCATCTTTCAACAGGACGGTGCTCCACCGCACATCCATCATGATGTTCGGCATTTCTTAAACAGGAGATTGGAAAACCGATGGATCGGTCGTGGTGGAGATCATGATCAGCCATTCATGTCATGGCCTCCACGCTCTCCCGACTTAACCCCATGCGATTTCTTTCTGTGGGGTTATGTGAAAGATTCAGTGTTTAAACCTCCTCTACCAAGAAACGTGCCAGAACTGCGAGCTCGCATCAACGATGCTTTCGAACTCATTGATGGGGACATGCTGCGCCGAGTGTGGGAGGAACTTGATTATCGGCTTGATGTCTGCCGAATCACTAAAGTGGCAGATATCGAACATTTGTGAATGCCTAAAAAAACTTTTTGAGTTTTTGTATGTGTGTGCAAAGCATTGTGAAAATATCTCAAATAATAAAGTTATTGTAGAGCTGTGAAATCGCTTCAATCATTTGTAATAACCCTGTATATCGTAAAATGTGTAGCTGTCTTGAGTATTGAGCCTCTGTTCTCCTCTAATCCACTTATTCTCTCTCTGAGTCACCACAGTAGCCGCAAAAAAAAAAGTGCTCTCCCACAGAGAAAAAATTCCGGTGGCTCTGTGGCGGGCTAACCCGATGATATTGAGTATCGCGTTAGTCGATAGTCGAGACTGTTTTTTTTACTTTTTCCGTTCCAACCACGGCCGGTTTTGAAGAGCTGTATTATAAAAGGGATTCACTCTGTCGTTTTAGGCTTCCATGGCGAACATTTTCGATGAGAAAGAAAGGCTTTCAAAAAGCACGCCCGTCGCGACTGTGTAAATTTCACTACATAGCCTATAGAGTAGAAAAATAGTGCTTGCCTTCTTGACATGTTGACTAGTATATATGTTCCGTTTACCGTTTGTAATACGAAAATTGCAAGGCTCTGAGTCACTTTTATAATTACGTCGTTAATTCCCGACAATTTTCCGACAAAGGCCGATTCTTTGTATAAGTAACATCGGCAACAGGGAATGCAAACGCGTTCGTTAAGTAAAGCATTTTACTTTGACAGCACTTGTCCAAATCATCATGGACTATATTGTAAGCTGGCTGTATGAGGAGTAATTTCCATAATCTATCCCGCAGGCGGCTTGGTTTCCGAGTACGTGTGTCGAGATCTCTTTGTCCTGCCGGAGTTAATGATGCTTCGGGTAGATGATGTCGCGCTGGTGGCTGTCTTGCTTCCGGTCGGCCACGTGCTTTACTTCGGCTTGTACTGTAGTTTTCATTCGGGATGCCGTTTTCGCCATCTCGGGATAAGCTAAGTCGAAATTCCGTTAATGGTTAACAGAACACTTTTTGGATTATCATGGGTGAACTCAGGAAATTACTACATCATTTCTCGTCCTTTTAAACGCACTTAATTCAGTTAGTCTAGTTAAAATTGTTTAGTTTGCTAACACTGTATTATTTTTCTATGCTTGCGTCACGGCGATTGTTAGTTCAACGCAGTTTTTCAGAGACAGGTTAGCTTTTCAAATGCGAATCTTTAAACCAACTGTCTTTTATTAGTCAGCATGCAGCAACTAAACTGAAATAGGCTTTTACGTTTAGTTAATACTAGATCTTCACATCGTATTCCGTCGACTGAAAAACCTACGGATTACTAACATGCTCACACACAATTACCCCGACGCGTGAAGTGAAGCATTTTCAGATGCACTGGATTCTGCGTGATTTATTTTAAGAACCATTGCATGCGCAGCGTGGTGTCTTTCAGTCAGTTTACAGTTGAATTTTACGTTACAGAAGCGTCTGTATGTCTAAGTATATCTGTATGTCTCTGTGCATGTGTCGCTGATGGCTCCCATGTACCAGTCCTAAACTGGTGGATCCACCTTTGGACATGGAACACATCTGTGGAAGTAATGTGCGCTGGATCCACCTTCGCACCCTATACCGGACATGGGTTATTTTGCACCCGCCTCTGAACAGTTAGTGTGGCAAAGCAGAGCTGAGCTTTTTCGTCCTTGTTGCGCAGGTAAGAATTAACGTTAGGGTCATGAGAAGAACAGAGAAAAGTGAAAATTTGCACACTGCTATGTAGATACAAGCTAGCTTCAGTAATTATTATCGTTGTTCTGCACGTCAGTTATTATCACTGTCTTGAGCTTTTGAAAGTTATCAATCACATATGCTAATTCACACTTCATACTGCGTTTTGGAATACTGCTGTTAAATACTTCTCTACAATTCTATATTGATAGTGTTGTTTAGCCACGTTTCATGTTCACAAAGTTGCTCAGTTATATTATGTTCATGTTATAGTATATAGACAAATCAGATTAAAAATTAATTGCCTGTCAAAATTAGAACATTTTTTTTAACGCAGTAACTTTTTGCAAGTAGAAGGCTGCACATAAATAGATATATGAAAGTTATACAGTAGTTCAATCATAAACCAAACAATTCTAGAGGTTTTCATATGTCGACGTAGTTTCACTATGGCAGACCTCAAGTCATCGTATAGTAAGAAATGGAAGATTCACAATGTACCTGTGTTGTTAGTGTAACCAGCTCCATCTGCCGAAAGATTCACTCGCCAATTATGGTTGACAATAATGATTTCGGTAGAACGAACTTCTTTAGTTTTACCATAGTGGCTATCACACAACGTAAATGTGAACTGATGTACTGCATTTCTCTGACTGATTTATGGAATTTTAAGAGAAATCTTTCTTGCGAAGATGCCTCTGTTCATAGTCTCCGAAAGGGCAACCACTTGGCCTAACATGTATGAGGAATCGCGAAGTTCCTTGAATCTTTTCTGTCTCTACAATTACTTTTGCTGATTACAGATTTCCAAGAAAGATGTGCAGTAGACAAGCATTTCTTACTACGACTGGAATAATCACGGTAAACTACTTTCACTGACACAGAAAATAATTACGAGAAATCATAAATGTCAGAGAACATCGGACCACATTAACAACATGAACAGAGATATAATGCCTAGCCTCCAACATGATGGAAATCTTCCGTATTTATGTGTTATCGACAAAACCCGATTTTAGGATGAACTAGTTTAGCCTAGGTTAAACTCGTTTATCCTGTTACCGATAGGATAAAACAGCTTAGCCTAGGTCGAATCGGTTTATCCCAGTTATAATTTACATGCTTTAGGATAAACTGGTACGTCCTAGTCTGAACTAATTTCGCATATTTTTGGGATTTGAGGTCCGCCTGTTACGCAAAACATCGTTTTTCTCAGTACCCAAACATATTTCGGCACCACTGTGCCATCATCAGTGGGTTTTCGCTTTTATTTATTCTTTACATTTGGTAAGCATGAATTTTCTGGACCACATTTCTGTTAATTATTACAGGTAACTTGTCATGTTTTCGTGTGGCAAGCATTTCCATTCTCCGCATCATGCTGAGATGTTGTGATGCATACATAGCTATAACAAGTATTTTCCAAAAATAACGTAGTAAAACGCTTTTAACTACACCAGAACACAGTGTGGATGGATATAATTTCACATAGTTTGTATCCTCTATAAGGTTATCAAAGTAAACTGAATAAAGGAATAGAAATAAAAAGTCAATACGATTCATTAAAATTATTTATTAACTAATCAGTAATATCACATCTATCACTAAATCAACTTACATGTATCCATCCACGGAAAACACCTTATCTGCATTTTGCTTATTTACTTATTTTTGCAAGGTTTACTTTGGTGGTACTTAGAACTGCAGATTGCTTTGTTTTTCTTACAACTGAATTTGTTTGTTGTACAGTTTTTCATGCAACTGCATCTCACGGAACCTCGTTCTGATCCAACAGAATGTTTTGTGCTGCAGTCCTTAAAGATATTTCAATAACCTGGTTAATATCTTCCACATCTGAAAACTTCTGAATGCACACGTCGAAATAAGTTCTAAAAAATGTTTTTTAATATTTTATTACAAAACGTTATGGATACTTTTAATAAAATTATACCTGAAATAATGTTGTTGCAGTGTGGCATGTTTGATGCCAACTTTGTTGAGGTCCTCATCAGTATTTTGAAATATTACTCCAGTTATGTTTCGAAGGTCAGCTCTGCCTTTGTCCACATCTGGAATAGGTCTGGCTACGTTGTCTCCATTGTCAGCTGGTGGGTGGGATTTGTCAGAAGAAGCTTTCATTCTTTTAACTTGTTTTTTAAAATTTTCTGTCGCAATTTTTTCACAATGTTATCATCATAACTGTCTTCGTACTGTTCATTATTGCTGGCATCTTCGATTGCCTTCTCCAGGTCATCTTCATCCTGGATATCATTTATGTTTTCGTGAGGCAACGAGGAAGTGGAAAGTCGTACTCTATTGAGCAATGAGAAACATGCCAAACATAACTTCATTACCAGGAATATTGTCCTTAACCTTTTGTTGTAGATTTTGTAAAAAGCATAAAACATTTTGCAATGTTAAAACATAATACTAATTTTTATAAGGAAAGTAATGTAATAAATATATGTTTTATTACAAATGCCACACAAAACGAAAAGTAAGCAAAGAAAATCTCAGCCTCTACAAAACTCTTTGGAGACAACAGCAGCTACACTCTTTGGTTTGTTTATATTTTGTAAAGTCTGTGGGAGTCACCATCGGTGGAAAAGTGCCTGTTTAACTTGATATTTAACTATACTGTAAAGCATACGTTATTTTTTCCATAGCAGTGCTAGCAACAAGAATAAAAACAGTGAGTAATACCATCAAATTAATCTTACAATCTTAATATTCTTCCCACATACAGTGCTCTCTTTTTCGTCTCTGTATTTGCCACAGATGCACGACCTCCTCAATATTCCAAACTAAATAGTATCGTCTGATGATGAATCGGCAGGTGATTCGAAACCGGTCATGAATAAAGAAAAATGAAAGAAAAAACGGCGATTGGTTGCAGTAATTGCTGAAACCTTTAATCAACAGTTGTTCGCAGCAGTTCCGGTGGAATCTGAGCAACTTGTTCCTGTATACTGGACTTTAGGTCAGGTCGAGGCTGAACGTGTCGCTGCTAAACGCGTTCCTTTAGATAGCTCCAGAGCCAAAAGTCACATGGACTCAGATCAGGTGATGTTTTGCGCCACGCAGCTGGAAAATCTCTGAATTTAACACGTTCGTAGAAGACTGCATTAAGCAGACGTTCATTTACTGCCTCTCGACATAACGTATTGCCACATCTTGCGTAAGAACAGCGGTTTCCACACAGTTGCTCTCTTCCAAAGCATGAATCACGTGCTGTGAAGAGGTATCGATAACGTGCAGACGTCACGATAAACCTGACAGGCTCTCTGAATGTATTCTCTCTAAAGAAGAACGTTCCGAGAATAAAAGTGCTTGTAGAACCACACCACACAGTCACATAGGGTGACAGCAATGACTCTTCGCGCACAAGACGAGGATTAACTGTACCCCAAATCCAGAAGATCTGTGTATTCATGGCATTCTGCAACGTATAACGTGCCTCGTTATTCTACGGAATGTTGCACGGCCAAATATTAGCAACTTCGATTCATGCCACAAACCAACGAGCAAATTCCGAACGTTGTCGTGGACCATGAGGTTTCAGTAGCTGCGCCGTCTGGATCTTACACGGGCACCAGTGTAAAACAGACCGCAGATCTTTTCAGTACTGGGACGATTCTCGTGGCAGCGCACGAGCACTAGCACTAACAGGCGTATGTTTCATGATTACTTACAGCAGCAGCAACTCCGTAAATAGTTTCCACTATGATAGGACGTATTCCTCCTCCAGGTGTCACACCAAGCTCACCCGTGTTTTCGAACTTCATTATCATGTTGCCTAAACCATTTAATGACGCCGGGAAGCTTCCCACTCCTTTCAGTCATCGATACTCTCTCAGTGCAACACTGTGTGGAAAAAAAGTTTAAAAGTGGTTCAAATGGCTTTGAGCACTATGGGACTTAACATCTGTGGTCATCAGTCCCCTAGAACTTAGAACTACTTAAACCTAACTAACCTAAGGACATCACACACATCCATGCCCGAGGCAGGATTCGAACCTAGACCGTAGCGGTCGCGCGGTTCCAGACTCAAGCGCCTAGAACCGCACGGCCACAAAGGTCGGCTACAGTTTCACTAACAGCGCGCCGGCCATTAAAATTGCTACACCAAGAAGAAATGCAGATGATAAACGGGTATTCATTGCACAAATATATTATACTTGAACTGACATCTGATTACATTACCACGCAATTTGGGTGCATAGATCCTGAGAAATCATTACCAAGAACAACCATCTCTAACCGTAATAACGGCCTTGATACGCCTGGGCATTGAGTCAAACACAGCTTGGATGGCGTGTACAGGTACAGCTGCCCACGCAGTTTCAACACGATACCACAGTTCATCAAGAGTAGTGACTGGCGTATTATGACGAGCCAGTTGCTCGGCCACCACTGACCAGACATTTTCAGTTGGTGAGAGATCTGGAGAATGCGCTGGCCAGGGCAGCAGTCGAACATTTTCTATATGCAGAAAGGCCCGTACAGGACCTACAACATGCGGTCGTGCATTATCCTGCTGAAATGTAGGGTTTCGCAGGGATCGAATGAAGGGTAGAGCCACGGGTCGTAACATATCTGAAATGTAACATCCACTGTTCAAAGTGCCGTCAATGCGAACAAGAGGTGACCGAGACGTGTAACCAATGGCACCACATACCTTCACGCCGGGTGATACGCCAGTATGGCGACGACGAATACACGCTTCCAATATGCGTTCACCGTGATGCTGCCAAACACGGATGAGACCATTATGATGCTGTAAACGGAACCTGGTTTCATCCGAAAAAATGATGTTTTGTAATTCGTGCACCCAGGTTCGTCTTTAAGTACACCATCGCAGGCGCTCCTGTCTGTGATGCAGTGTCAAGGGTAACGGCAGCCATGGTCTCTGATGTGGTGGCAGAAGAGCCAACACCGTGTTGCTAGAGGAGGCCGAAATGCACGCGTTTAAGTTCACGCAGACCGGCGTGAGGTCTGGAACAGTTAAAGTAGTTGAGTCTAATAAATCAAGTACGAACCTCTTGGAATACTTAACTTAAATCCACAATTGGAGAACATCGCTCTTGATGATACTTTAATTACAATCTCAATATAAACTGGTAATGGCGCCTTGCTAGGTCGTAGCAAATGACGTAGCTGAAGGCTATGCTAAATATCGTCTCGGCAAATGAGAGCGTATTTGTCAGTGATCCATCTCTGGCAAAGTCTGCTGTACAACTGGGACGAGTGCTAGGAATTCTCTTTAGATATGCCGTGTGGCGGCGCTCGGTCTGCAATCACTGACAGTGGCGACACGCGGGTCCGACGTATACTTGCGGACCGCGGCCGATTTAAAGGCTACCACCTAGCAAGTGTGGTGTCTGGCGGTGACACCACAGTCTCCGAGCTGATAGTCCATGCTGCTGCAAACGTCGTCGGACTGTTCGTGGAGATGGTTGTTGTCTTGAAAACGTCCCCATCTGTTGACTCAGGGATCGAGACGTGGCTGCACGATCGGTTACAGCCATGCGGATAAGATGCCTGTTATCTCGACTGCTAGTGATACGAGGCCGTTGGGTTCCAGCACGGCGTTCCGTATTACGCTCCTGAACCTGCAGATTCCACATTCTGCTAACAGTCATTGGATCTCGACCAACGCGAGCAGCAATGTCGCGATACGATAAACCGCAATCGCGATAGGATACAATCCGACCTTTATCAAAGTCGGCAAAGTGATGGTACGCATTTCTCCTCCTTACACGAGGCATCACAACAACGTTTCACCAGGCAACGCCAGTCAACTGCTGTTTGTGTATGAGAAATGGGTTGGAAACTTTGCTCATGTCAGCACGTTGTAGGTGTCGCCACCGGCGCCAACCTTGTGTGAATGCTCTGAAAAGCTAATCATTTGCAGATCACAACATCATCGTCCTGTCGGTTAAATTTCGCGTCTGTAGCACGTCAACTTCGTGGTGTAATTATTTTGATGGCCAGTAGTGTAGCTTCCACCATGATAGGACATATTCCTCTTCCAGGTGCCACACCAAGCTCACCCGTGTTTCCGAACTTCATTATTATGATGCCTAAACCATTTATTGACGTCGGGAATCTTCTCAGTCCTTTCAGTCATCGATACTCTTTCCGTGCAACACTGTGTGGAAAACAGTTTCACTAACAGTTCGCCGGGATGTGTGGCCGAGCGGTTCTAGGCGCTTCAATCTGGAATCGCGTGACCGCTACGGTCGGAGGTTCGAATCCTGCCTCGGGTATGGAGGAGTGTGGTGTCCTTAGGTTAGCTAGGTATACGTACTTCTAAGTTCTAGGGGACTGATGACCTCAGATGTTAAGTACCATACTGCCCAGAGCCAGTTGAACCATTTTGAACTAACAGCGCAAGGTCTCTCCTCTTGGTAGCCACATTGTTCACTCACGTTATGGCTTGTAAAGCTGCAGTGTGGATGTCACACCGTCATACAAACATTATACACTCCTGGAAATGGAAAAAAGAACACATTGACACCGGTGTGTCAGACCCACCATTCTTGCTCCGGACACTGCGAGAGGGCTGTACAAGCAATGATCACACGCACGGCACAGCGGACACACCAGGAACCGCGGTGTTGGCCGTCGAATGGCGCTAGCTGCGCAGCATTTGTGCACCGTCGCCGTCAGTGTCAGCCAGTTTGCCGTGGCATACGGAGCTCCATCGCAGTCTTTAACACTGGTAGCATGCCGCGACAGCGTGGACGTGAACCGTATGTGCAGTTGACGGACTTTGAGCGAGGGCGTATAGTGAGCATGCGGGAGGCCGGGTGGACGTACCGCCGAATTGCTCAACACGTGGGGCGTGAGGTCTCCACAGTACATCGATGTTGTCGCCAGTGGTCGGCGGAAGGTGCACGTGCCCGTCGACCTGGGACCGGACCGCAGCGACGCACGGATGCACGCCAAGACCGTAGGATCCTACGCAGTGCCGTAGGGGACCGCACCGCCACTTTCCAGCAAATTAGGGACACTGTTGCTCCTGGGATATCGGCGAGGATCATTCGCAACCGTCTCCATGAAGCTGGGCTACGGTCCCGCACACCGTTAGGCCGTCTTCCGCTCACGCCCCAACATCGTGCAGCCCGCCTCCAGTGGTATCGCGACAGGCGTGAATGGAGGGACGAATGGAGGCGTGTCGTCTTCAGCGATGAGAGTCGCTTATGCCTTGGTGCCAATGATGGTCGTATGCGTGTTTGGCGCCGTGCAGGTGAGCGCCACAATCAGGAATGCATACGACCGAGGCACACAGGGCCAACACCCGGCATCATGGTGTGGGGAGCGATCTCCTACACTGGCCGTACACCACTGGTGATCGTCGAGGGGACACTGAATAGTGCACGGTACATCCAAACCGTCATCGAACCCATCGTTCTACCATTCCTAGACCGGCAAGGAAACTTGCTGTTCCAACAGGACAATGCACGTCCGCATGTATCCCGTGCCACCCAACGTGCTCTAGAAGGTGTAAGTCAACTACCCTGGCCAGCAAGATCTCCGGATCTGTCCCCCATTGAGCATGTTTGGGACTGTATGAAGCGTCGTCTCACGCGGTCTGCACGTCCAGCACGAACGCTGGTCCAACTGAGGCGCCAGGTGGAAATGGCATGGCAAGCCGTTCCACAGGACTACATCCAGCATCTCTACGATCGTCTCCATGGGAGAATAGCAGCCTGCATTGCTGCGAAAGGTGTATATACACTGTACTAGTGCCGACATTGTGCATGCTCTGTTGCCTGTGTCTATGTGCCTGTGGTTCTGTCAGTGTGATCATGTGATGTATCTGACCCCAGGAATGTGTCAATAAAGTTTCCCCTTCCTGGGACAATGAATTCACGGTGTTCTTATTTCAATTTCCAGGAGTGTATAACGCCGGATTTGCTCCTTGTGGCCATAATTATAATTAATTTGTTTTCTGCGCTAAATCTGATCTGCATTAACGCATCAGCATATCTAACAACCTTCGCTGCCACACGATAATTACGACTCATTCAGGAATTCCATGAGCAGCAGCACTTTAATTATGCCTACCCGCTATGTCAAGAGATTAAAAATTAGCAGCTCGGAATAGCCATTGTATTCCGACTGCGTGTGACAAAGCATAAATGGACCAGCCGCTCCAATGATAGCAGAGACATCGTTCTCGCCACAAAGATGAGCACAGGACACGGTTGGCATCTGCCGTGGGTACCAACACTGACACTGTTACGAACCTGTTCACGGTACGTTGTTCACTTGTTACCAGATATCCCATAATTATTTTGCGAGGACCTATCCCAAGTAATCGGACATAATTGTGACAGATATTAACGCAAAATATCACAGAGCTCTCTTTAATTTGTAAGACCTCTCACCGATTTAATGCGGCCCACCAAAACGTCCTCACTAGCGCGAAACTCTTCATCTCACAGTAGCAGTATGGGTAAATCGCTAAAATACATTAACGGTAAAAAATCGCAACATCAAAAAGGAGTTGCTTGATATAAACGAAAGTTGGTATGCGCGTTTTACATCTGGAAGGTAATTCTGAAAGTTGGAAGTTGAAACTTCCTGGCATATTAAAACTGTGTGCCGGACCGAGACTCGAACTCGGGACCTTTGCCTTTCCCGGGAAAGTGCTGGCGGAAGTAAGGCTGTGAGGACGGGGCGTGAGTCGTGCTTGGGTAGCTCAGTTGGTCGAGCACTTGCCCGCGAAAGGCAAAGGTCCCGGGTTCAAGTCTCGGTCCGGCACACAGTTTTAATCTGCCAGGAAGTTTCATATCAGCGCACACTCCGCTGCAGAGTGAACATCTCATTCTGGAATTTGGAAGTTGGTATTTCTTTGGAAAATTGGCCACTCGTTCTGCTGTGTCTGCATACACAAATTTCGTGTTTGAGATATAATTATCGTGAGTGGAAGCGTGCGAACTGTTGTTGAGAGTAGTCAGACGCAGCCTAAGGTGGAGACAAGCCGCAACGCAGATGAGGTCACAGTCTGACGTGAACGTGCTTGTAGCGCCGAAGGAAACTTTGGTATTAACTGAGAATTTTTTGGTAATTTATCTTTTTGATGCACGTAGTTAACGCTTGCTTGCTTGCGAACTGGAGAGATTTTGTCAAAATTGTGTATGCATACATTGAGAAAAATATTCGTATCTTTGTTCAGAAACGTGATTATTGACTACACACGTTGTGGAATAATTAAAGTTGTTGCTAGTAATCATATAGTCCACACAAAGGAAAAGGCCATGAAAATTTGTTAATTTCTAAATCATCATTTTCTGAATACATTAAATTAAAAGTTTTTATTTGTTTCTTTCATTTTTTTAGACCACTGATGGCTTCCGTACCAAACCCCTCCTGATCATTCAATTTTTATATATAAAAAAGCGGAGTAGTTGTATTAGTAGTTGTGACCATGCATTGCACTCTTCATGGATAGCAGTATTTCTTTTGAACTAGTTTAGCATATTGCTGGATGAAGAATATTCACGCAGTTCCTGTGGCAAGACGAGGTAAATTGTCTGTTCCGCGCAGGTTGTATTAATTGTTATGGGAGGTTAGAAAATATCTTTACAGTCGCAGTCAGACACAAGAGAATTTAATTTTTCCTGATTTATAGGAAGAGTAACACATTTCTGTTTATATTGTCAGAGATGAGGGTTTACACATTTCCGTACGTCTTTCGCAAGAACGATAATAATTACAAACCTTGAATTAAATCATATTTGCACCTGGCGACCCCACCATGATTTCGTTCCGTTGGATGATTTTTGCAGTTAGACATGCTTCGTCTTGTTACTGCATTTGCAAAATTTTTTGCAGTAGTAGTAGGTCAGTAGTTGCTGCAAAGTATTTTTGTTGCTTGTGCACTGCTCCGTATTAATACAAAATTTTCTATTTCAGCTATCTTCTGGTTCAGAATTTGTTTATTTATTTTGTAACAGTAAAGTTAACAGTTTTGTGTTAATATATTTGTTTTGCATTTTTGTGTCATTGCTACAATGACAATGAAAACTAGAGCACAAGCAAGATGGGCAAGACTGTAGAAGTCTCAGGATGATTAAGTCAGGGAACTTTTAGTCAATACCGTGAGTAATCGGAGTGTAGGTTATTACTTGCCGATCGTGCGTGGTGAAGTGCAGGGAATCGCGTGCAATTCAGGAGATCAAAATACCATGACACTATTCGATTTTGGTATGAAACATTCACGTACGGCTTCTACTACTACAGAGTAAAATTATGTTTTCTTCCCCTATTTGAGTAACAATGTTTCACAAATAATACTTGCTAGATAATCCAAAAATGCAATTAGAAACTCCGCTGATGAAATCGGAGAATTTATAATGAGATTTAAAAAAATGTAATGACGAGCTTCGTGGAGAGCTCGAAGAATCTAGTAAAAAATAGGAAGAAAACTTCAAATAATTCCGGGATGAGATTCGGGACAGTTTAGATCGTAAATTCGAAGAAATGTCAGTGCGGCTGAAAATTCAGGTACCTGAGGAACTCAAGTCTGATGTTAACAATCTAGAATCCATGCTTAACCATGTGCAGGCTGTCGGTATTTTTGAGTTGCGGTAGCAGACGAGTCGACAACAATTGTATACAGACGAATGAGCTCATAAGTTCGCGTCATTACAGTTATAGACTAACCCTGAAGATTCAAAGACGGTAAATCAGTTGATGACTGTTGCAAAACGAGGCGAAGAATTATCCGAGAATGTCACACAAATGAACAATGATTCAGATTAAAGATCATACGATACTCTGCGTGTTCCTTACACTGATTCAGAAGAATCTCTAACGGTTTAAATAAGGGCAGTTAACGATTAACTAGCAAAATTAACGTGACTTGAAAAAGATCCAGGTACTACTTACCGATAGTTCAATATCACTGCTAGACGGTGGCGATAACAATCTCAGAATGTTCAATAATTATCATGTTCAAAATGAAAACCACTAATTTTGGAAATGCTGATCAGTTCTCTCGGTTCGCGATATGCTTGCAGGACATAATAACTTGGCTGCGAGTTACAGTGTGAGAGAAACCTCATCCGCTAAAAAAAAAAAAAAATAAATAAAATAAAAAAAAAATAAAAATCATTCTTTGAAACCAACATGGCCAATTAGTCACTAACTTGAATTGAAATGAATTGAAATGAAATGATCGTATGACGTTGTTGGCCGGGAGGCTCCATTCAGGGAAGTTCGGCCGCTGTATGTGCAAGTTCTTTTTCAGTTGACGCTACATCGGCGACTTACGAGTCAATGATGATGAAGGACACACAACACCCAGTCCCCTGCAGGGAATCGAACCCGGGCCCCACGCGTGGTTGGCGATAACGCTACCGCTACGCTACGGAGGTGGACACTATCTTGAATTCATTTGCAGTCTTCTCGAAGGAGAACCTGCGACAAGAATGACATCGGTAGCACGTGAATATCACACGTACGGAGATTTTTATCACGTACTCTTGCTCGATTATGTCATGTGGATATGAGTGCTTACATCCACAAGATATCTGGATATTAATTATCATGACTACATTGTACAGCTTATCGATTTCCTGTTATGTACGTAACTTATGTAATCGTATACTTATGTTTACATATTTTACCGCTTTTGTAAAACATCTGACGCTATTTTTCTCAGTTTTGTTTTGTACTAATTTTGCGTTTTCTCCTTGCCATTATGTTAGGCAAGAATCATTCCACAAAATTCTTAATAGTGATGGTGGGGGCTATGAAAATTGGACATAAATATTTCTTTGGCAAATTGGCTACGGATTCTGCTGTGGCGTGCATACACAAGTAATGACTCTGAGATATTACAATCGCGATTGGACTGTTGATATATTTAGAAATATCGGATATCGGACATATCGATATTTAAAAATATCATCACTGACATTCAGTATATGCAAAACAAGTATCGATACAATATATTCATGAAAAAATATCGACGTACCGGCCTATATAAATAGCGGCTGCACAATATAAATATACCGCCGGCTTTAGAGCTGTATATTTAAGTACTGATTTATTATTAGATGTTCTGTATATCAACTAGCTAACGGTCTGTCTATCCTCCGTAGACCAATAATTGAAAGGAAAACGTTGCACGTTCACGCTTGGCAATAACCACTTTACT
The DNA here is from genome assembly GCF_023898315.1 of Schistocerca nitens. NCBI lineage: Eukaryota > Metazoa > Arthropoda > Insecta > Orthoptera > Acrididae > Schistocerca > Schistocerca nitens. Next base: position 88,588,717 of record NC_064615.1, on the reverse strand, counting down.
AAGAATGGTAACTGGATGTAAGTGGCACAGTAGATGGTGTCCGTTGAGTCCGTCGTTCACTTTTCGTCACGTATCGGATTTGTGCGGAGCACTTCATGTCGACTTCGTCTGCTTCTCTGTTTTTCATTTATGACACCAGCAGGACTTAGCAGAGTGTCAAAATTGCGTGGTGAAGGTAAACGTTTTAGTATCTGTTGCAGGCGGCAAGCGCAGACTACGTCATCAATTCCTCACACAAGTCTCCGTCCACCACATTTATCAGTTAGATTTATGTTCATCATTTTGAGCTACTGTTTTTGAAGAATGCTGATGTGAAGAAACAACACACTAGTTACGTAATTTTTTTTTATCGTAACTGGTGTGTTGTTTATTTACATCGGAAATCTTGATAAACCATCCACACTGCCACCCCGAAGTACATCCCGGCTTATTCTTTTGTGTCAACTAGATTCACATAGACTAAGAGGAAAAGTGGACGTAATGGAAGCTCGAAAAATAGTAAGACTTCTTCACACAGGGTAAGTAAAATTACGTTCTACCACAGTTTTAAAAGAGCCACTTCAAATGTTTACCGAAAAAAGTGAAAAAAACATAAAATAAATTTGTCGTCACTTCATGTAGCGCCTTGATATCGATAAATATCGTCCGAGAAAATATCGGCAATACATATATAGATATTTTTGGGAAAAAAATGTATGTTTATCGATGTATTGATATTTTATCAACAACTGCAGTAGCGAGTAGTCAGAAGCAGCCTGCAATGGAGAGAAGCCGCGAGACAGGTGAGGTCGCAGCCTGCCGAAGGAGACTTCGGTATTGCTTGAGGATTTTTCGGTAATTGCCTTTATGCTGCACGTAGTTGTTGATTGCTTGCGCACTGGTTGTATTTTGTCAGATTTGAGTATGCATGCACTGAGGAAAATATTCGTATCATTGTTCAGAAACATGATTATTCCAGAGTGCGATTTTCACACAGTAGCGGAGTGTGCGCTGATATGAAACTTCCTGGCACATTAAAACTGTGTACTAGATTGAGACTCGAACTCGGGACCTTTGCCTTTCGCGGGCAAGTGCTCTACAAACTGAGCTACCCAAGCATGACTCACGCCCTGTCCTCACAACTTTATTTCTGCCAGTACCTCGTCTCCTACCTTCCAGACTTTACAGAAGCTCTCCTGCGAACATTGCTGAAGTAGCAGTCCTGAAACAAAGGATATTGCGGAGACAAGGCTTAGTCGTGCTTGGGTAGGTCAGTTGGTAGAGCACTTGTCCGCGAAAGGCAAAGGTCGCGAGTTCGAGTCTGGGCCTGACACAAAGTTTTAACCTGCCAGGAAGTTTCATACCAGCGCACACTCCACTGCAGAGTGAAAATCTCATTCTGGAAACATCCCCCAGGCTGTAGCAAAGCCATATCCCGCAATATCCTTTCTTTCAGTAGTGCTAGTTCTTCAGGGTTCGCAGGAGAGCTTCTGTGAAGTCTGGAAGGTAGGGGACGAGGTACTGGCAGAAATAAAGCTGTGATGACGGGGCGTGAGTCGTGCTTGGGTAGCTCAGTTAGTAGAGCACTTGCCCGCGAAAGGCAAAGATCCTGAGTTCGAGCTTCGGTCCGGAACACAGTTTTAACCTGCCAGGAGTTTCAACATGATTATGTATTATACACGTTGTGGAATAATTAAAGTTGTTGCTAACCATATAGTTGACGAAAATGAAAATTCACTGTCTAAATCGTCCATTTTCCGAATATAATAATTTAAAAGTGTTTATTGGTTTCTTTCATTTTTTACACCACTTAATCTTGCTTAACAAACCCCTCCTGATCATTCAATTTCTTCTACATAAAAAAGCGCAATAGTTGTATCTGTTGTTGTAACCATGCATTACACTCTGCACAGATCGCAGTATTTCTTTTGAATTAGTTTAGCATCTTGCTGGATGCAGAATATTCACACGAGGTAAACTGTATGTCACGTGCAGTTTGTTTTTATTGTTATGGCAGGTTAGAAAATATTTTTATAATAGCAGTCAGATACAAGAGAATTTAATTTTTCGTGATATATAGGAAGAGTGACAAATTTCTGTTTATATTTTCAGAGATGAAGGTTTACACATTTCCGTACGTCTTTCGCAAGAGCAATATAAATTACAAATATTGAATTAAACGTAATTTTCCATGTCTATTCACATTCCGCGCCAGCTGCATAAGACCAGTGCCACTATGAGGAAGGCAATCAGGTTTGCTTTAAATACACGCTCTAACGGTCGTGAGCGTTAGTTACTCTTGAGACTGGACGTAGTGAGTTGATGTTGGTCAAGAGTGCCTTTAGGGTGCTAAGGACGCCATTCTCAACAAGTCACTGAGTTTGAATGGGGTCATGTAAAAGGACTATGGAAAGTTGGACGTTCCTCCTAAGATACTGCAGATCGGTTTGGCAGGAATGCAGCCACTGTACATGACTGCTGGATACGGTGGTCACGACAATAACGGTGTCAAGAAGACCGGGCTATGGACGGCCACGTGCCACTACCGAGTCATCGGCATTTGTCTCTGGCTCATCGTGTTGCACCTGCAGCAGCAACTGGAGCAGCAGCTGGCACCGCAGTGACACAAGAACTGTCACAAACCGGTTACTTCAAGGACAGCTCCAACCCAGACGTCCTGTAGCGTGCATTATACTACCCCCAAACAGCCGCCACTTGCGACTTCAGAGGTGTCAAGTGAGAGCTCACTGGAGGATAGGGTGGACGTCTGTCACGCTTTATGATGAAAGCTCTTTCTGCCACGGTGTCAGCGATGACCGAGTGTTGGTTAGAAGAAGACTAGTTGAGGGCATGCAACCAACCTGAATGCGTGCTAGACACACCGGAAATACACCTAGAGTTATGGTCTGGGATGCAATTTCGTATGACAAAAGGAGCACTGTCGTGGTTATCCCACGCACCCTCACTACAAGTTTGTACGTCAGTCTGGTGATTTGACCTGCTGAGCTGCCATTCATGAACAGCATTTCAGATGTTATTTCCAATTAAATAATTATCGTCCACTTTTCATTGTTGTAACCCAACATGCTCTATAGAGTGTCGAGACGTTGCCTTGGCCTGCTCGATCACCGTATCTCCAATCGAACACGTATGGGAAACCGTCATCCACAAACAGGATTAACCTCTCCTGTATTGATCGACCGCTTGCAACAGCCTGCCGGAGTGGCCGAGCGGTTCTAGGCGCTTCAGCCTGGAACCACGCGACTGCTACAGTCGCAGGTTCGAATCCTGCCTCGGGCATGGATGTGTGATGTCCTTACGTTAGTCAGGTTTAAGTAGTTCTGGGTTCTAGGGGACTGATGACCTCCACTGTTAAGTCCCATAGTGCTCAGAGCCATTTGAACCATTTTGAACTTCCAATAGGCACGAAACTCCGTCCCACAATCTGACATCCGGCCTGCGTAGAGTCCTTGTAAGAAATGGGATTGAGACATTCCACGTGATCTGACTCAGTGTAGACAGTCTACAGCCTCCGTATGGCTCTGCACAACTTAAGAAGTGACCTACTTTCGGCGGACGCTTTTACGCGTGCGAGAACATTGTTTCTGCGAGCTGAAGATCCACCTCAGAGAAGTACTGTATAATCTAAATGACGTATGACCAATACAGTTTGGTCCGACTACCTTCCCTAGCTTCAACGATGACAAACGTGTGACTTTTTAGCATATTTATTGCACATTTATCTGGAACAGACTGCTCATGACGACACTCGAACTCTACGCTGTATATAGAGGTAATTTTCGGGCGTTATACACTGTGCGTCTTCTAATGGGACAACCCTTCCATTTACTTTAATCACTCTGCTTTACACTGATCTACATCTACATCCATACTCCGTAAGCCATCCGACGGTGTGTGGCGGAGGGTACCTTGAGTACCTCTATCGGTTCGCCCTTCTATTCCAGTCTCGTATTGTTCGTGGAAAGCAAGATTGTCGGTATGCCTCTGTGTGGGCTCTAATCTCTCTGATTTTATCCTTATGGTCTCTTCGCAAGATATACGTAGGAGGGAGCAATATACTGCTTGACCCCTCGGTGAAGGTATGTTCTCGAAACTTCAACAAAAGCCCGTACCGAGCTACTGAGCGTCTCTCCTGCAGAGTCTTCCACTGGAGTTTATCTGCCATCTCCGTAACGCTTTCCCGATTACTAAATGATCCTATTAGAAAGCACGCTGCTCTCCGTTGGATCTTCTCTCTCTCTTCTATCAACCCTATCTGGCACGGACCCCACCCGAGTGAGCAGTATTCAAGCAGTGGGCGAACGAGTGTACTGTAACCTACTTCCTTTGTTTTCGGACTGCACTTCGTTAGGATTCTTCCTATGAATCTCAGTCTGGCATCTGCTTTACCAACGATTAATTTTACGTGGTCAATCCATTTTAAATCTTTCCTAATGTCTACTCCCAGATAATTTATGGAATTAACTGCTTCCAGTTGCTGACCTGCTATATTGTAGCTAAATGATAAAGGATCTTTCTTCCTATGTATTCCCAGAACATTACACTTGTCTGCATTGAAATTCAATTGCCTTTCCTTGTAACATGCGTCAATTCGTTGTAGATCCTTCTGCATTTCAGTACCATTTCCCATTGTTACAACCTCTCGATATACCACAGCATCATCCGCAAAAAGCCTCAGTGAACTTCCGATGTTATCCGTAAGGTGATTTATATATATTGTGTATAGCAACGGTCCTACGACACTCCCCTGCGGCACACCTGAAATCACTCTACTTCGGAAGACTTCTCTCCATTGAGAATAACATGAGAATGGCATTTGTTTATCGTTTAGCTGCACCATAGGAAAACTTACAATTGTCTCAAATTAGAAACTAACATCCAGGCCACGAGTGTAATTTATTCCTCCGTTACCACCAGCAACTGTGTGGAATCGTTAGGGAAAGCTCTTAGAGGACATCCATGAATTACGTGGCGAACAACCTGTTTCTCAGCTCCACCGTTACAACTTGGAGAAGTTATCTTTCCTTGCTTGTACAGAGAGTCAGCACACCTTCCAATGATGGTTCTTATCCGGTTAAAACGGGCCAGGTGTTGCGTGACAATTCAAAACCATTCATCTTGTTTGATATTTATAGTTGATCCTTAGCAACATTAACCTTCCATGCTTTTCTCCAGCGATCACTATATTAAAGCCGTTGTCCACTGACAACTTTACCATTTCCAGGGGTGGTTGAGGAGAGCGACTTTACTATTGGTTGGAATGTCAGCGTGAACGGGGAGGTGAGATTTTTTCTGTGGTTTTTTAATTTTTTTTTTACTGTCTTTCAAGTGCATTTTCCCTCCGCAGCGATTGAGGTAGTATGTGACTACGAACTGGTAGCCAGAAAGTAGACAACAGTCTGATTGTACGCAAGGTATATACTAGCCGTGTGTCAACCAGTCTTGTGTGAGCACTATTCATCAAAACTCCACAACAGAATAACCAATCCCGGAGCTGATGTACAGAGCGTCAATGCAGAGGATCACCATGATGCTTCTGCAGAATGTTATGTTCGATTTTGGCGTAGTTGAGTATTCTATCAAGTGTAACGCCTAGATACTGCGGGTTTCTGTTACATTAGAGTAGCCTTCGTTCGAAACACACTGTGAGGTCTTTGTTGGTCAAATTAACATGCAGATTGCCCTCAACATGTTCCCTGTGAGTACTAAGCGAGCAACAAAATACTGATCACTCGGCAAATCAGTTTTCGAATTCAGTTATATTAACACAAATTCTAACACATCGCAACAGTTTGCGAGAACCACATTTTTTATGTTTTAGAAAAGCTTTAAGGGGCTCCGGAACGCCCTATACTTGCAATGTTAAAATAACGCTTATAAATTACATCTTTCCTCACAAAGTATTTGAGGTAGGAAGTTGAACTTTTTACAGATTATTTATTGGAATATGGGCTACAACTTGGCACAGGGATTTTACAAAATTTTAGTTCAGTTATTAAAGATGATTTTTTTCAATTGTAATGAAAATTCATAACATTTTTTGCAATTTTTTATTTATATATTCAAAAATATACAGTTTTTTGGAAAAAGGCTGTGTTAAATTATGCAGAAGGTACTGTGTAACATTTACTGAAAGTTTGAAACAAATGTGTTTGGAAGATCCTTAGAAAACATGTAATTAGTGTGAGAAAATAAAAGTTTTGGGAATCGAGCGACAAATATTGGATTAACTTTTTAGTGCATTCCAGGTCCATAGGAAGGATTATCTTCATCCTCTGCAAACTCCTCCTCCAGCTTCCTCTTGTTCCTCCTCCTGTTTACTCTTGCTTGTACTTCTAGACTCTTTACAGCCCTGTCTGCAGCCCGAAGGCATTCCTTGTCTAAAGCAAGCATCGCTCGTACCATGTTAGAACCTATCTTCATTCCCATATTTCTAAATACCTTTGACTTTCCAACATTTCTCCTTTTCTTAAAAGCCTTTAGAGGATTTCTAATAACTTTACTTTTACTCATTATTATACTTCAACAAAACAGAGACTCAAGAAACAGAATTAATTACGAATATTTTCGAGATAACGACAGAGTAAATAAACATGAAACAATCGACAATAACACCAGCGATATATATTGAACCATCACAGGTTAGCCACAACACATACTTTTTCTCACATCACTAAAATGTACCTGATGAACACGGACGTTAATAATAACACCATTTGACAGCAGTTTAACAGCGCCACAGTGGGTCACGCCCATGTAGAACACATTTCAAAAAAAAATTTAAAATTGTTGTAGTCTTCGGAATTGAATAAATTATATATCTATTAAAAGGTAATAGTCTGCAGATTCAGAAAACGCAAAAAAGTAAAAATTGAACTTTTCATGATGTTGAGCCTTTCCGGAGCCCCTTAACATATTTCTGTCGGGAGCAATACTATAATTCTAATAAATCAGCGTATACTCTCTTATCAACAAACGACATTGAACCGAAAAAAAGGAAATCCCAGCCAGTGTCAATCCGTTAAAACCTTTCAGGTTGTGTACAGATTAATTTCAGCCATAATGTCCCAGACTACCCGGGAAAAACCCTGCGCTCTACAGGACAGAGAAATTCTGTTAACGTGGATGGCCAAAAGCCATCAGTTGTACGAGAACAAATTACCCTCGCAGACATACGCGACAGCAGGTACAAGAAATTAATAGGTAGAACATACTTGCAAATCGAGCATGCATTGTTAATTGCCACTAATTTGAACGACATTAGCGACGTGAAAACATTTGCCTCCGTAGTGTGCTCTGGCTGTTTCCTGTTATCAAACAGCGTTCATAAATCAGCGCGCGCGGCCGACGCACAAGTGTTTCCCGCTCCCGCGCCGGCGATTCAGATCGGCCCCTGGCCGCCGCCGCCGCCGCCGCCGCCGCCGCTGCTGGCGCGCGCAGATAAAAGCCACCGCGAATAAATCACGCGGAGCCGAGCAGCGCTGGCAGCGGAAAACCATTCCTGCCGGTCGTCGCCTGTTTGTGGTGGCGGCGCGTGGCCGCGAATGAATAACGAACGCGTGTTCCGTAAACAAGTCACCTCCAGGCAGTCGCAGAGAGCTTAGTGTCCGAAACAGACGCTTCATCGGCTGTTGCGTTTTTTTCCGGTTATCGAGAGAAAATACGTCTATTTTAGTTTCACTTGATGTTTGTTGTACCATGAATAGATTTGTACGACTGCTTTCAGCCAATACGATTGGCATTTGATAAGTAACACAACACTTTTTTCTCTACCAGTTTCGGTTGAAAATGTGCGGAATTAGTTGTGGGACGTCGTGAAATATTCTCTCTTCAGTCCCTGTACTTTCATGAAGTTCATACAGGCGATGGTGCATATACGTAGCCATCAAAATGACGTCAATAACAGAGGTGCACTCAAAGCAGAGACCTGTCATTGAGTTACTTGCAGAGGAAAACCTGAACATCACAGATATTCGTAGGCGCTTACATAATGTCTTCGGAGATCTGTCAGTGAATGAAAGAGCCGTGAATCGTTGGCCGAGGCGTCTGTCGATATCACAACAAGGTCGCGCAGACCTTTCCGATCTCCCACGAGCTGTCCGGCCGCACACAATTGTGATTCCTCCAGTGTTGGAAAGTGCAGACACTCTCATTCGAGGTGATCGACGGACCACAATGAAACACCTCGCTGCTCAACTGGACGCCTGTGATGATAGTGCTGACGTACTCCTCCAGAAGTTGGGGTACTCGACGGTGTGTTTCCATTGTCGCACACTACTGGCCATTAAAATTGCTACACCAAGAAGAAATGCAGATGATAAACGGGTATTCATAGGGCAGATATATTATACTAGAACTGACATGTGATTACATTTTCACGCAATTTGGGAGCATAGATCCTGAGAAATCAGTACCAAGAGCAACCACCTCTGGCCGTAATAACGGCCTTGATACGCCTGGGAATTGAGTCAAACAGAGCTTGGATGGCGTATACAGGTACAGCTGTCCACGCAGTTTCAACACGATACCACAGTTCATCAACGGTAGTGACTGGCGTATTGTGACGAGCCAGTTGCTCGGCCACCACTGACCAGACGTTTTCAGTTGGTGAAAGATCTGGAGAATGTGCTGGCCAGGGCAACAGTCGAACATTTTCTGTATCCAGAAAGGCCCGTACAGAACCTGCAACATGCGGTCATGCATTATCCTGCTGAAATGTAGGGTTTCGCAGGGATCGAATGAAGGGCAGACCCACGGGTCGTAACACATCTGAAATGTAACGTCCACTGTTCAAAGTTCAGTCAGTGCGAACAAGAGGTGACCACGACGTTTAACCAATGGCACCCCGTACCAATCACGCCGGGTGATACGCCAGTATGGCAATGACGAATACAGGGTGTGGTAGATAAGTAATGAGACTCAGTCTAGAAAAACAAATTTATTGATCCAATTTGTACAAAACGTTAATATTCTTCAAAGTACTCGCCTTGGGCGTCGACACAACGTTGCCAGCGCGTTTTCCAAGCTTCATAGGCCCCACTGTAGTCCGTTTGAGTTATCCCAGTTAGTGACTTCGTGACAGCACGTTGGATGTTCGGAATATCGTCGAAACGATGACCCTTCAGGCATCTTTTGACCTTCGGAAATAGGAAGAAATCAGGAGGACTCAAGTCAGGGCTGTATGGTGGCTGTGGCAAAAGTTCAACTCCAATTCGGGTCAAGTAGGAGGTCACGAGGAACGCTGTGTGCGCCGGAGCGTTGTCGTGGTGGAGACGCCAGCGTTGAGCAAGGTCCTGTCGCTTCCGTTTGATGGCTCTGTGCAATCGCTGAAGGACTTCTTTGTAGAATTCAGCATTGACAGTCTTCCCCTGAGGGACAAACTCTTTGTGAATTAACCCCCGCTTGTCGAAGAACACAATCAGCATTGTCTTGATGCGGGACTTTGACATTCTTGCTTTCTTCGGCCGCAGGGATGCCGGTGTGTGCCACTCCGAGCTCTGGGCTTTCGTCTCCGGGTCGTACTGGAATGTCCACGATTCGTCGCCTGTTACTACGTTGTCTAAAAAGTGTGGATTATTTTCCAAATCATTCAACATCTCACGGCAAACGTCCACTCGTTGTTGCTTTTGTTCGGCGGTGAGCACTCGGGGAACCAATTTTGCGCAAACTTTCCTCATCATCAAATCTTGCGTAACAATGTTGTGTACCGTAAATTTATTCACGGAGACCTCATCGGCGGAGTCCAGGAGTTCTTTCACTTTGGCCACTGTTTCATCCACACGACTCGTTGAAGGGCGTCCAGATCGTTCCATGTCTTCAACGGATTCCCTCCCGTTTTTAAATTCATTAAACCACCGGAACACTTGAGCTCTTGATAGGGAGTCTTCTTTGTAGGCCTCAATAATCATAGCAAAAGTTTCCGAAGCAGTTTTGCCCAAGCGAAAGCAAAATTTGATTGCATACCGCTGTTCTATCGAGCGATCCATCTTCAGCGTTTTCACAAGTGTCACGGGCACACAAACAACGTAATACGCGAAGCTCGACCCTCACTGCACCAGAGCTCCGACGCGACTGCGAACCGGTTCTATTGTTAGCTCAGATCCCCCACCACGTGACGTACAGGTGGAGACCGCCCTGCGAGCTACTGGGGCGCCGCGCGGCGGCCAGTCTCATTACTTATCTACCACACCCTGTACACGCTTCCAATGTGCGTTCACCGCGATGTCGCCAAACACGGATGCGGCCATCATGATGCTGTAAACAGAACCTGGGTTCATCCGAAAAAATGACGTTTTGCCATTCGTGCACCTAGGTTCGTCGTTGAGTACACCATCGCAGGCGCTCCTGTCTGTGATGCAGCGTCAAGGGTAGCCGCAGCAATGGTCTCCGAGCTGATAGTCCATGCTGCTGCAAACGTCGTCGAACTGTTCGTGCAGATGGAAGTTGTCTTGCAAACGTCCCCATCTGTTGACTCGGGGATCGAGACGTGGCTGCACGATCCGTTACAGCCATGCGGATAAGATGCCTGTCATCTCGACTGCTATTGATACGAGGCCGTTGGGATCCAGCACGGCGTTCCGTATTACCCTCCTGAACCTACCGATTCCATATTCAGCTAACAGTCATTGGTTCTCGACCAACGCGAGCAGCAATGGCGCGATACGATAAACCGCAATCGCGATAGGCTACAATCCGACCTTTATCAAAGTCTGAAACGTGATGGTACGCATTTCTCCTCCTTACACGAACCATAACAATAAAGTTTCACCAGGCAACGCCGGTCAACTGCTGTTTGTGTATGAGAAATGGGTTGGAAACTTTCCTCATGTCAACTCGTTGTAGGTGTCGCCACCGGCGCCAACCTTGTGTGAGTGCTCTGAAAAGCTAATCATTTGCATATCACAGCATCTTCTTCCTGTCTGTTAAATTTCGCGTCTCTATCACGTCATCTTCGTGGCGTAGCAATTATCATGGCCAGTAGTGTAAGACCATAAAGAGCAACGAAAGACCAACTTTACGGATAATATTGCGCGTTACGATGCTAATACTTTTAAATATGTTTTCTGAAAATTGTATTGAACAGGTAGCTCGCCAGCCTAAGCGCAATGGAAATATCTTAGGTCTTGTAGCTACAAACAGGGCCAACTTTACCGACAACGTTAATGTAGAAACGGAGTTAGTGATCATGATGTAATTATAGCACCTATGATTACGAAAGTTAATAAATCAGTCAAGAAGGCTAGGAGAGTGTTTCTGCTATTTAGAGCACATAAGCAGTTATTAACATCGTACTTAGACAGCGAACTGGCATCACTTAGCAAAAGTAAGATGGATGTTGAGGAATTGTCAAAGCATAAGCAGATTGTAGATCGTGGTCTGGACCGATACGCACCTAGTAAACGGGTAAACGATGGAAAAGACGCACCATGGTTTGACAACCACAATCATAAAATGCCGAGGAAGCAGATGCTGCGCACGCTGCGTTCAAAAGGCGAAAAATCGCTAAGTGCATCTAAGGCTTCCATTCAGTCCCTTGTTAATCATTGTGGTGTGGCAGTTAAAGATAGCAAAACGAAAGCAGAAGTTTTCAATTTCACGTTCACCCAGAAGAACCATACAAACATACAGTCATTTGACCATCGGACGGACTCCCTTATGGACGACATAGAAATAAGCATACCTGGCGTAGAGAAGCAACTTAAAGATTTGAAAACAAGTCAAGTCATCAGGTCTGGATGGAATTCCATTTCGATTTTCCAGAGAGTATTCTACGGCATTGGCCTCTTACCTTGCTTGCATTTATCGTGAATCTCTCTCACAGCACTGGAAAAAAGCGCAGGTGACTTCAGTATATAAGAAAGGTAAGAGAACGGACCCTCAAAATTTCAGACCAGTGTCCGTAACTTCCGTTTGCTCCAGAATCCTTGAACACATTCTCAGTTCGACTATAATACATTTTATTGAGGCTAAGAAGCTTATGGCCACGAATTAGCATAATTTTAGAAAGCATCGCTCGTGCGAAACTCAGCTTGCCGTTTTCTCACATGATATATTGAGAACAGTGGATAAGGGCAACAGGCACATTCCGTATATCGAGGTTTCGGGAAAGCATTTGACACAGTGCCCCATTGGCGGCTGTTAACGAAGGTGCGAGCATATGGAATAAGTTCAGAGAAATGTGAGTGGCCTGAAGTCTTCTTAAATAATAGAACCCAGTATGTTGTCCTCGTCGGCGAGCGTTCGTCAGAGACAAGGGTATTGTCAGGAGCGCCCCGGAGAAGTGGGGTAGGACCGCTGTTGTTCTCTACATACATAAATGATTTGACGGACAGGGTGCGCAGCAGTCTGCGGTTGTTTGGTGATGATGGCGCGATGTGCGGTAAGGTATCGAAGTTGAGTGACCGTAGGAAGATACAAGGCGACTTAGACGTAATTTCCAGTTGGTGTGATGAATTGCAGCTAGCTTTAAATGTGGAAAACGTAAGTAAACGCGGATGAGTAGGAAGAATAAACTTGTTAATTCGGATAGAGTATTAATAGTGACCAGCTTGACAAACTCAAGGCGTTCATATACCTGGGCGTAACGTTGCAAAGTTCAAAAAATGGTTCAAATGGCTCTGAGCACTATGGGACTTAACATCTGTGGTCGTCAGTCCCCTAGAACTTAGAACTACTTAAACCGAACTAACCTAAGGACATCACACACATCCATGCCCGAGGCAGGATTCGAACCTGCGACCGTAGCAGTCGTGCGGTTCTGGACTGAGCGCCTAGAACCGCTAGACCACCGCGACTGGCTCGGATTGAAGGAAGACATCGAAGCAATTCTGAGGAGGGCTGCTAGATTTGTTCCCGGTAGGTTCGAACAAAACTTAATTGTTACGAAGATGCTTCCTGAACTCAAATGGGAATCCGTGGAGGGAAGGCGGCGTTCTTTTCAGGAAACACTATTGAGTCGACATTTGAAGTCGACTGCCGAACGATTCTGCTGCCGCCAACATACATCGCGCGTTTAAGGACCACGAAGATACCAGGAATTAGGGTTCATACGGAGGCGTACAGACAGTCGTTTTTGCCTCACTCTATTTGCTAGTGGAACAGGAGAGGAAATGACAAGTAGTGGTAGAAGGAACCCTTTGCCACGCACCTTACGGTGGCTTGCAGGGTATCTATGTACATGTAGGTGTTGAACGTCGTCAGAGGCGATGAAGCATGGGTTCATCACTTCGAACGGCTATCAGTGGATGTGTACAACACCACCTGTCCTCCGAAGAGAAAGTTCAAAGCTGCACCCTCAGCCGGTGATGTAATGAGGACGGTCTTCTGGGCCTCTGAAAGGATTATTCTCTTTGATTTCCTCCCCCATGGTGCAACGATCAACTCTGAAGTGCGTTGTCATACCCTCGGCAAACTGAGGAAATGAGTTGAGCGTTTTCATCGCCACTAAATTCAAACAAACTTATGCTCCGCCTTGACACATAATATCATCCGAAATTGTGCTAAACGCGTTCTCTGAAAATTATTTCGAGCAGTTAGTTCATGAGCCCACGCGAGTAGTAAACGGTTGTGAAATCACACTTGATCTCTTAGCAACAAATAATCCTGAGTTAATAACGAGCATCAAAACAGATTCAGGGATTAGTGAACACAGGGTTGTCGTAGCGAGGCTGAATACTGTAATCCCCAAACCCTCGAAAAATAAGCGAAAAATATACCAATTAGAAAAAGCAGATAAAAATTCACTTGACGCCTTCCTGAGATACAATCTCCACTCATTCCAAATTAATAAAATAAGCGAAGACCAGATGTGGCTTAAATTCAAAGAAATAGTATCGGCAGCAATTGAGAGATTTATACCAAATAAATTAACAAACGACGGAGCTGATCCTCCTTGGTACACAAAACGAGTTAGAACACTGTTGCAGAAACAACGAAACAAACACGCCAAATTTAAATGGACGCAAAATCCCCAAGATTGGCCATCTTTTACAGAAGCTCGAAATTTAGCGCGGACTTCAATGCGAGATGCCTACAACAGTTTCCGCAACGAAATTTTCTGTTTCGAAACCTGGCAGAAAATCTAAAGAGATTCTGGTCGTATGTGAAGTATATTAGCGGCAAGAAACAATCAATGCCTTCTCTGCACGATAACAATGTAGATACTATCGAAGACAGTGCTGCCAAAGCAGAGTCACTAAACACAGCCCTCCGAAATGCCTTCTCAAAAGAAGACGAAGTAAATATTCCAGAATTCGAATCGAGAACAACTGCCAACATGAGTAACGTAGAAGTAAATATCCTCGTAGTAGTGAAACAACTTAAATCACTTAATAAAAGCAAGTCTTCTGGTTCAGTCTGTATACCAATTAGGTTCCTTCCGGAGTATGCTGATGCATTAGCTCCAAACTTAAAAATCGTACACAACCGTTCGCTCATCGAAAGATCCGTACCCAAAGACTGGAAAGCTGCACAGATCACACCAATATTCAATAAAGGTATTACGAGTAATCCACTAAATTACAGGCCCATATCGTTAACGTCGATATTCAGCAGGATTTTAGAACATATATTGTGCTCGAACATTATGAATTAACCAGAAGAAAACGGTCTATTGACGCACAGTCAACATGGCTTTAGAAAACATCGTTCCTGTGAAACTCAGCTATCTCTCTATTCACTTGAAGTGTTGAGTGTTATTGACAAGGGATTTCAGATCGATTCCGTATTTCTGGATTTCCAGAAGGCTTTTGACACTGTACGACACAAGCGGATCGTAGTGAAATTGCGTGCTTATGGAATATCGTCTCAGTTATGTGACTGGATTTGTGATTTCCTGTCAGAGAGGTCACAGTTCGTAGTCATTGACGGAAAGTCATCGAGTAAAACAGAAGTGGTTTTTGGTGTTTCCCAAAGTAGTCTTATAAGCCCTTTGCTGTTCCTTACCTATATAAACTTTTTTGCAGACAATTTGAGCAGCCGTCTTCGGTTGCTTGCAGATGACGCTGTCGTTTATCGACTAATAAAGTCATCAGAAGAGCAAAACAAACTGCAAAACGATTTAGAAAAGATATTTCAATGGAGCGAAAAGTGGCAGTTGGCCCTAAATAATGAAAAGTATGAGATCATCCACATGAGTGCTAAAAGGAACTCGTTAAACTTCGGTTACACGATAAATCAGTCTAATCTAAAAGCCGTAAATTCAGCTAAATACCTAAGTATTACAATTGCGAACTTCAATTGGAAGGGACACATAGAAAATGTTGTGGGGAAGGCTAACCAAAGACTGCGTTTTATTGGCAGGACAATTAGAAAATGTATCAGACCTACTAAGGAGACTGCCTTGTCCGTCCTCTTTTAGAATACTGCTGCGCTGTGTGGGATCCTTACCAGGTAGGACTAACGGAGTACATCGGAAAAGTTCAAAGAAAGGCAGCACGTTTTTTATCATCGCGAAATATGGGAGGGAGTGTAGCAGAAATGATACAGGATTTGGGCCTAACATCACTAAAAGAAAGATGTTTTTCGTTTGTTACGGAATCTTCTCACGAAATTCCTATCAACAACCTTCTCCTACGAATGCGAAAATATTTTGTTTGACACCGACCTACATAGGGAGGAAGGATCACCAAGTTAAAATAAGGGAAATCAGTGCTCGTAAGGAAAGATATAGGTGTTCATTCTTTCCGCGGGCTATACAAGATTGGACTAATGGAGATTTGTGAAGGTGGTTCGATGAATTTGCAGAGTATCCATGTAGATGTAGATGAGCTGGATTTAGCTATTTGATTAGTGGTCGGCCTATTTATGAAATTTCCGTTTCTAGGCATGTTAACTACTGACTGATCGTTACTATTGTAGTCGACTCTGGAGTCATTGTCAATGATTTGTCCAATGTCCAAGTTGGATTCGGTTTGTGTCTGTTGTCTGTCGTGTTCCATTTTTGCTAACTGTTTACGTGTCACTACCATGTTGCACGTAATCTATATTGCAAGAAAAATCTTTAAACTTGTTTGAGAATGAATTCATGAAATTAATTCCGTATGGCAACAATGTCGTCTTAACTGAGCAAGAATTGTAATTAATGGTGAAAAAATTAACATTCATGGCTGTTTGCCATTTGCGATTGCACATGACACAATTCGGCCATTTTTTGGAATGGTATGACTGTATTGTTGTCAGAAACTGCATGATAAAAATAATTTGGGATACGAGATCTTGCGCGAAAATGGCTGCTAAGGTTGCGGAAAATTTTGGCAGAGCTGGAAAGCAATCTACAAATACTAAAAGCGCTTGGACTAGCGTGCTAATGTAAAATTGCAATCTCTTACCTTGGCTCCAAGTATTCAGTGTAGGTTCCAGGTCTCAAAAATTTCAATCGTTCGTCTTTTTGTTTGGTCTTTACAAATATTCAATGGCAATGGCTAGTCGGATATGATCCTATTATCCATGCAACACAGGAAAACAATGTAGCAAATACAATAAAAGGTCCCGACACGAGGTCGCCAGTTTGATTTATAGTGGCTTTACCTGTCTGGTTTGAGAATATCGAAGAACAAAACAATTATAATAAGTAATGATAATAGTATGTGATCAGTTTATACAAACTTTGGGCGCTTGACAATGGCTTTTTGCGTAAGGTCCGTTCATTGTAAGTATGTTCGTGAGAGATTTTTCTAAAACTATTTCTTTATCGGACTTCATAGACTTAATAATTCCAAATTTTGGTTCGTACTGGACCTTTGATATAATTTGTAACACGGAACCTTTAGCTTGCCAAGACGCCGTTTAATTGGAACAATAGCTTGCAACATAAATGAAACACAAGATTAAATAATAACACAGTATTCATAAAATATTACACTAAATTAAATTACATAGACACATTAATTCTGTTGCTGTGTGCTACTATGAGTACGCCTAGTGAGATTGCGTGTCATAGAATAATGGCGACGTGCTACATAATTATCAGCAGCGATGGGACGTCTTCCAGAACAAAAGGTGCCGTCTTCTAGGCAACAGAACTTGAAACGTCCCCTTAGAAAAATTTATGAATTACTGTGCTGATAAACCTCTTATGTTATTTGATTTTCAAACAGCTGAGCAGAACTGAACGTAGTCAGACGTTTCTCTGTTTACTTATTCTGATCAACACTAAACTGACACACAATATTTTTAGCGCACCGCAATAGGACTTTCAATAATCCCTACAAAAGAATGGCCTTGACTAACATTAACCTATACCTTTCACGAATCACTTACCTCACAAAAATCTTCGTTACTCGAACTGCTGCAATACAGCGAGCGCCAATACTGCCAGCTAAATAAATGATTCTAACTAGTGAAGGCACTAACTACTAATAGGCATATACATATCCAGTATTACAAATTTACTCTTTCTGCTGGACACACGTCCAGATCGTCCGCTCTCAAAATTCATTCTGCCATCTCTCTCCCCACATCCACCACTGCTGGCGGCTCACCTCCAACTGCGCAACGCTACGTGCTGTTCACATCCAGCTGCCCAACACTACAGTAGCAAATATTCCAACGATGCAAACCAGCCGCAGACTGCACACAGCACAGTCTGTGATTTTCATATAGAGCGCTACGTGGCGTTACCAGCATAAAAACCTAAACAGCCTACTTACAAACTGAACTGCGTAATTATTCTAATGTTTCAGTGTTTGCATGCCACAATTGATACAACCGCTTATACTAAAAATTTCTTAAGTAATTCTTTATTTATATTCTGAAGTTATCTCTACTTTTTTGCTATAAATTCTCGCCCACCTTGCAAATGCGTCTTTAAACGCTCCATGTCACCTGGCTTCAGTTGTTCGTGATTCATTTGAAACGGTCTGGACAATTCGAACGAACGAGTTGGCCATCCAGATCGCCCGATGTGTATCCCATCGAACATTTGTGGGACATATTCGAGACGTCAGTTCGTGCACAAAATGCTGCACCAGCAACACTGTTGCAATTACGAACGGCTATAGAGGCAGTATGGCCAAATATTTCTGCAGGTGACACCCAGCGACTTGTTGAGTCTATGCCATGTCGATCTGCTAAACTACGCCGGGCAAAATGAGGTTCGACACGATATTAGGAGATATCCCATGAGTTTTGTCAGCTCCGTTTACAAAGATACACGTAGCCCCATTTACGATTCAAACAGCCCAAAAATTTTAAATTTTCCATTTGTTTCAAAACTTTGAATTTTGCTATTTACGACGAAAAAGGATAGATATAGAAGCAATATACCTTTAACGCACAAAACATATAAATACAGGGTGGCGCACGAAATGTGTTACCATTTTGTTTTTGAATATAAACTTTATTGTCAATACAATCTGAAGGGAACATATACTACAATGAAGTGCCGTCCATGGAGATTTGTTCTAACGCAGCACATGCTCAATATGTCCACCATTTCGTTTCCTAACTTCCTTCAAACGAACACTGAAGTTAGTGATTACCCTACGGCACACATCTTCCGTAATTTCACTGCAAGCTTGAAGAATAAGTCTTCTGAGCTCCATTAAATCACGTGGACGTTTCGGGAAAACTTTTTCCTTTAGGTACCCCCAAAGAGAAAAGTCACATGGATTGAGGTCTGGACTTTTGGGGGGACAATTTTGTTCGTCATTGAAGCGACCTGGAAATTTGAGTGAAATGTCCGTATGTCGAAATGCTCGTGTAAAAACTCCAACACAGTGTTTGCAGTATGTGGCCTTGCTCCATCTTGGATGAACCGCTGCGCGTTGAAGAGCAAGGCAGTAGCAAGAAGCTGTAGAATGAAACTATTGCGAAGCGTGCTCAAATAACGCTCGCTGTTCACAGGTTCTTCAAAGAAAAAGGGTCCAGTAAGTCTGTGACTGGAAATTACTACCCACGCTATAATCCTCCGAGCATAATGTTGTCGTTCATGAAGCACTTGTGGGCTTTCAGTAGCCCAAAAGCGTACATTTTGTTTGTTAACCACACAGTCTAAATGAAAATGCGCCTCGTCTGAAAACCAAACGTTGTTGAGTTTCTTCCCTATCCTCCGCCCACTGAGCAAACAGCAGTCTCTGCTGCTTGTGTTCTTCAGTGAACTTCTGTGCACAGGTCATCTTGTATGGGTACATATGGAGGTCACTTTTAAGAATGCGTTGAACGGAGCGTCTGGATATTCCCAATAGCACTGCTGCCTTTCTACACGATTTCCCGGGACTTCTCTGTACAGCAACTAGTACCGCTCAATATTCTCCGGTGAACAAACAGGCTTAGGCCGACGTGGCTTCGTTTCCAGTACTGTTCCTTCGTGTACAAATTTATCTTAGAACCTGGGGATAGTCTTATTGCAAGGAACCCATCGTGTGTTAAACTGTTGTCGAAAACGCCTCTCAGTCAAATGGTTCAAATGGCTCTGAGCACCATGGGACGTAACAGCTGAGGTCATCAGCCTCTAGAACTTAGAACTACTTAAACCTAACTAACCTAAGGACATCACACACATCCATGCCCGAGGCAGGATTCGAACCTGCGACCGTAGCGGTCGCGCGGTTCCAGACTGAAGCGCCGAGAACCGCTCGGCCACAGCGGCCGGCGCCTCAGAGTCACAACAAGGCTTTTCGTTTCATGAAAAAGTAACACAATTGCCGATCGTTGATGTGTCGTCAGTCTTCCATTGTCAGCCATTGCTGCTTGCTAGTCTCCTAGCGGCAGTATCGTGAATTACACGTCATTTCGTAACTCACTTGTTTTTCCAAGCTCTGCTGGTACTGCTGTAGAGATCCCAGCGGGATACCTTAATGTGCGTCGTAAATTGTGAAAGAAAAAATTGGTAACACATTTCGTGCGCCTCCCTGTATAGTGTATCACCATTACAATTTAACTATCGTAGTAAACTATTCACTAACCCTTTGAGGCCCAAATATTTGAAATGATTCATTTAGCCATGCCTCATCTTTTTATTTTCAGTTTATTGTCCTAAATATTAAGGCGATTTTAGGCGTAAAATTCTGTACAGACGGAAGCGTACCTAGCTTGTACCTACGACAAAAGTGTAAAAAAATGTGTAGGCAATGAACAGGTAAACTGGCCGTATTGTAAAGAAAAAAGTCGGTTTCTGAACAGATTCGCGCTCAGCGCTCAGCTATTGCCTCTTCCAACGAGGCGAGAATGCGCTATCCGGCACGGTTACCTGAATTTATCTGCGGGCCCGTTCTGGCGCAGGGAGGGGAGGGGGGCGCGGCGCCAGCGATCGGCACGTGTTCATATCTGCGGAGCGCTCATTACACGGTTAGCCGCCAATAATTTCCGGCCGCTGCGGTGCATAGCTGCGCGTGCTGTGCCCTGGCGCAGGCACCGGGCCATAAACCATCGCCTAATACCGGACTTAATGAGTGGAATTCCTCTGGGAGCGGCTAGGTGCCCCTTAGTGGGATGATTAAGTCCTCCTTACATTTATTGCGGTCGTCGGCGAGAATGTAAGATTCTAGCTTAGTCGTGGTGCGATATGGGGCTTCGAGTGAGACGAGTAGCATCTGTCCTGAGAATCACTAACGTTGCAGTACTCTGCGACTGGAACGGAATCTCTGAGAAGTTCGTGGCTGTTGTGGTCTGGCACCTGAGGGTGCCCGAAGCAATGCAGTAATTTTACGGTCTAGAGCTGCACAGCTTAAAATTATTTGGGGAATATGACTGAGCCGTGTGTCGGCTCTCAACATATATCCTGCTGCTGAGATTGTTCTGAGTTGTAACAGTTGTGTTACTAAATATGACACTTCTGTGACTAAAAGTAACTGGGTTTTCTCTTTTGATGCAAGTCAATTGTCAGGATGAGCATTCTAAAGCATTCTGTCAGGGTGAAAATATTAAATAAATTAACTTTTCTTTCTTAACAACATGTGGGCACGGTGGGTTCTTCCTTGGCTCGGGTATGAGGTCGAATGAAACATCATTTTTACATAAGATAACTTTTATTGAAGATTTGTACAACTGTATCTTACGGAATGTTCTGGTGTCGTTTGTGAAGTCTTCTGCTGCGGCAGCGGCGGCGGCGGCGGCGGCGGCGTCTGATTATGCGTAGCGAAGTGTATCACGTGTCGCCGTCTCGGCCAGTTGACTGGAGACGCGCAGCGCGAGGTGGCCCGTTTAATTATTGCGAGCGATATCGTGCATCGGATGAAACCTTGGGTGTCGCGTCCCAGTGTTTCTCTTCTCTAAGCGGCCGCGTGTGTTCTGCGTCGGCCAGCGGAGCGGCGCGGCGCGGCGGGGGAAGGCCAGTGTGGCGGACTCGAACCACGGACTCCCGCTTGCCAGTCTTCGGCTGTCAGGTCTTCATCCCAGCTCACAGGTGACTACTGATGTGAGGCCGTCTCCTTCCCGTCCTCACGAGTTACCCGGGTATGTAAAAACCAGGCTTCAAATACCTTTTAACTTCTGTCTTCTGGCGCCGCGGCTGCTGCTTGCTATTCCATTACAGCGGCGGACTTGGTGCGTCTGTGCATGATGTAGACTCTTCTTGCATGACAGTCCTCAGCACCGAAACTGACTGAAAACTACTGCTACTTCTTCGTCTTCTTCGTCTCCGTCTCCGTCTCCCTCCATCTTCATCTCCGTCTCCGTCTCCGTCTCCGTCTCCGTCTTCATCTGTCTGGCCCACTGCGTCTCGCGTATTTGTTCACTTCAATTTACTGGAGGTGAACGACTTTATGGTCATTGCCTCTTCTGTCACATTGAGAAGCTTCTCGAAGAATCTTCTTAACGTCGGTCATTGGCTCTTGGGATGTAGGCGAGGGCCTTTGCTCACATACGACAACTGAGAAACATGTGAGCCGGTCGGGCGATGCGCTGACCGCTGAATCGACAGCGCCCGTTTATGTGGAACTTGCTGACTTCACGGTCATTGTCTCTTCTGTTCTGCTGGTTTGCCCGCTGTTTGCGAGTATGTAACTCTCTAAACTAAACCAAGTTTTTCATTTATATTCTAATTTCTAGTTCACTTTGATTTCACTAATTTATTAACTTAAGTACCACTCAACATTCCTCCACCCTTCGGAGAAATTCGCCCTCGAATTTACCACTCAACATTCCTCCACTCTTCACACGGCAAAAGCACTAACACAAGCAATGAAAACTCTCGACTTAAGAGATTACACACGCTTCGCATTAAGTATGTTGAAAATACTTTATCACTCTACTAAAGCACTGTACGCTGATAAATCACATAGTTCACACAAAAATCATTGTAATAAGTGTAACAAATACAAAACAATGAATAAACAAAAAATAGATTTTTCACTTAGAAAATTACATAGCAACACCTGTTTACTGTACCCTATACTAATGCAAGAATATCTATTCTACAGTATTGTTTATTTTAACATGAGTCAGTTTAATAAAGAATGAAGTACAATAAACAAAATTAATACACTAATGCTCAAACGTAACTACTGAAGTACACCAGTTAAGAGTGTGGTATCCAGTTAACAGGGATTTGATGAAGTGGTATATTGTTATTTGGCTTATTTTTTCGTCTTAAATAAAAGAAAACTGTACAAAGCAGAAACACCAACACAAAGGTTCCAGATATACCCGTTCCTAGCATTATAATTTTAGTTTTGTGTTCACCTTTTAATTTTAAGACATGTTGCATCATAACATTGGCATCAATTTTGTCTTGCTGTGCGAGTTTATGAACATATCTAATGACTTCAGAAGGGAACTGTCGAGGGAGTCATTGAGGTAAGACAGGTTTTGTGTAGGAAATGCTTTGCATGGCGTTTTCTGAAAAGAGCAAACAACATGGTTATGAACCTACCAACCTAGTAAAAACAAAAACAAAGAAAAGAAGGAATACATTGTTAACTACAAGATCTACATGTTTCTACGTTCAACTTTTCTTTCTTAAAAAATAAACCATTATCATGTATTAATTATTCACATTTGTATATTATCCACAGTCTACTAAGATTCCACCAGGACATTCGCACCCTTGATCGAAGATTGTATGGTGCCATGTCTGTATGTTGTGCTGGCGTGGCCACTCTTTTTCCTTTACGGGGACTTCCTCCACCCTTCGGAAAAGCAGACACTATTGTTGAAGGAATTACATCTGGAGCGCCCTTAAAAGGTTTTAAACGACTTGCATGGACAATGGTAGTTCGAGTGGGCAGTTGCAATTTAACGTTGACTGGTGACGTGATCTCAATAATTTGATAAGGACCTCTGTAGTTTGTTACAAATTTCTTCGTTTTTCCTTTCGCAATATATGGAGTTGAAAGCATCACCCACTGACCGATTTTGTAATTTGGATATTTAGCTTGGGCATTACCTAATCGTTCCTGTCGTTCCAAAGCCTTTGTATTAGATTTTTGAACCTTTTTCCATA
This sequence comes from Schistocerca nitens, assembly GCF_023898315.1. Taxonomy (NCBI): domain Eukaryota; kingdom Metazoa; phylum Arthropoda; class Insecta; order Orthoptera; family Acrididae; genus Schistocerca; species Schistocerca nitens. The sequence continues at coordinate 88,565,337 of NC_064615.1, read as the reverse complement.
CATCCTACATCATTCGACTGAAATCTCTTACTGTTTCTCCGACTTTTCCGTCTTTCTGCCTGATTACATCAAAAGGGGACGGCATTTTTCTCCCATAGACCACTTCATAAGGTGACATGCCAGTTGCTTCATGCGTTTTGGCGTTGTATACCGACACGATTATTGGTAAATACGTATCCCAATTAGAATGTTGTTCGTTAATATAATAACTAAGCATCTTGCCAATTGTCCGATGAACTCTTTCTGTGCGTCCGTTGCACTGAGGGTGTAACGGAGTTGTGCGTAATTCACGTATTTTTAGTAAGTGGCAAAGCTGTTTCATTAATTCAGACATAAAATTAGATCCCTGATCTGTGATAATAGCTTCAGGTACGCCAAATTTAAGTATCCAGTTGTTAACTAAAGCTTGGGCAACTGTATTTGCTTGCTGATCTGGGAGACTCACCATAGCTAGATAGCGTGAAAAGTCATCTATAATTTTAAGAATATACTTATTACCAGCAAGTGCTTTATGAAATGGCCCGTAGAGATCCACTCCGCAGATTTGAAATGGACATGAAGCCTCGGGTAGCCTCTGTAATTGTATTTTTGAACGAGAAAGTTCAGCTCGTTGTGCGCACGCAATGCAATTACGAACGTACTGCGCAACATCCTGCTTTCTGGTTTGCCACCAAAATCGCTCTGCTACACGTCTTTCGGTTGTCCGCTGTCCACCGTGTCCTGCAAGGATATGATCATGGGCCTCTGCCATTATTTCTTGTCTAAGGTGTTGGGGAACAACAATTCGCGGTCCAAGTTTTGTTTTACGGCATAATACACCATCTTCAAAGCAAATTTGTTTTTGAGTTGCGTATTTTTTGCATTCTGTATCCTCATCTTGTGCCTTTCTCCAGTCCTCAGTATCTCGGCCTGTTGCTTCCAAAAGTGCTATTTCCCGACTTACGCAATCTGCATTCGTGTGTTTTTTGCCTGGTTTATGGATAACTTCGAAATCCATTTCGGAAAGACATAGGGCCCAACGTGTGAGACGACTAGATGGATCCTTTAATCCAAGCAACCATTTTAAAGCTGCGTGGTCTGTAATGACCTTGAATTTCCTACCATACAAGTAGGTTTAAAGTATTTGATGCCATAAATAACACTTAACAATTCTTTCTCCGTTGTGGAATAATTTCTTTCTGCTGTTGTTAGTTGTCTCGAAGCGTAGGCTATGGGGTGTTCCGTGCCAGTAATATTCTGACTCAAAACAACTCCTACTGAATGACCACTTGCGTCACAGGATAAAATAAATTCTTTATTATAATCTGGGTAGGCTAATACTGGACTGTGTGTTAACTTATCTTTAAGGGTTTGAAATGCTGATTCACAATCTTCAGACCAATGAAATTTCGCACCCTTTTTCAATAATTGGGTTAAGGGTCGGGCAATTTCAGCCAAATTTTGAACATATTTCCTGTGGTACGATGCGAGACCAATGAAACTTTTTTCTTCCTTAACGCGTTGTGGTGTTGGGAAGTCCTTAACTGCCGTAATTAATCGAGGATCTGTTTTAATTCCTTTTTCACTAATGACATGCCCTAGGTATGTAACCTCTGTCAATGCGAAAGTACATTTTTCCATATTTAATGTTAATTTAGCTTTTCTAAGCCTCTGAAAAACATTACGCAGACGCACAGCATGTTCATTAATGTCTTTGGAGAATACAATAATATCGTCTAGATATACACAACATTGCTGAGTTTTGAGTCCTCGCAATACTCCATCGAGTAGTCTTTGAAAAGTTGCTGGTGCATTTTTCAAACCGAAAGGCATTCTTTTAAATTGCCAATGGCCTCCAGGGGTAGAAAATGCTGTTTTATGCCTATCTTCAGGAGCAACTTCCAATTGATGATATCCGCTACGTAGATCGATTGTTGAAAAGTATTTACTGTTACCCAAACTGTCAATGATATCTGTAATGTTTGGAAGAGGATAAACATCTGAGATAGTTTGTTTGTTAAGGTGCCTGTAGTCACAACAAAATCTATATCGTTTCGTACCGTCGGGAGACTTCTTTGGAATAATTACAATATTTGAATTATAAGGCGAATCAGAATATTCTATAATTCCATCTTTTAGATGCTGTTCTATAAATTCATCCAGTACTGGCTGTAAGTGATGCGCAACTCTATAAGGCTTCCTATAAACTGGGGGGCTATTTCCTGTTGGGATTCTATGCTGTGTGATATCTGTTGCTGGCAGTGAACCTTCTGCATTAAATAAATCTTGGAACTCAACTAAAACGGCTTCTATCGTGTCTCCTTTCAAATGCTCAATCTTCTGGCGTAATGCGGTTTTATAGGCGTCTGGTTTCTGACCATCGTTAATATCTGACCAAATGAAATCTTCTTCTTCAAAAGTACTGACTGTAGCTACTAATATTCCCTTACGCAACTCTTTGTCCTCCACTCCGAAATTGTCAATATGTACCGGTACTTTTCTTTCTCCCTCAACGTCTTGAACCCGTACAACACTTCTACGTACAAAACAATGTGATACATCTAATTCCTCATTTTCCTCTAAAGGCTCTATTAGACACGCTGTATCTGTAGGTACTTAGGGGTCAACGGTCATCCAGAAAAGTTTTCCTGAGCCAGATGGTATCTGATCCCGCGAATCAACCTTCAAGGACGTTGCACGCAGTATAGTTGATTTCGCCTTCCGGTTGGGGAAATCTTGCGGCAGCGGGCCCTTTGCAGCGGTGTCACCTAGCTGAAACACTATTCCGCTAAGTTCTACAGTTTGCTGTCTGAGGTCGATTTTAGCGTGATGTTTATCCAGGAAATCCAGTCCTAGGATCGCGTCATACCCGTCAGTTATTTTTTTACCACCTCTACATCTTCTTGAAATTGTACACCGTGAATATAGAAAATCAGTGATGTACATCCTAATGACTTCACTGTACCTCCTCCTACTCCACTCAATCTATAGCTTGGAGGGTCATATTTCTTTTCTCCAATACATTCATTACTTACTATTGATACGTTTGCGCCTGTATCCACTAGTATCCTTGCCTCTTTATCCTGTATGGTAGCAGATAACCAGCATTCCGCCTTCACATTCGCCTTAATGGCATCAAATTTTATTGGGAACGTCTGGCGGCGGCGCCGACATTCCAGTTTGAGTTTAACTGATTTCTATTTCCAAAAACTTTCTTAGACCTGCATTCCTTGAATGTGTGACCTATTCTTTGACAATTAGTGCATTGAGGTTGTCTGCAGTTTTTTGCTACATGTCCCTGTCGATCGCACCTAAAACATCGTACTCCTGCTGAAAATACATTTCGCTTCTCCTTGTATCTGGTGGCAACGTCTATTTCTTCGAAAGCTGTCGCCACAGATACAGCTTCCGCTAAATTTTTAGGAAACTCTGCCCTGACACGACGGGACGTTTCAAGAGGTAACCCACGTAAAAATGTATCCAGAGCTCTATTTTCTGCCTCTTGTAAAATAACTTTATTTGCTTCATCACTAGTTGTCAACTGATAGGTGTTAATATTAACTTTTCTAATACTATCTACAAAACTTTCTAACGACTCGTTTTGCCTCTGAGTGATAGTGTTTAATTGTTCCCTATAAAATCTACAGCTGTTCTGTTTTTGAAAACGTTTAAGCAATCCTTTCTTCAATTCCTCAAATGTTGTAGCATTCCGTAATTCTTCATGGTATAAGACGTGTGCTTTAGCCTCTCCTGTCAATCTTAACTTTGTCATTTGTAAGAGCTGTTCATCTGACCATGATCCTAACTTTGCAGCTGCTACTAAATCATCAAAAAAGGCTGTTATGTCCTCGCCAGATTTACCTGAAAAAGGAGTTACTAAGGCTGCTGCTGAGGAATCTAGGGTGGGAGGGATTGAACTGGTTTGCCTAACCTCACTCAACTGCTTAAATAATGCATTATTATCATTTTTAAGCTGTGCTATCTGATTAACTAAGCTCTGAATAGCTTCCTCAGTAGAAACCGCTTGTGGTGCTGACTCTGACTTTGTACGATTTCGTGTCATCATTTTACAAACTATTAGTTACACAATCTTACCACACTGAATGATAAGGATGTTTAAATATTTTCGACGAACTCTTAAAATTATGAGAGAGAATACACTTCTAAATAAAGAAAATATTACGACTGCTATGCAAACCCCTATTCTTTCACACATTAAATGATACTAACTGTGGACCTTTAGTGACTGTCATTCACACATCTTATTGAGACAAGGGTTTCTTCTCTGACACCAAATGTAACAGTTGTGTTACTAAATATGACACTTCTGTCACTAAATGTAACTGGGTTTTCTCTTTTGATACAAGTCAATTGTCAGGATGAGCATTCTAAAGCATTCTGTCAGGGTGAAAATATTAAATAAATTAACTTTTCTTTCTTAACAACATGTGGGCACGGTGGGTTCTTCCTTAGCTCGGGTATGAGGTCGAATGAAACATCATTTTTACATAAGATAACTTTTATTGAAGATTTGTACAACTGTATCTTACGGAATGTTCTGGTTCGGAGAGCGGCAGCTGCGTCGTTTGTTAAGTCTTCTGCTGCGGCAGCGGCGGCGGCGGCGGCGGCGGCGTCTGATTACGCGTAGCGGTGTGTATCTCTTGTCGCCGTCTCGCCCAGTTGACTGGAGACGCGCAACGCGAGGTGGCCCGTTTAATTATTGCGAGCGAAGTCGTGCATCGGATGATACCTTGGGTGTCGCGTCCCAGTGTTTCTCTTCTCTAAGCGGCCGCGTGTGTTCTGCGTCGGCCAGCGGAGCGGCGCGGCGCGGCGGGGGAAGGCCAGTGTGGCGGACTCGAACCACGGACTCCCGCTTGCCAGTCTTCGGCTGTCAGGTCTTCATCCCAGCTCACAGGTGACTACTGATGTGAGGCCGTCTCCGTCCCGTCCTCACGAGTCACCTGGGTATGTAAAAACCAGACTTCAAATACCTTTTAACTTCTGTCTTCTGGCGCCGCGGCTGCTGCTTGCTATTCCATTACAGCGGCGGACTTGGTGCGTCTGTGCATGATGTAGACTCTTCTTGCATGACGGTCCTCAGCAGCGAAACTGACTGAAAACTACTGCTACTTCTTCGTCTTCTTCGTCTCCGTCTCCGTCTCCATCTCCCTCCGTCTTCATCTCCGTCTCCGTCTCCGTCTCCGTCTTCATCTGTCTGGCCCACTGCGTCTCGCGTATTTATTCACTTCAATTTACTGGAGGTGAACGACTTTACGGTCATTGCCTCTTCTGTCACATTGAGAAGCTTCTCGAAGAATCTTCCGAACGTCGGTCATTGGCTCTTGGGATGTAGGCGAGGGCCTTTGCTCACATACGTCAACTGAGAAACACGTGAGCCGGTCGGGCGATGCGCTGACGGCTGAATCGCTAGCGCCGGCTTATGTGGAACTTGCTGACTTCACGGTCATTGTCTCTTCTGTTCTGCTGTTTTGCCCGCTGTTTGCGAGTATGTAACTCTCTAAACTAAACCAAGTTTTTCATTTATATTCTAATTTCTAGTTCACTTTGATTTCACTAATTTATTAACTTAAGTACCACTCAACAGAGTCCTTCCATTTCATTATTAATTGATTCTTTCATATTTATCGTTATGCTGCGTACGATTCTGTTGAGATTCCCCTCTGGCGGCGTGTCTGGTCCTATCGATCTTCGAGTCGTTGCTTCCTTTCAGCCTTGTGTAAGGGAATAAGATATTTGGGGGGGGGGGGTGGCCGGTTGGTTGCTTAGCGGTGACGAGTCGGTCGGTCGCCTTTTTAAAATCGGGAAGGACAGAATGTCGGACGATTAGACCGCGGCGTGGCGTGGCGGTGGAGAGTTGGCTGTTGTTCCGAGAAGCCGCCTGGTCTATCCTGGCGGTGCGAGACGTGTGGGACGAGTTGACGAGACAAGGCTGTAAGCTCTTGCTGTCAACACCCAGCTGTGGTTCCGAATCACTACTTGGTGGGAGCGGCAACGGTCTGGAGGCGGGAATGATGGACGCCGCCGTGGGTGCAGAGAAGACGAGGGCTCAGGTGACAGAGCGCGTGGCTGCGTGACTGTGGTCAGCTGGGTACGCTGGCGACGTGGACACAGTCGGGTGTGAGGAACCTTTGCATGGGTCTTCACCTGCCGTTTCTCTGATAAACTGCAAGTTAAGTTGGTTAAAGGTTTAGATGTTAATTGGAGAATTTTGGTTTGTGGAACCAGCGTCTTTTCTGCCTTGTGGCCTCCTGCGTTCTGGTTTCCTGTCGCCGGTGTATTTATAGACCCTGATCTTTTCCGCTTCTTATTAGTACTGCCCCATAGCAAGTGTATCTTTGGGCAGGGAATATTGTTTTAGATTACTTTTTTTTTTTTGCCTTGTGGCCTCCTGCGTTCGGATTTCCTATCCCTGTCGTCGGTGTAATTATGGACATTGATCTTTTGATTTCTTATTAATACTGCATGGGAGGAAGTGTATTTTTGGGCAGGGATTATGGTTCCTGATTTGATTCCTCCTCCTCCTCTGGCCTCGCGTGAGGTCGATGTGATTGCTGAATGTGAGGCGTTGTGGGTCTGTTAGTCCGCTCCTAGCCTGAGCATCCTTCGGGAGACAATTGTGGCCGCCCTTACACCCGGTCGGCTAATTATATCTATCCCAGGACATTTTGAAGGCAGGACATGGTATTAAAGTTGTTAGTTACTGTAAAATGTTAAATGGTTGTAGTTTACTCTGATTGTTTTTGGCCACTGTTTAAAAAGGTTAAGTTTGCCTTTCATTGGTGTTTTCTTTTTTTTTTTTCTTTTGCATTACGTGGCTTTAAAATTGTTAGTTACTGTAAAAGGTGAATGACTGTATCTTTACTTTTGACTGTTTTAATCTACTTGGCATCCTTTGAAAATGCTAGTTCTGCCTCCCTGTTAGCGAGCCCTCGTAATTTAATATCTTGTTGTGCCAAAATTTAAAAGAAGTGGCTCCCTACATGTTCGGTAGCGAAATTGTATGCAAATTGGTGTTTTCCTTTCATTACTTGGAAATGTTTAATTTTATTATTAAATGCTTTATCAAAGTCTGTTTTAAGTAAAATGGCTTGGCTATTAACGGCAAAGTTTTTAATTTCATTACTTGGAAAATTTTTATTTGTTATCAAATGTTTTATCAAAGGTGGCTTTTAGTAAAATGGCTAGGCCGTTAACTGTAAAGTAAATTGTTTTGAAAAGGCACTCATGCCTGCTAACTTTTTGGATCGTTTCCAGGTCAAGTAATAAAGAAATGACGTTAATGGTTGAAGTAATAAATAAAGAAACTGTAAATTGCATTTCGACAGTAACCAACTAATTTTGGCCCCGTTTCCCAACTGGGGGTTTTCCTTGATAAATCGTAACACCCGTTCAAAAAATGGTTCAAATGGCTCTGAGCACTATGGGACTCAACTGCTGTGGTCATAAGTCCCCTAGAACTTAGAACTACTTAAACCTAACTAACCTAAGGACAGCACACAACACCCAGCCATCACGAGGCAGAGAAAATCCCTGACCCCGCCGTGAATCGAACCCGGGAACCCGGGCGTGGGAAGCGAGAACGCTACCGCACGACCACGAGATGCGGGCCGTAACACCCGTCTCAATTACTTTGGAAGTGTGCCGTATTCCTTTGAGCAGTAACTTAGGACTTGGTATGATTCCAAATTACACTTCTATCCTCCAAAAATTAAGTACACAACAAAACATCATTACATCCTCGTCGGTTACATAAGATGATCTGAAATGACCGACAGGCGTCGACAATAAAGTGGACACAATCCTTCATAGCGTCATCCTACGTACTTTTCATTGGAATTTCAGAGCTTGAATAACGTATATACCATCCGTGAGCGTTTATCACTTCCTGGCGCGTACATGGCATTCTCCGCACAAGTTTGCACAGGTCACCCTGTGGTGCACGTTCCCATTCTCCAATGGGAGCCCACGAGAGTTCTTGGAGAGTCTATAGTGGAGCAGGACGAACACGGACACCTCTGTCAAGCATGTCCCATGTGTCCACGATGATGTACAGATCGGAACTCACCGGCGGCCATTCCAGTACTTCAATGGCCATGCTTTGCAAGACGTCCCTGCTGACGCCCGTGACATAGGCCCTGTCACTGGAAGGTATGGCTGATCTCGCAATCTTGACAATTCTTGACTAGTTGGTCGTGATTAGTCGTAGTTAATATTGTCTTTTATGATCTCATGGCGTGGTAATTGTTAATTTTCTTAGCGAGAAGATGTCACAATTTACAGTCCTTAAAATTCGTCGTAAGATAGCTTCGTAGTGGAACTTAATATTTCGTAGTATCTTTCTCTTCTGAACTTTGATGGATTAATCAGTGAATAAAGACGATAATCTTTAAGCAAGTCCTGTCCAAACTAATTACACTCTTATAAGTAAGTTAAATTCACGTCAAAAGCTATTTTTTCTAGTTGTTATTAAGTCAGTGTTCATTAATGTTGTCAGTCAAAGATCTTCTGCCTATGTTAACTTTCGTTCAATTTGATGGACAAATGACGATTGCTGCACTGCGCTTCGTAACGTAGCGACCGAAAACAAAGTTGTCACAGTTTCAGCTTCGAATTAATTCCTATCCACGGAAACTCCTTATCTCACTTCTCTGAATTCAGTTAAAAATTTAATTATCAGTTGTTATTAATATTAAAACTTTTCCCTTTCACACAGATAATTTCTTTCATATGTGGCGGAAGGTACTTCTGAAATTGAAGTTCTCCCCACACTACATTGTAACCTCTCCATAGAAATATAAATAAATAATATGAGTATGATTCTAATTTAGAGTAACCTCAAAACAAAATTCTTTCACAGTCTAATCTCCCCACAAAATTCATTTACATTTAATCTACCCACAAAATTCTTTCTGATTTAATCTAAGCTCAAAATTCATTCACATTTAGCGTAACCTCAAAACAGAAAAATTCTTAAACCTCTCAATAGTAAAAATTATAATTATGTCGTTCACATTCAGTGTAACGTCCCAAAAAAAATTCAGTAGCCTGGTAATATAACAATGTAACTAACCTCTCAATTAAATTGTCGCTCAGTTATAACTTTTCAATAATTCACTGTGAATTTAACCTGGTAAATTTTGGACGACAGCAGTGCTGCGTCATGGCCCTGAAAGATCATTCTGAATAAAAAAAGGAAAAATTCTTACCTCAATGAAGTCGCCGGATATATCTGCTCTTACAATAAATTTTTTGGCACAGCTCTGTGCAATGCTGGCCGACCTATCTGTCATTTATGAAAGGAAGCAACTGATTTTTCTATTGCAATAATCGGGATGACCATGGATGGGAGAAATTAGTAAATTCTTTAAATTGAAATGAATGGTTGTTAAAAGTTACTTTTTATGAGGAAGATTATTATTACGAGAGTTTTAAAACATTTATATGCGACTTGAGATAACATTAATACATATGCGCGAGGCTGCTTTTTACCTTATACAATAATACTCAGGCTCCGACATCGCTGCACCGCGACTGGGCCAGTCAACACGATACACCAGACCAGACCAGAGCAGACTCCAGACTAAATAGCAACAACTTACTGCTACAGCTACACAGTTCCTACCGCAGTCAACACTGCTCTCTGGTCAGAGACCTTGCATATCGCAGGCAGCGCATGAGCAATACATCGAAATTACATCTGCTCGGTCCTCTTACAACATATATTCACAATTAGAAGTCATAAGCTTTCACACGAGCTAACACGATACAGACGATGTGAGGCAATGTAAGCATAGACAAAATGAGAGCGAGATATTATTTTATCGACTATTTATAGACTTACACAAAACAAAAGTTGATGTAACTGTAACTTCTTACGTCTAGAGTTTCTTATTGTACTACATATTCTTTTGAAATGGTTATTGTTAAATAATTCACAGTTATACAGAAGTATTAACGAAGTTGTTTAAAATCCTGGCTTATGGACGATAAGAATGGCTTCATTAGCCTTCCGGACTTGGACAATGGCCTCAGTCAAGAAGGAGCCACGATACCACACGTATAATTTGCTCTCTTAAAATTTTCATTCCTCAGTTAATCTTAAGCATTAAACATTAATTGAGCCTAATGGTGTTTGTTCACTATACATTTCGATTATTTCATTTCTTAAGTATGGCAACTTAGAACTAGATGAGACTAACAGACTTTAATTATTATTATGAGACTAACAGACTTTAATTATTACATTTATGAAGCATGGCAACTTAAAAACAGATGAGCCTAACAGATTGTTCATTATAAACTGCCGGTTTAAGAGCCGAGCTAGGTGGGTTCATTTTACCGAAGGTCGTTGAGTGCACAGGTGTGCCAACTCATTAGGCCTGCTGCTGGCAGTTTAAGAACCGAGCCCAGCGAGATCATTTTCTCGATAGCTTCTGCTCGCCCAGTCCGCAAACGGTTGTATAATCTGCAGTCTGTGGTGGGCAACTTTCGGTACTCCCGCATGGGAACATGTAACAGTCGAACAAAGCATAAGACAGTTATCAAGTCTCACAACACCTGGAAACAAGCAAGATCGTTGACTAGTCTCTGTTATTCCAGATGTGCACGTTTTCCTTCTCATAACATTTATCTCGGCGAAATAACAACTAGATGCAGTCCGTTCACTGCTTTATTATTTTTGAATACGCAAGTCTAGTACATCTGTCGTGAACATTGTGATTACAGTTCCTCCATTTCATGTTGGCAAGATTTGTTTTCACATTTCTCGTGCGCTACCTCGAGCCAACGACTCACGCATTGTAGTGATGTCTGTCAGTACAGTTCTTTTCACAAGTAATACTGCGGAGTGTATTAGCCGGTGTTTTCTCCAGTTTCGTTTTTATATATTGATCACTTTACTATTGACGTTACAAGGTTTGGCTATAATTCGTTAAGTACGTGTGAGAAATGACAGTTTCAATGGTTTATCAAGAGCTAAGCAGATGCTGGTATTTGCTAGGTCCGCCAAATATTAAGGTTAATTACAGCTAGATGATGAGGGATTTGCTTTGCAGCATTGCCTTCAGCGTCAGTGGGGGGTGGGAATTTGTGTTCTTCTTTACTGATTTGTGAAACTTGGGTATGTGCGGAACGAGTTAAAGTGTCGTCATAGTTGGTGGGTCAGACTTCTTAGGGATGGGAGGCCGCTGCATTATCTGTCAAGCAGCACGGTGGACCACCGACGGTGTACTCGTGGATCATGGGGGAGGCCCAAAATTCCGTATAAGGGGATTCGTCGACGGATTTGTCTTCACGTAAAACCGTCCAGTCATCTGCTGGTGCCCCTAGAGCACCTACAGTTCTTCGCCCGCTTGAAGTAGGTGGGGAAATTGCAGATGGACGTGGAACATCCGCCGCCGTGTCTTATTCTCTAGAGATTGCAGTCGCTGGATTGAGTCTTTGCAGCGCCACCCCACACTTCACAGGCGTAATGAAAGACAGAGCGGAGTTACATCCGCTAGATGAGAAGACCGTTCGCTATGGACAAATCGGAGCCATCATTGATGATGGGGTACAGCGCCCCCAGCAGCTGGTGGATCTTCTTGCAGATGTCTTCGATATGGAGTCACCAAGTGAGCCGCTTGTCCATGTTGACGCCGAGGTATCGTACTGAGACTTGTCACTGGAGTTCTGTGCCGTAAAGTCAGAATTGGCGGCGAGGTATAGTATACGTCCAGGTGAAGATAATAGTCTGCATCCCCCAGATTGAAGCTGATCCTCCATTTTGCTGCCCAGCCTTCCAGCGCATTACAGGCACTCTGAAGGTGCGGAACAAGGACTTCTCGCCATTAACTACGAGAACAGAGCATTGTGTCGTCTGTGTAAATGGATCTTTCGACCCGTGGCACTGCAGGCACGTCCGACATATAGATGGTACAAAGGACCAGTCCAAGGACCGACTCTTGTGGAACTCCTGCACTGATCTGACTTGCAGTGAGGGTGGCATCGGCGATCCGAAATGCGAACGTTCGTCGTTGGAGATAGGAAGCAACGAGCTTCACACACGCCTTCAGGAAGCCTAAGGTGTGCAGCTTCCTGATGAGCCCAGAGTGCCACACATTGTCGAATGCTTTAGTGACGTCCAGCAGCACTACACCACAACATTCGCGGGTGCTGAAGGCGGCAGTGACATATTCGACCACCCTGAGGATTTGTTGCATGGTGGCGTGCCCGTTACTGAAACCAAACTGCTCCAGCGGTAAGATGTCCTGCTGGTCGAGATTATGGTGGTAGCGACGACGCAGATGGCGCTCAAACAGTTTTCTAACGTGTGGAAGCAGACAGATCGGGCAATAACTAGATGTGTGCGTTCTATTCTTGCCAGTTTTAGGAGCGACCACTGCGATGGAGTGCTTCCAGAAAGAGGGGGCCGATGAGAAGATGGCTGCGAGGCGCAGGTGCTTGAGGACTCTCCCGGCGATATCATCGGTATCTGGGTCCTTGTTGGTAGGCAGCCACCTAATCTCTCCTTGGACTTCCTCAGATGAAACAAGAGGGATCAGATCGTCCTCGGCCTTATTATCTTGGAGTAGACCCATGACGTCGCGTTCGATGTTGGCGGCACACTGGAAGTCCACGCGATCCTGGAGGGGCTGGAAATTCCGTTCAAAAAGTGTCGGCCAGCATGTTGGCCTTGCCTGCAGGGCTGTAAGCTGTCCGGTCTCCCAAAGTTAGTGGCGGTATCGTTGTCTTTCTGTTGGTGAAGAAGCAGACGGCCGGCGAGCCGCGTGGGTCTGAAGGAACAAAACATTTCTGCCCAGTGCCTGTTTCTATAATAGATGATACCAGCCTTCACATCACGGCAGAGCTGGTTGATGCGACACTTGAGGGCTCCATTCCCAGTGATACGCCTCTCTCTTCACGGCCGATTCCGCGTTCTGATGCAGCAAGGATGTCCCGTGGCAAGGCAGGCGTCCAGATGGGGGAAGAACTCGGCGGTGGAGTGGCAACGTGGAGTGCCTCGGTGATTGCCTCAGAAAGATCGTCCAAAGAATCTTTGGTGAGTTCAGCTTCAGCAGTGAGGGGTTCGACAGAAAAGTCGACGTGGTCTCGAAATGTGTCCTAGTTTGTGTGCTGAAGGTTGAGATGGCTAGGAGGATTCACCAAGGTGACATTCAGCTGGAAGAGTACGGGAAGGTAGTTGGAATTAAGAACATGGATGACCTCCACGTCCTTGAATTGCAGTATCCCTCTCGTGATGGCGATATCGTGGATATCTGGCGTGCCCCTGGAGGGATAGCACGTTGGTTCTTCTGGGCAGCAGGAATGGGCATTGGTCCCGTCCACAGCTAGCAGGAGATGGTGTCCACTCACATTGGCGACGATCGAGTTCCATGTGGTATGCTTGGAATTTAGGTCGCCGGCCACGAATAGTTTCCCAGGATAGCGGAGCAGCTTTCGAGTGTGGTAAACTGCAACGAATGTCCACAAGGACCGCCGTCGCTTCTGTGTACTGAGTAGCAGGCGGTTGGACTTGATGAAGACGAATGGAGTTCCGAGTATAGATAGCAGTGCCCCCCTCCATGCGTTGGCTGATCTGGTCTGTTGCACCGATAATTCGGGACGTTGCTGCGAATGTCGGGCTTCAGGAAGGTCTCATTCACCATGCGAATATCCACGCTGTAGTCAAGGAGGAACTGCTCCAGTTCCGGAGGATCATGTGTGAGATTGTCTGCATTGTAGGCTACAATCGGTAATTCATCGAGTCTGGGCGCCGTAGCCCCGACGAGGAGTGGCAGGAGCGTTCTTGAGACCATGACGGCTCTGCTGACCGCCGTTGCGACGGTGACGGCGATACTGGCTGGGAGTTGCGCCAGTTGCTTGCTGACATCTGCAAGGGATGAGGAAATTTGGGCGAAGAGGGCCAGAATGTCCGGTGAGATTGCGATAAGCGTTTAATTGGTAGGGTCTTATGGGACTAAAGTGCTGAGATCATCGGTCCCCAAGTCCACACACTACTTAATCTAACTCAAACCAACCTACGCCAAGGATGACACACACACCCATGCCCCAGGGAGAACTAGAACCTCCAACGGGGCGAACCGCGTGGACCGTGACAAGACGCCTGAGACCGCGCGGCTATCCCGCGCGGAAATTAGCGTTTACCAAATCGTTAAGTACACATTTCAATGACTCATCCAGAGCGTAGAAAATGCTAATATTTTGCGCTTAACCATTACCCATCGATAGAGCGAGCAGCACTACCATTGTACATGTTCTTAAAAGTTTTAAAGCCCGCAATACCCAGGACGGCGCTTCCGCGCATGGAGGCGGAGCTGAAAGGAAGCGTGGGGGGGGGGGGGGGGGGATGAAAAGTGCGCATGCGCGGCAGCAGAGAGCGGGCAAACAAAAGTCCACGTCGCCGAACAGCATTGCTGCAGATAAGTCAGTTGTTTGCCTACAGTACATTGTATTATACATTCAAATCTATGAGGGGAATAATAAATATTAAAACCAATTTCAAACAATTGTCATGAGAGGAATGTTAATTCACGTCATTAATTCGCGTCCACTGCTCCACAGCTTTACTCTGCATGACGTCGGGAGGCGAGAACAGCTGAAACAGCTTTGTGAAGAATTGAAGTACAATTTTTCTCAAAACAACATTGAAACTTCTTGCAATAATTACCATTTATGGCGATTTGAACTGCATTATAAGCAAAAATTTAATACACAACAAAATCAACTTCAAGCACAAACAAAAATCATTATGACATCTTGGGTTGTCGGGTGTTCTGCCGGATATCAGCGTCGTACTTGCACGATATTTCGGTCACGTAGCTCGTAACCTTCATCAGGTGCGACCTGAGACTGCTCCTCCAGTGGACCTGGTCCAGTATTTATGCCTATGGCCTTCCCCCTCCACCAACGGCTGCAGGCGCTTCCTCTGTGGTCCGCGCCCATTCCCTGCGACCTGCTGGAGCGTTGCTGCTCCGTTTTCCGTCCGCTGCGGTTCTAGGTGTTCCCTCTGCGGTCCGCGCCCACCAACCCCGCTCCTGGGGGTTTCATCTACGGTCTGGGGTACCAAGCGTTCCCCCTGCGGTCCGCGCCCGCTCACCACGACCTGTTGGAGCGTTGCCGCTCCGTTTTTCGTCCACTGCGGCTCTGGATGTTCCCTCTGCGGTCCGCGCCCACCAGTCCCACTTCTGGGTGTTCCATCTTCGGTCTGGTGCTCCTGGCAGTCCGTCAGGGGCTCGTTTTCCATCTCCATGTCTCTGGTTCTTCTGTTTGTGCATTGTTGCAGCTGGCCCCGTTGCTCCTTTAACAATTCCAGAGCCGGATCCCAGGCTCTGCTTAGCTGGTACCCTGTGTCACGGTTCATAAGAGCGTCAGCCATTTTAATTTCTATCGATTCTCTTATAACACTGTCCCAAAATCTGGGTGTTTGTGCTAGAATCCTGGTATTCTCATACTTCATGGCATGATCTAGTTCTAGCCACTCGCAGAACTCAAGCGTTTACACACATGGCGGTAAAATCTCCGTCGTGAGCAGCTTACGTGTTGCAGGCTATTCGCTTTGCGGTGCGCTTGGGCATCTAAACGAGTCAGGCAGTTTTTTACTGGCAGTGCTCGTTCATGATCAAACCAGTTCGCGCAAGTTTACTACTTTATTTGAAGTATTTGTTGCTTTTAAGCACACGGTGCCGTCCGAAATAAACAGAGTGCGAATTATAAGCTTATTGTTATTACGTCGACGAATGAAAAGGAGAAGAAATAATCGATTAATTTGGGTGCATCCAATTAATGAAAGAAGAAGGGAGGCTGGAGCTTTCTACACGTTGTTTGAAGAGTTGAGGCAGGATGACACGAATTTCTTCAATTACACTCCTGGAAATGGAAAAAAGAACACATTGACACCGGTGTGTCAGACCCACCATACTTGCTCCGGACACTGCGAGAGGGCTGTACAAGCAATGATCACACGCACGGCACAGCGGACACACCAGGAACCGCGGTGTTGGCCGTCAAATGGCGCTAGCTGCGCAGCATTTGTGCACCGCCGCCGTCAGTGTCAGCCAGTTTGCCGTGGCATACGGAGCTCCATCGCAGTCTTTAACACTGGTAGCATGCCGCGACAGCGTGGACGTGAACCGTATGTGCAGTTGACGGACTTTGAGCGAGGGCGTATAGTGGGCATGCGGGAAGCCGGGTGGACGTACCGCCGAATGGCTCAACACGTGGGGCGTGAGGTCTCCACAGTACATCGATGTTGTCGCCAGTGGTCGGCGGAAGGTGCACGTGCCCGTCGACCTGGGACCGGACCGCAGCGACGCACGGATGCACGCCAAGACCGTAGGATCCTACGCAGTGCCGTAGGGGACTGCACCGCCACTTCCCAGCAAATTAGGGACACTGTTGTTCCTGGGGTATCGGCGAGGACCATTCGCAACCGTCTCCATGAAGCTGGGCTACGGTCCCGCACACCGTTAGGCCGTCTTCCGCTCACGCCCCAACATCGTGCAGCCCGCCTCCAGTGGTGTCGCGACAGGCGTGAATGGAGGGACGAATGGAGACGTGTCGTCTTCAGCGATGAGAGTCGCTTCTGCCTTGGTGCCAATGATGGTCGTATGCGTGTTTGGCGCCGTGCCCGTGAGCGCCACAATCAGGACTGCATACGACCGAGGCCCACGGGGCCGACACCCGGCATCATGGTGTGAGGAGCGATCTCCTACACTGGCCGAACACCACTGGTGATCGTCGAGGGGACACTGAATAGTGCACGGTACATCCAAACCGTCATCGAACCCATCGTTCCACCATTCCTAGACCGGCAAGGGAACTTGCTGTTCCAACAGGACAATGCACGTCCGCATGTATCCCGTGCCACCCAACGTGCTCTACAAGGTGTAAGTCAACTACCCTGGCCAGCAAGATCTCCGGATCTGTCCCCCATTGAGCATGTTTGGGACTGGATGAAGCGTCGTCTCACGCGGTCTGCACGTCCAGCACGAACGCTGGTCCAACTGAGGCGCCAGGTGGAAATGGCATGGCAAGCTGTTCCACAGGACTACATCCAGCATCTCTACGATCGTCTCCATGGGAGAATAGCAGCCTGCATTGCTGCGAAAGGTGGTTATACACTGTACTAGTGCCGACATTGTGCATGCTCTGTTGCCTGTGTCTATGTGCCTGTGGTTCTGTCAGTGTGATCATGTGATATATCTAACCCCAGGAATGTGTCAATAAAGTTTCCCCTTCCTGGGACAATGAATTCACGGTGTTCTTATTTCAATTTCCAGGAGTGTATTTCAGAATGTCGGTGTCTACCTTTGACAGGCTCCATGGGCGGTTGAAAGACACTATTCAGCGGAAAAATACCAAAATGAGGAACTGTATTCAGCCTGTAGAAATGCTGGCAAAAACACTGCGGTAAGTTTGGGATAATCATTTTCAAACTAGTTTTAAAGTAACGGTATTTAATGATAAATTTCCGAAGAAAGATACAAAATATCTACACTACCAAAACTTTAAATAAACGAAGACACATTAGTACACAATATAGTATTAGAAATAGATGTCCATTGTAGTGGACGAATTCATTATCTATGTCTAGATTACTCATGTCTGAAAGAAGAAACCAGTTAACGACTGTGAACACCACGACTCGACTCTATTCACACTGAACAAAACAGCTGTCGACGGTAGAAAAACCGCTACGTGTGTAAGCGTGCATTTGGTCAAGTGCGCCACTACTTTGGCCGTGCCGGTAGAATTGCCATCGATGCCACTGGCAGCCGTCGGTCACACGGCCGTGCGGGTCTAGGCGCTCCAGTCCGGAGCCGCGCTGCTGCTACGGACGCAGGTTCGAATCCTGACTCGGGCATGGGTGTCTGTGATGTCCTTAGGTTAGTTAGGTTTAAGTAGTTCTAAGTTCTAGGGGACTAATGACCACAGCAGTTGAGTCCTGTAGTGCTCAGAGCCATTTTATTTAGCCGCTTGGAATGAGGATGCATATTGTTGGCCGCCAGTGGCTGGTGGAGGGAGATGCAAGGAACGGCTGAAAATTGGGACGCCTTCTTACATGACGTGAACCATAGGTGAGTAATAACAGATAAATATTCTAGCTGCGAGAGAGCAGTTCATCAATGCCAAACCTTGGATATAATCTGAACGCTCAAAGGTTATTGAAATTTCACGCAACTTAAGGCTAACAGGTGGAATAAAATCTTTTTTAGAAAACGAATGTCTTCATCCAGATACCAAATGACAAAAGAAACATTTTACTTAAAAAATTACTTCATTGCTTACCACTACATCGGTAACACAGGAAATAAATGACTTATTTATGATATTTTTTGAAAACCCTCTGATATCAACCTTTTATCTTTTTAGTTCGTGGATAACAAAGTAGGTAGTTCTCTCTCTTCATGAGAGATATCTACAATCCTTGTACGTTCTGTCTCGCTGCTTGCTGTAACTCTATGGTTCATAATAAAGAGCTTGCCACTTCTTGTTCTTTTTTTCAAATAATAAAAATGGTTTACGGTGTGTTTGGAGGAGAATCTTTCCTCCCATTTTGCACTGTGTTGTTTGTCCTAGCTTTTATCAAATTTTTAACTACTCTTTTGAGCATTACGTCGCAGTTCTCTTAAAACTTTGCGTGTCTGCCCGTCTTTGTTGCCGGCTAATTCGGGTACTTTAAGTACTGGGTCTATCCATTCGTTCATTCCTACTTCTTTAACCGTTATCTTAAATGGTATGTGTTTCGTAGACGAATGAGGTAAATTATTAAACACACTTTGACTGCTGTTTTGGAGCATATGAACGTACAAATCTATTAAATTCTTTAAATACCCATTAAACGGAACTTGCTTCCGACTTAATGAGGATTTTGAAATGCGCTTAATACTATGATCTCTTATAAATGATATAAATGTATAACCTGTGAAGTAAGATGCGTTATGTAACAAGATAGCGTAGGGTTTTCCTACCCGAGGAAAATAATCTTTTATGATTCTCCTACCGACAGATGTAGCTGTTGCTACTGTTATGGAATACAATTTAACGTGTTTAGAAATCAGATCATATAATGCTACTATACACTTAATGCCGCTACTGGGAGACTGTAGGAAACCACCCAAATCACAACATAATAACTCTAAAGGTTTCGTAGGAATTATGGAATCTAATTGCATCCTACTGCAGCTGTTCATTAGTTTAGTCTTTTGACATACTACACAAGTTCTTAGCACAGCAGTTACTTTTTCTTTTACCTGGGATAGTAACGACGCCTAAGCATCTCAGCTGTACATTTATCAGATCCGAAATGTCCCCACACATAATGGATAAACCAAATAAAGCTTAATAGACTCTGCGCTGGAATGCACACATTCCAAGTTTTCTCCCGTCATTACTCGTATGGAATAATATATCGTATAACTTTAAGCATATGTAAGCGGGATAATCGGCCGCTTGGAACTGGTACAAGGTAAGGTTAATTTGTTGCACATTGCTGTATGCAGAGATGGTTTCGTGAGAGGAATGTCGGAAGAGGCAAAAATTGAGTTCGCTAAAAGACATCTAGAGGGTAATGCACGAGGCACCTCGCGTCGACGACTCAAAAATGGTTCAAATGGCTCTAAGCAGTATCGGACTTAACATCTGAGGTCATCAGTCCCCTACACTTAGAACTACTTATACCTAACTAACCTAAGGACAGAACACACATCCATGCCCGTGGCAGGATTCGAAGCTGCGACCGTAGCGATAGCGCGGTTCCAGACTGAAGCGCCTAGAACCGCTAGGCCACAGCAGCCGGCTCTCGACGACTCACGACAATCAAATCTGATACTTACTGGCAGTGCTTTTTTTCTAAAAAAATGTTTAAGGGAACTCCGACATGGTATATAATGCAGCGAAAATCATTT
Source organism: Schistocerca nitens (assembly GCF_023898315.1). Lineage (NCBI taxonomy): Eukaryota > Metazoa > Arthropoda > Insecta > Orthoptera > Acrididae > Schistocerca > Schistocerca nitens. Next base: position 88,545,430 of record NC_064615.1, on the reverse strand, counting down.
ATAACAGAAGCATGGGATACCATCCGTCTGCTTTTAGCCATGACGTCATCAACATGTCGAACTACAAAAAAAAGGGAATAAAAAATAAAAATGTATCGGACTCTTCAGTTGACTTTACAGCTCAAATGAAGCAGGCGATACCGAGAAACACACAAACATACAGGAGAAAGTTTACATCACCTCAAATGAAGCATGCGATTTGAGCGTACGCATATCCGTTTAGTACTACCATCGCCCACTATTAGCAGGCGAAGGGACTACATGCTGGTCGAACTGGCTGCCAGTGATTCAGTTGTGGAGAACGGTTGCCGTAGCTTCGAAATGCTTGAAACATTCAATGACATCGATTTTCCCACCAAAAACTGCACTGGTATCGTTCGTATTGCAATTACCAACACGAAAAAATGAAATTAAAAATTTACATCTGTGTGATAAATCTTTGGCATTCTTCCAAGTTCTCAACATCGTAAAAAAATTGCTTTGTCGACGAAAGAGTTTAGGGGTAAGCATCCCCCAGCATTCTCCCAGAAAAACAGCACTGCTTACTGGCATTGGAATGTTTTCTACATCTGTGTCGCCTAAATCGGTTAAATTTTCCCGCTATCCGATATCGATCAGCCTATCTGATGCCATCGTTCCCTTACGTGTTCTTACCGTTGCCAATAAAAACATGGTAGCTTTAGTTGAATTAATGGGTTCGGCTTTAACAGATCTCGATACTTTCAACAGATTATCCCAGTACATGAAACTACCTAAGCAGTCCAATGCACCCTAACTGATGAAATCTCACAAAACCATTTACTTATGCAAACTACAAAATATCTCGAATAACTTAACCGAACTAATCTAAATTACTGCACTATCGCTAATAAAGACTAAAACGTTGTCAAAACGCAAGATGACAAATACTAACGTGTTTACCTTTTTGTAGACTCGAGTACTGTTACTCTATATATATCAGTGCTCCGACAAGGCCTCGGTGACAAAAATTTCTCTCTCCGTGAGGCTCACTGAGAGAGGGTACATGCAACAGAAAATCGATGATTTGTCACAACCACATTTAAAACACTACACAGTTCAGTTCATCACACTTCCACAATTATTGTTCAATAATCGATAACACAATAGAGTCTCAATTGACGATAATTACCTAAATGTTCTCCTCTTTCTTTGAGTCCCACGTTAATCTGCTAATAATGATCTTCAATTCTTGTCTTTCTTCAAGCCATACGTTGGTTTGCTCTATTCCTGGCTACTATCGTAGTCTTTTTTTTTTCCTTGACTAGTCGCTGATTGTTAGTCGTTGTTAATATTGCGTTTTTCTTACCTCATGGCGTGGTAATTGTTAATTTTCTTTCCAAGAAGACGTCACAATTTACTTATTTTAAATTCGTTGTAGAACAGGGTTCGTAGTGGAACTGAATATTTCGTAGTATCTTTCTCTCTCTAACTTTGATGGATTACTCAATGAATAAAGAGGATAATTTTTAAGTAAGTCCTGTCCAATTTAACTTTACACTCTCGTAAGTAAGTTACATTCACGTCAAATGTTACTTTCACCGTTTATTACAAGGTCAATGTTCATTAATGCTGGTGTTGAAGATCCTCTCCTATGTCAACATTGTTCGATTTGATGAAAAAGTGACGGTCGCTGAGATCCGTAACGAAGCGATCGAAAATAATTAATGTTGCTACAGGTTAAACTTTGAATTAATTCCTATCCAACGAAACTCCCTATCTCACTTCCTGAATTTACTTAAAAGATTTAATTACCAGTTCTTTTTAATATTAAAACTTTTCCCTTTCATGAAGATGATTGCTTTCAGATAGGGTGGAAGATGGCTCTAAAATTAAAGTTTTAAATACTTCCGCTCTATATTTTATGGCAATTAAAAGTCATAAGCGCTCTCATGAATTAACGCAACACAGACAACGTTAAAGAACATGAGCTGAGACAAAATGACAAAATAAGAGCGACACACGATTGTCTCCACTATTTATGGACTTACAGGCTGCCGTGCTTAAACCGGACAAAGGAAACAATTTTTAAAAGCAAGTTTATTAAAAGAAAATACAAATTAAAATGAAAATTCTTTTACATATAAGTAGTGGTATCTCTCAAGAAAACATTACTCGATGTAACCCCCTTCAGCCACAATGACTGCCTCCAATCTTCTCCTGAAGATATTCGCGAATACTGGTTATATAGCGGTGCGTGGGGATGCGACATTGGCGTGCCTCCTCTTATTGGCAACTCTTTCGACTACGCTCCAAACTTAGTAGTCGAGGATGTTCATCTCTGAGATATTTGGGGGCCACAGTTCCTTTGACGAGAACATGTCAATGTTATCCAAGAGCCAGTTTTGTACTAAATGGCTCCTATGAGGTCCTCCTCTGCCATACTACGCATTGTTCGCTCGCTGGTATTCAATACAGACGCCAATTTCCTCAGCAATGGCCAAGTGTCCTCCGAAATCAGCGCCTGGGCCTTTTCGATGACTGATGCAGTTCGTGACACGCCTTTCCTCTAATGAGGTTTCCTCGCCAGGATAGCGAAACCTTCACCAGACTTCTGCGAGGCATTATACTTGACCAGAATATCGTAACCAGTCGATTTCGTGTACCCAAAGAAATGAACTATTTCTGTGGGCGAATGCCCAGCGTGAATACTTTCGATAATCGCGTCTTTTCGGTTGCACTCCGCACCTGCCCCTAACATCTCGGCCATTTTCAAATTCTGACTGTTTACTAGATGACTATAGCTTTCAAGAACGTCAATTGCGATCTCCAGCGGAACTACGATACGGCGGGAAATTCAAACTGAAATTTGTCAGGAGTTAAGTGTCGCAACATGTTTACAAAACAATAGTTGATATACCTGTAATTTCATACGCTTAGAAGTTAGTACACTACTTGGTCTTTTGAAATGGTTATTTTTAATTAAATCAGAGTTGTACAAAAATATTAACGTAATTATTTTAAAAAAAATGTTTCAAATGGCTCTGAGCACTATGGGACTTAACTTCTGAGGTCATCAGTCCCCTAGAACTTAGAACTACTTAAACCTAACTAACCTATGGACATCATACACATCCATGCCCGAGGCAGGATTCGAACCTGCGACCGTATCGTTCGCGTGGTTCCAGACTGTAGCGCCTATAACCGCTCGGCCACCCCGGCAGGCATAATTATTTAAAAACATGGATTTTGGCCATTAAGAGTTGCTTCAAAGGAATTCAGAGCCACCACCGTACGTCGCAACCACCACATGGGCCAACAGTATCTGTTCGATGTACTGCTTTGCTGTAGGACGTCCGCAGCTCGTGGTCGTACGGTAGCGTTCTCGCTTCCCGCGCCCGGGTTCCTGGGTTCTATTCCCGACGGGGTCAGGGATTTTCTCTGCCTCGTGATGACTGGGTGTTGTGTGATCTCCGTAGGTTAGTTAGGTTTAAGTAGTTCTAAGTTCTAGGGGACTGATGACCACAGATGTTGTGTCCCATAGTGCTCAGAGCCATTTGAACACACACAAAAATTATAGTGAAAACATTATATAAGTTTTCTGTACAATTAGGAGGCGAGAGAGGAGAAATAATTTCCCGCTTTCATTCATTCTCAGCCACTACAGGGCGCCACTGCGGGAAACGATGCCAATCGCATCTGGCCATGAGTGACAGGATTTGTGTTTTCATCACATGAACAATATGTTTCGAGAAATGTTTTCAAGTCTCAGACATCTATGATGTATGTATGAGATTCGAACTTGGGTCTCCCGCTTACTTGGCAGATTCACTATTTTTTTTTTTTTTTTTTTTTTTTTTTTGATGTGGCGGCAGGGAAAAACGGATAAAGTCAGCTTCAGGCAGGATGGAGACAGAGTGGGCAGTGATCGAATCCTGAGGCCTGGTCGCTATGATTCCCAACCGCCTGTTACTGTGCTGGTGCCACACATGTTTATTTATTTATTTTGTTAAAACCTTATAACTTGATATTCAAAAAGAAAGAAAAAAAATTGGCTGAAGCCACCGTGGTTTCCGCCACTTTAAAGGAAAATAAAATAATTTCCAATCGCGGCCTGCAGCAGTTTTTGTTTATTTTTTATTAAGTAAACAAAAGAAGAATAAGACAGACTGGGCCACAAAAATGAAATAAACTGTCTAGAAACACGCCTGAAAAGGGACCATGACGAAAATACCAGAGGACTAGTTAACTCAACACCGTTTTTTGTTAGTTTTACCAAAAGCAAGGTAATGGGAATGAAACATTCGAACAGAAAAGGTATTCTGCACTTCATCCAACTCAATGACGATTTAATGTCAGATACAACATATGGGAGGGACTAATCTCGCAGTTCGAAGACAGGCACAGTGCCTTTACACAACTGACAGGGTGGCGCAGCGGTGAGCATAGTACTTCAAGTTTCATAGGATTTTCATTTGTACGCATTTACTAACTATAATCACATAATAAAAAAATAAAATATAAGAAGAAAACAGTATAGTGTCATGGAACCTATCACCTTGAGAGCATTTTTGGGAATAGTTAACGCCAACGATTGAAGAGGGACAGTTCATTTTATTTGGGGGGGGGGGGGGGGGCAAAAGTTGCGGTGCCAGTTAGGGACAGCTTTGATTTTTCTCTAATTTTTTAAAAACTAAACTTTGTTAGGTAAATAGGTAACATGTTTAGGTAAGTAGGTAGATGGGCAAAAAAGCGGTAAAGTTTGTGTTTAAAAACAGAAATGCTGCAGAATAAAAAAAAATAACTGCGCGGGAGAGCCGGATTTGAATTCTAGTCTTGTTAGAAACTTTCAGCCTCCGTATATACAACATACGTATTTTCATAATGTGTGGACGCAACTGCTTTAATGAAATTGAAACTACAATGTGTAACTACATAACATGTTCGTCGAGATTGCATTTTTTGTATTCTGCTATTAAGCAATAAGAAACGATGGCGGGTATGGTTTTATTGTCATCAACATAGTAGTTTTAATATTCTTTATTCTGCAAAGCATTGTAATTTTCTTTCATGCAAACTATCCTTTTGTGTTCTCAGTTGCAAACGGACTTTTTACACTTTTAACGAATAGTTTCTCTAAGGTGATGATGCAGTCTTGTTTGACTTGGCTGAATGTTGGGTTGATGGGGATTCAAATGACGTTTTCCTGCTAAACGGATCTGAAGAATACCGGTGCAACGAGTAGGTTTGTAATGGCGGGAAGTGCATTTGTGTCCGAGACCGTGCAAGCATATATACATATTTCATTACGTGTCGCACAATCACATTGCACGTCCATGACTAATACAGCCAGTTTTTAAATGCGAGATATGTACGAACTGTGGTTTTTTTATACTTTTTTATTTTTTTATCATGCCAGTGATGGTCAGTTACGGGAGTGTACAGTCTTAGACATAAAAACTGACCGCCGGCCGGCCGCCACGGAGACTAAGTCCGAGTCGTTCACTTAAGGTGGCCAATAAAACTGACCGCCCCTGTCAACTCTAAGTCCGGTCATCTGCAGAATCTGGCAACACTGTAAGATGCGGAAGTGTTACGAGGAAGTGTTGTCTACTTCCGAGTTGATATAGCTGGAGTGAGCCTGTGGTCTTGCGGTAATCGTCGTGCATTCTAACCTTAGAGTCGCATGTTCGCGTCCTACTGTTGTTTTTCTTTTTTTTTTTTTTTTTTAAACCACATTTCGGTCTAAAGTTATGAGTCTGATTGAACATCGAAGACAATTCGCTTAACATTCTACCTACCCGCAATAACAAGTATTCCAGAAACAATTCCGCAGGACAGCTCGTGGCTGCGTCGCGATCAGAACAGCTTACGCTCGAGCGTTTCCTCGCGCTGCAGCGGCTACCGGCCACCGGCCAGACGCCACCCGCCGCCTGAAATGCGGCGCCGCCCATGTGAAGGCGGCGCCACGCTGTCAGTGTATGTATGAATGCCATTTTCGCATTTGAAGTTCTATTTATCATCTTGCAGCTAAGCACTGGATTTTGGAAAAATACATAACAAACATTCATTCAGAAATATATTCACAATGTAAGTTATTTTGCACTGGATGCATATGAGGTCTTTAAGGAAGCCATATATTTTTCCACAAATGAAAAAAATTTCAGAGCCGGAGGGTTGTTGCCAAATTAGAACAGTTCTGATTTTAGAACCAACGTAAAAGAATATTCCAGGAATAAAAAATATGTAAAAGGACAGTATTCTGCTTCTAATCAAAAAAACTGTTCACCTCATCGTAGTCCACATAAAGCAACAGATAAAAAAATTTGAAACCATTCCTTATATTTATTATTCTTCTTCAGCGTAAAATGTTCTTCTGCAATATAAAACATGTACTCTTCTAAGTTCTGTTTGTTACGACGTAATACACAAACTGTCCCAGAAGCCATGAATAACTTATTCTTTGCGGGCGGGTAACATTTCCAATCGGGTTGTAAAGCTTCAGTTATCGGTATATGACTTTCTGCGGTTCTGTTGATAGTGCTAATGTCTTCCTAGTCCAGTTCCAAATTCTGATTCTATTTTCACACAAGAAAATGTGCGCTACAGTTTCTACAAGCCAACATTTGTCGCAGTATGGACATGGTCTCAATTTGATTTTCCATAATCGTTCCTCTGAGGGTATGGTTTCGTTTACAACGTCGCACCATACAGCACTGACTCTAGTTGGTAGAATTTTATTGTTGATGTTTTTCCAGAAGTTCCTCCAGTTTTTGTAGGTTCGTTTACCGGAATTGGTCTGTGAAGACGATATGTGGTAATATAATCATAGACGGTTCTAGTGTTGGTTTGTGCTGGTGGAATTCTTATACTGCTCCAATCGCCATTGTGCTTTCGGACGTAATCTAGGCTGGCATGCTACATTAACAGGAGCGTTCCTATCCCCAGGATCTAACGAGAGGAACAGAAGTTTCGTGATGCCTGTCTTAGTGGCATCTATTAGTTTAAAAGCACGTCTTTAATTCCAAGTCCTCCATTTTGCCTCTGCAAAGTCGCCGTGTGGAAGGATACTTTGAAGATATTCTGTTTCCACACATACCAAGAGGCTACAGCTAATATTTTATGTCCAGTGACCTGAAGTATCGGTAAGACTGCTGCGACATGATATATTTTGCTAAGTATGTATGTATTTATAAAGTGAACTTTCTGCAGTCGGTCTAACAATCGCATGTGATGGTCCTTCAACAAGGTTCCGATGACATTAAGTTTCCGCTCCCAATTGTTCGTGACCATGCGCTTGGGATTCGCCCTTAACCTCAAGCCGAGTTGGAGTCTCTCTTCAGTTACATCTAACCAGTGCACACCTGTTGCACTATTGTAAGAACCGAGACGCAGGTTCATTTGGCTACAAGAGTTCGTATGTTCCTCCAGCATGACGGGGCTCCTGCACATTCTAGTAGTCAGGTGACACATTATCCAAACCTAGCATTTCCCGGAAGGTGGATCATTAGATATGGGCACTTTTCTTGGCCTTCAAGGTCCTCGGACCTTATCTCTTTTGATTTTTGCCTGCGGGGATGGTTAAAGGCGAAGTCTACAAATAAAAAGTAAACCCAAGAGCCGATTTGATCGTTCGGGTTATGAATAGTGCAGCCCTTATAAAAGAACGCAAAGACGACCTCAGTAAGGCTACACGTGGTGTTATCAAGAGAAGTCAAATGTGCATTGAAGTTGGTTGGTGAATTTATGAAAATCAACTTTGAATGTCCTCATTTGCCTTTGCTTTGCGTTCGTTAGCGTTACGTACTAACAGCTGTTTCTCTGTACTCAATAAAAAGTGGACGCATTTATATGGAATTTTTTTCGTCTGTACTACAACCTGCTAAAATATGTACTATTCCTCCTGAAACACCCTGTATATGGATATATGTGTGGTGTCTGTTCTTTCGGATATGTTCGAAAGAAAATGCTTCATGGCATTCTGCAACGGCCTTCGATCTAGTTGCAGGGGCTGATACAGATTTCAGAGCTGCTTGGCTGTCTGAATAAAAGTAGATGCTACGATTTTTGTAGGGTTTATTCTAATTTTCCTCCGTGCACATGCTGACAGAAAAAAAAGTGTATTACTGTGGCCATCTTCCCTAAAGAGATTCTAGGCAGTACCCCAGACCTGGTACTTTCATCTGTTTTCGACCTGTCAGTAAACCACTATATTATGTCTCCTGGACGGTGTTGTGGTTCGTTTTTCCACTGCTCCCTGCTTCCAACTGTTACATGGCAAAGTTTATTAAAACAGCTAGAAGATATTGTGTAGTTAGTCGGCATTTCCCCAGCCATCGCCTTACTGATTTGGGATTCCGTATATTCTAACTATATGCAGTTATTTCCAATTTTTAGCGTTTATGTCCCTGCCGCTGCCTCCATTTTAAGCCACAGGTGTAAGGCGGGCATGTCTAGCATAATATCCATCCCAAGAGTGGATGTCCTGCTAATTCCTTCTGTTTGTGAAAGCAGGCCAGTCTCTGCACTTTGCCAGACTCCCTAGCAGCCACCTTCTGTTCAACTTTGTTCATATTATAGGTCAATAAATTATGTATATCCAGTACGTACTGGGTTTAGACCCCAGTTTACCCTACAGCAGCTTCTAGTGCTTATAATATTATCTTTCGCAATGTAACATATTCTTTATGTGAGGTGTTCATAATAGTTCTCCATCCAGGGCTACATCTAGATACCCTACAACCCTCTCTAAAACTTCATCAAGAAACATAATTTTTCAGTATGTGTGCTGGACATGCTTCCCCATAAATAATACTACACCAGTTTTCGTGGGGCTCGTCTTTAAAAACCTTTTCACAATGTTCAGTGCACATAGGTTTAACAGTACTAGCAAATTTTCTAAGTCTTACTGTGAATAGATCGTCTACTTATTCTTTTCAATAGTAGTCTCCCACATTCAGCTCATCTATGAGTTCATTCACCACTAGGTTCTTCATCTCTAACCATTTACTCGAAGGTCGTATTACTTGACATCCAGGAAGATGCAGAGAGCATCCGGAAAGGGTAGCGCTTTTTCCACCTTCCCAACAAGTTGTTGAAGTGTTACTTCACATGATTTGCTTCGCAAGTATTATGAAAATGTGGCAGTTCGTAGATAAAATTATGTATTCACAAAAAAAAATATGTAGGCAGAAAACAAAAACGTGGCATTATGAATTTAGCAGTACCTCAAGATTTTCGCTTTGACTCTAAGGTTTATTAAAAGAAGCAAGACGAATTTTGCTAGAGCGTTGTCTTACGATTCCCTCATTGAATTTGTATCTGCCTGCTTGTAGCTCTGCTACAAAACAATTAAAAATGTAGCTTTCGGCGAGGCTCGAAAGGCGAACAAAGGCAGCATGCACCTGACAGGCAAGCATGTTCCCTAAGAGCTAGCGAATAGGCGCGGTGTCTTCCACTTACTTATTGATCCAGTGAACGCTATGGCAGATAAACCGCAACATAAGAGGCGACAGTAGTTGTATTTCTCATGTGGAACGACTTTCGTGGACTCAAAAGGTTAACTGACATCCTTATGTCACGTCTCAAGCGAAAATCACTCTGTATTAAATTGAAATGACACGATAATATCAAGTGAATTTAGCAGGAGAGTTCTGTGCCATCAAGAAAGTAACTCGTCGGTCACAGAGTTGCCAAACATATTCTGCCAAGTTTCAGTTATACTGCCAGGAAGGATACCAGCTGATGTGTTCTGTGAGTGACCTCGGAAGTGACTATAGCTTCGTTTCAAAGTTGCGGGTGGCAAGATCCTCATTATATGTCAATGAGTCTTATTCGCATTTCTGTAACTAGGTTTAGGCGCTAGTGTGCAATTACTTGTAATACATCGATGCACTGAATGCAAACTAAATGTCATAAATTAATAACTGGGGAAATTATTTGTGTTTTACTGACTTAATCGGACAGAAACCTTGAAAGCGTATTCACCAGACGCGATTCACAGTTTAGGAACTTCTCCAGTGGTTGAGTTGGCAATGTATATTTGCTGTACAATATTATTACTGAGATCACTGTCATTGGCACGTTCACCAGAAGACAGGCATGGCCTGGCTTATTGTTGTCAGCTTTCCTGACGGATATTCCGCCTTCATTCGAAACGTGAAGACTTAGGGTGAATTCGAACATTCCATATGGCGAAAATTTGATGTTTCTATTCTTCCAGCTGTAACATTCAAATAACAGTTACAATAAGCGGTAGAAAAGCGCCTGTGAATCAACAGTTAATAATGCAATCATAATTAGCGGAATCTGACAAATTCCATCTGTCATCTGATAATTGTGAAAAACTACTTTTTTCATCTTCACAGCACCACAGTATGAACTCAAGGGTTTCATAGGATACCTGTACTTAATTTCGTTGTGATCGTTTTCAATGACAGTGCGGGAGGAGCAAAACCATCTGACTTGAAACATACTTTTCCAGCGGGATTTGAATCTTTGGCTACAGTTGCAGTAGCATGTCCAGTGAGGTATCAAGAATGTGAGCAATCACTCATTGCTATAGTATAGGCTAGGACAGAGAGAAGCATGTTTCCTACAAAGTAAAAGATGAGAGACACTGTCGCTGTCATTAAACAGGAATTGTTCAGAAAATTACAACTATATCTAGTGAAATGTGTAGGTTGATGCAGCTCCAGTCCGGCACTATCACTGAGTTGCCAAACATTTTCCGAATAGCACGTAAGATAAAAATGTGTGTGTGTGTGTGTGTGTGTGTGTGTGTGTCTGTTCTTTCGGACATTTCCGAAAGAACAGACACACACACACACACACACCCATTTCCGAAAGAACAGACACTACGAATCGAAATAGACAGCCTTGTTAATCAATTAAAGATTGAAGGACAGATGTCCAGGCTGTCATGCGCATTAAAATAGAACAACGGCGTCAGATGAAAATTTGTGCCTGACCAGGTTCGAACCCGGATTCGTAGTGTCTTTCCTTTCGGACATTCCCGAAAGAACCGCGCATGTGGTATGCGGCAAAGATGGGAATTCGCGTCTGACGAGGAGCGTGTGTAGATAGGTGCTACAGAGAGATTGGCTGCTGCGTCCCGACAGTGCCCACCGTCGGAGGTTCGAGTCCTCCCTCCGGCATGGATGTGTGTGTTGTCCATAGCGAAAGTTAGTTTAAGTTAGATTAAGTAGTGTGTAAGCTTAGGGACCGATGACCTAAGCAGCTTGGTCTCATAAGTTCTGACAACGAATTTACAAAATTTTAAATCCAAAATACTGTATCTCGGTTCTTACAATAGTGCAATAGATGCGCACTGGTTAGCTGTAACTGAAGAGAGCTCCAACTCGGATTGTGGTTAAGAGCATAATAACTTAAATTGTGAATATATTTCTGAATGAATGTCTGTTATCTATTTTTCCGTCACCCTTTTCACTGTTATAAGTCATGTTCTACAAGGAACGCACGCCATTGGAGGCGCCAATCTGTAATTTATTTTACCTTAATTACTACTTCAATTTTTTCCACAATTTAAAGGTATATATGGGTGCAAACATGGAATACATGGGAATAATGCAGCTGCTCAGTGACAGGTATGGGGGAGCCATTGAGGCCAGGCCTCGGATCTTCGACCCCTGCCCTCTTTGCCTCCGCCTACCTGGTGCTGAAAGACTTCTCAAACTTTAAAAAAAAATAGTGCAGTGATCAGCATGTCTGCTAGTAAGCAGGAGGTCCAGGTTCGAAGCCCAGTCGGTCACAAATATTCATCTGCCGTCTTAGCTGTATTTCAACGCACTGTGATAGTGTGGACGTCGGTCCTTCGATATTTAAGATGCAATTGTTTTTTGAGGCAATAGAGGTGATTTGCGAACATTTGTCTTGCCATCAGTGTAACGGGACTTCAGCGGCATCCAACCCTTGGTCATTGATTTGTGCCGGCCATGTCATATATATGCGAATCAGATTGCAGTTCATATTTAGTCAAATAAAAAATGGTCCGTATACAAGTATGCCGGCCGGCGTGGCCGAGTTGTTCTAGTATGAAGTGCACGCACAGTTGTGTTGCCTGCCGCATGGATTCTGTGAAGTGTTGTGGCAGCTGGCAGTCATTGCTGAATACAGACATTTGCAAATAACCCCACTGCTTTAGGGGAAATCGTCTTTGCTGCATTTTTTCCATACCGTAATTAGCACAATAACATAAGGCTTGTTCTGCTGAAGAACTTGATGCCCACAAGTACTTAAATAAGAATCTCATAGCGAGAGTAATGCATGAAAGGAGACAGACTGTTGGACAAAAGAATGGATAGCTCCCTGCTTTTTGCGTTTCCGATAGCGCCTACGATAAGAATCTGGTGTCATACATAGACTTACTAAGGTGTCATATTATGCTTCACAACTTTAAACTGTTTATTTTTTTACTTCATACTAAAACAAAAGTTATGATATGAGAAGAGGAAATGACTGATATGCTTCTCAAGAACTTTAGTTTTTCGTGTTTTTTTCTCACTTCATATTAAAACAAGGGCGTTACTATGAGAAGAGGAAATGAAATATACGCTTCCAAGACATAATACTTCCTTGTGTGCTACTACTGCATACATGAAAGCCCTGCAGTTAATTCTTGTATGTTGGATAAATTTTGATATCACCTCACATTCCTTTGTGAGAAGGTTCCTATTCTCTTGGGATTCAAATAGAATGGACATTTCATCACTGGTTAATATTCTGATGACTAATGACATGATACCCGTTGCAATTGCTCCATGGCACCTGTGAGTAGAGTCTCACGTTGGTTACTATAAGAACACGCAGGCAGTGATATCCGCTCACTGCAGTCAGAGCCAAGGTGATTTCTTCCTGTTTATCGCGAAGCGTCTGCTGCAGTGTCCACGCTCAGCCAACATAAACAAATCGCGGCGGCATTGGGCACTGCTGATCGCTGCACTTGTCGCGGGCCTCGACAACAAGAGCGCACTGTCTCTGCTAACGATACTATGGAGTTAAGACATCTTACTTAACGTAACGTAATATGCAGGTCGTGGGTTGAGTAAAAATTCAGTTTGTAACTTCCCATCGCATTAAAATACTTTACAGTCATATTTGATGCAATATTTATTGTTGGTTGTCTCTCTAATGTTAATAGTATTGATTCAGATGGTGCGTGAACACGAAAATACACACGCCGGTCGCGGTGGTCTCGCGGTTCTAGGCGCGCAGTCAGGAACCGTGCGACTGCTACGTTCGCAGGTTCGAATCCTGCCTCGGGCATGGATGTGTGTGATGTCCTTAGGTTAGTTAGGTTTAAGTAGTTCTAAGTTCTAGGGGACTGATGACCACAGCAGTTGAGTCCCATAGTGCTCAGAGCCATTTGAACCATTTTTGAAAATACACACACACACACACACACACACACACACACAAACAGTCATTGATTCCAGTGAGGGTGACAGCTACTGTGTGTTGAACAACACATGCACCAGTCAATTCCTCAGTTGGCGTCGAGTGGATGAGATTTTTCAATTACCTTGCACTGCAAGAATTGTAAGGAGGAGACTGAAAGTAAATGGACTTGTATGCTAAAGAGGTGCGACAAAGCAAAGCTTGACCGACTATCAGATAATTGTCCTCATGGGTTTTGTGGACGTGTATACTTTTAGTAACCAACCCACCCACGATCGTTACGTAAGATTTCTCGAAGGCGTAGGGGCATTGATTTCATTAAGTCGTCGACAGTGTAGCGTGATGGTTTACTTCCCACCATACGTTTTCTATATTCGTCCAAAGGTCACTTGCATTTGTAGGTCCACATGGCAATGACCTTGTTACCTCTGCCCACAAATTCTCTATCTGGTTGATGTACGGTGATCGTGGAAAAAACGGCAACAGCTTTATCCTCTCTTGGCCCTGAAACCAATCTCGCACTGTTCTGCTATGACGGATGGGGCTCTGCTCCTGTAAATAAACTGTTTACTCGTTCGTTCATATATTTATATTTAAATAACATATTAGTAATAAGCACATTGTATTATTATTTTCCACAGTGTTTAAGAATTCAGGCCCTGTCATAAATAAGTAATCTAGATTCAACCGTCCGATTAAGAATGTGGTTTACCCAGTCTATCAAATGATGAGAATCGTATTCGGATATCCACATTAAGCCTGACTGGCTGAATCCGATTAGAACGATCCGGTATCGAAATGAAATTACAGAAATCGGATAATTTGAACGTCTGTATTGCAACAATGCTGCGCACATAAATTCCTATGATGGAGTAACAGGTAGCAACTGCCCAAGAAAAAGTGAGAAATATGTCTACTAGCAGCAATGTAACGTAATAATAACCCATATTTATGTGATGGAAATACTGAGTCGAACAATGCACATCTATTTCAGTGGTGGGAAGATGCACCATATCGGATTTGCTGATGACATGATGACATAATCCCGTGGGGCCGATAGGGGAAACCCTCCCCCATATGGGTGGCACCGAGGAAACCAAATACTTGGGGTGAACCAAATACCAACACAATCCTCAACGACTACTCAATCCGCTGAACTCAAAATCGACGCACGCCCGAGTGAAAACCACCGCTACTTTGGTCACCGTCTGTTAGCTCAATGAGCTCGGCTGAAAATATTTGCTTCCAAAGGCTTCAACACCCTCTGGTCCTGTTCGGCCCTGGAATCACCCAGGCCAAACCAATGAAACACAAGCAAACATGAACTGTGCAAGCAAAGTCAACTATACCCCAGGTGGTACACAACCCGGCTGTCGACAGGCGGCAGTTGGAATTTCGGATTCTGGGGAGTCCAGTTTAGCACAGCAGGGAATATTGAAGATCTCCTGTAAATTTCCCTACAAGCAGAAAACATGCATTTCAAAACTACACGCCGCGCGGGATTAGTCGAGCGGTCTGGGGCGCAGCAGTCATGGACTGTTCGGCTGCTCCCGGCGGAGGTTCGAGTCCTCCCTCGATCATGGATGTGTGTGTGTTTGTCCTTAGGATAATTTAGGTTAAGTAGTGTGTAATCTTAGGGACTGATGACCTTAGCAGTTAAGTCCGATAAGATTTCACACACATAAGAATTTTTTTTATAACAAAACAACTATACATTGATCCAAATATGAAAACTAAATACTCTCACATAATAAATCGACCGAAAAAAAATTCTCATCATTGCTCTTCAAGAATCACGACTAACTGACAATGAAACCTAGCATTACGGAAACCATTGCATCTTCAAGAGCAAAATGCAACAAATGGTCGCGAAAGGCGTACCAATCTTGGCCATGGCATTTCTCGAACACAGATCTATCATCAGTTCTGTCAAAGAAATCACACTCGTCAACAATCGACTTATGACTATGCTCATCAGAGCCCCAATAAAAAATAACACTCATCAATGCACATGTCCCCACCAACATCGAAAATATGAAAAACACCAAAAATGTCGAAAAATTCTGGAACACACTGGAAAATACTATGAGCAAAATTCACCAAGACCACGGGAAAATACTAAAGGGAGACTTCAACTCTCTATTTGGGACAGAAAAAACCTGTAGAAAAATCATTGCTAGAAATTCATCACATCGAAACGCTTAGACCAACGGCATACGTCTGACTGATATTTGCCAACAATTCAACCACAAAAGGATGTCTTCCCACTATAGGAAAATACCATTTCTCAGGTAACATGTTTGGCTACCAGGTGCAAGCTGCTGTCGTTCGCCTTTCTAGACTCGCTGAATGCCAGATTTTTTATTCTTTTGTAGTAGAGCTACAAGCAGGCAGATACAAACTCAATAAGGGAATCGTAAGACAGCGCTCGAGCAAAATTCGTCTTGGTACTTTCAGTAACCCTTAGTGTCAGAGCGAAAACCTTACGGTACTGTCAATTTCATAATGCCACTTTTGTTTTCTGCCGACATATTTTTTGTTGTTGTGAATACATAATTTTATCTATGAAATGTCACATTTTCATAATACTTGCGAATAATACAGGAAGTGAAGTAAATACAGATCTTTTCGAAGTCAAAAGTCGGTAATATCCTACTAATTCGTGTTAAAATAGGATCAATCGTCTTACAGACACTTAATGCTTCGCTACAGTCTGGAATCACGCGACCACTACGGTTGCAGGTTCGAATCCTGCCTCGGGCATGGATGTGTGTGATGTCTTTAAGTTAGTTAGGTTTAACTAGTTCTAAGTTCTAGGGGACTGATGACCTCAGAAGTTAAGTCCCATAGTGCTCAGAGACCTTTGAGCCATTTTGGAACTTAATGCTTTATTAAGATAGACTGTCGTCGTGATGTTTCTGTAGTAAGCTGAATTTAATTTCTATTAGTAAAGGGAATATTTTGTTTGCATTTTCCATTAGTTTACTAAACGCAACAATAATCATCAAAGAGAAATTAAACAGCAGCTGAATTTTCTTTCACGATATCTACAACAATCTGACAATGCCAGTTGTTTACAAATTCTACGCCCGTAGAAACCTACTTCATTTAACGATGTCATTAAACCATAGTAGTTTTAAGAGTATTTTCGTCTAGAAATGAATTGCATTGACGGTTGAACGATCAAGAGCGCTAAAGGTAATATTTTACGAATGTATGACGAGAGGGACAAGTGCTTGAGAGAGGACTTCCCTATCAATACAAGTGTCCGAGAGACGACTTTCCTATCAATCTCCTGGATAGTTTTGTTTCTCAGATCAACAGAGCGCTTTATCATGCAGTAGCGCAGGTGATGTAGTTTTGTTGCTCGACTTTCTTACAGTGCGACCGAAAGGTGTCTCAGTCGTTGACAACAAATTCCAGCTGTGCTGCACACACCCCTTGGGGCAGAGTTCGTAGTCCAAAACACACTTATGGAGCTATCAAATGTAAAATATGATGTTCACACTACTCTTTGCTCTAGTCTACGTCTTTTGGTGGGGCTCAGCCTTTCATTTCTTCTTAGGCAGTTAACGATAAAGGCATCATAACACGTCACCCGTAACAGTACTGCAAAGGAATGCTCAATGAGCGACCTGGTGACGTTCAATAATAGTCACTCCGTTGATTTTTGTTGTTTCGAATTAGGGCATGCAGTACTCCTACACCAGACTTCTGAACTTTGCCTGTTAAATGCAAATGTCGCATGATGGTAAAATAACACATATATTAGTAGTCGAGACTTCCTTAATGTGGAAAATCATTCATGCCAGAACGATCTTTGTTGAAACAAGAATATCTTTTTCTGGCGTATTTTTCCCAAAAGCACTCGCTCCACGCTCAGTTCAAATCTTTCTAGCTGCCTCCTCTACATTCACCCCTCTGTTATACCAAAAGTAAACGTTGTGTTGCAGATGTTACACCTTTTTCCACTTGCGACTCAATTTTACAATGCTTAACTGTAGTTCATGATTTTCAAGTATGCAAAATCCAATGCTTAGCTGCAAGATGATAACTAGAACTTCAAATGCGAAAATGGCATTGATACATAGACTGTCAGCGTGGCGCCGCCTTCACATGGGCGGCGCCGCAT
This sequence comes from Schistocerca nitens, assembly GCF_023898315.1. Taxonomy (NCBI): domain Eukaryota; kingdom Metazoa; phylum Arthropoda; class Insecta; order Orthoptera; family Acrididae; genus Schistocerca; species Schistocerca nitens. The sequence goes on along the minus strand of NC_064615.1, from coordinate 88,527,924 downwards.
TTCAGGCGGCGGGTGGCGTCTGGCCGGTGGCCGGTAGCCGCTGCAGCGCGAGGAAACGCTCGAGCGTAAGCTGTTCTGATCACGACGCAGCCACGAGCTGTCCTGCGGAATTGTTTCTGGAATACTCGTTATTGCGGGTGGATAGAATTTTAAGCGAATTGTCTTCGATGTTCAATCAGACTCATAACTTTAGACCGAAATGTGGTTAAAAAAAAAAAAAAAACAGTAGGACGCGAACATGCGACTCTAAGTTTAGAATGCACGACGATTACCGCAAGACCACGGGCTCACTCCAGCTATGTCAAATCGGATGTAGACAACACTTCCAAATCTTACAGTGTTGCCAGATTGTGCAAATGGCCGGACTTAGAGTTGTCATGGGCGGTCAGTTTTATTGGCCACCTTAAGTGAACGACTCGGACTTAGTCTCTGTGGCGGCCGGCCGGCGGTCAGTTTTTATGTCTAAGACTGTACATGTTGGGATGTTTCCTAACAAAACAGATCCACACATTTTTGTAAAATCTGAATTTTACTGTGGTTCCTGGTGGTGAGTGACGTTGGATGTGTATTTCATTTGAATTTAAATGAGCATATTGAAGTTTTGTACAGAGAAAAATGTTCCGCTATTAAGCCGTACACTAGTACCTTTGCACACCTCCCTCTCACAAATGCGCTCCCACTATGGTTTCTCCAGTCCATCGATTCCTTTTACTGTAACCTCCAGAGATTTTTATTGCCTTTCATTCATTTTGGATTTCATTATCAGAGCTGCTCAATGATTTCCGATGCAGGTTGAGACGGAAAGTCTCTTCGTGGGTTTATTTTTGTTACCCGAAATATGAAAATTTTATAAATTTATATAAAGTTGTAATTTACTATCATGGCCAGATACGTATCATGTAAAATGGAAGGAACGAGGAGATGAAAGCAGTTGAAGGGTGCAGATATGTGAAGGAATATGTAGCCTAATGACGTTTCTTGAACTAATTAGCGCTTATATTTGTAAGAGAGGCCGGCCGCTATGACTGAGCAGTTCTAGGTGCTTGAGTCCGGAACCGCGCTGCTGCTACGGTTGCAGGTTCGAATCCTGCCTCGAGCATGGATGTGTGTGATGTCCTTAGATTAGTTAGGTTTAAGTAGTTCTAAGTCTAGGGGGCTGCTGACCTCAGATGTTAAGTCCCATAGTGCTTATAGCCATTTGAACCATTTGTAACAGAGGCAGACCGGACTTAATCGGCAGCGTCAGTATAGAGACGGGATTAGTGATCAAGATGTCGTTATACCAACTACGGTTATGAAAGTTATTAAATCAAGTCAATAGGGCTAGGAGAGTGTTTCTGCTAGAAAGAACACATTAGCAGTTATTAGTAACTCAGTTGCAGACAGTAAACTGGAAGATGGACGTAGGGGGGCTATGGACAAACTTTGAACAGAGCGTGAATCGTTGTCTGGAAAGCTATGTGCCTAGTAACTGGATTAAGGATGGAAAAGACCCACTGTGGTTTAACAACGAAGCTCGGAAAATGCTGAGGAAGCAAAGGCTATTGCACTCTTAGATCAGAGAGGAGCGCGCAAAAGACGACGGACAGGGGTTATTGCAGATTCGTGCTCCTGTGAAAAGATCTATGAGCGAGGCGTACAACAGCTGCCACCGTCATGTGTTAACTGGGGATTTTACCGAAAGCCCGGGAAAATTATTGTCCTCTGTGAAATCGCTACATGAGTATAAGCGTCCCTGCCGTTCAGTCGATGGCTTGTCAGATGTGGCGGTTGAATATACACTACTCGACATTATAATTTCTACACTAAGAAGAAATGCAGATGATAAACGGGTATTCATTGGACAAATATATTGTGCTAGAACTGACATGTGATTACATTGTCACACATGGATTTGGGTGCATAGATCCTGAGAAATCAGACCCAGAACAACCAACTCTGGCCGTAATAACGGCCTTGATACGCCTGGGCATTGAATCAAACAGAACTTGGTGTGTATAGGTACAGCTGCCTATGCAGCTTCAACACCATACCACAGTTCATCAAGAGTAGTGACTGGTGTATTGTGACGAGCCAGTTGCTCGGCCTCCATTGACCAGACGTTTTCAATTGGCGAGAGATCTGGATGTGCTGGCCAGGGCAGCGGTCGAACATTTTCTGTATCCAGAAAGGCCCGTACAGGACCTGCAACATGCGGTCGTGCATTATCCTGCTGAAATGTGGTGTTTCGCAGGGATCGAATGAAGGGTAGAGCCACGGGTCGTAACACATCTGAAATGTAACGTCCACTGTTCAAAGTGCGGTCAGTGCGGACAAGAGGTGACCGAGACGTGTAACCAATGGCACCCCATACCATCACTCCGGCTGATACGCCAGTATTGCGATGACGCCACACACGCTTCCAATGTGCGTTCACCACGATGTCGCCAAACACGGATGCGACCATCATGATACTATAAACAGAACCTGGATTCATCCGAAAAAATGACGTCTTGCCATTCGTGCACCCAGGTTCGTCGTTGAGTACACCATCGCAGGCGCTCCTCGCTGTGATGCAGGGTCAAGGGTAACTGCAGCCATGGTCTCCGAGCTGATAGTCCATGCTGCTGCAAACATTGGCGAACTGTTCGTGCAGATGGTTGACGTCTTGCAAACGTCCCCATCTGGTGACTCTGGGATCGAGACGTGCCTGCACGATCCGTTACAGCCATGCGGATAAGATGCCTGTCATCTCGACTGCTAGTGATACGAGGCCGTTGGGATCCAGCACGGTGTTCCGTATTACCCTCCTGAACCTACCCATTCCATATTCTGCTAACAGTCATTGGATCTCGACCAACGCGAGCAGCAATGTCGCGATACGATAAACCGCAATCGCGATAGGCTACAATCCGACCTTTATCAAAGTCGGAAACGTGATGGTATGCATTTATTCTCCTTCCACGAGACATCACAACAACGTTTCACCAGGCAACGCCGGTCAACCGCTGTTTGTGTATGAGTAATCGGTTGGAAACTTTCGTCATGTCAGCACGATGTTGGTGTTTCCACAGGCGCCAACCTTGTGTGAATGCTCTGAAAAGCTAATCATTTGCATATCACAGCATGTGTGAAGGCTCTGAAAAGCTAATGATTTGCATATCACAGCATCTTCTTCCTGTCGGTTAAATTTCGCATCTGTAGCACGTCATCTTCGTGGTGTAGCAATTTTAATGGCCAGTAATGTAGCAAAATGAAAGCGGAAGCTTTCATTTTACATTTAACAAATCCTTCACGCAGAAGACTTGTACAAACCTGCTGTCGCTTGACCATCGAACAGACTCCCGCCTGGACTACGTAGTGATAGGCATTCCTGTCGGGGAGATGCGACTGGAAGAGTTGAAGGCGGATAACTCACCAGGTCCGGGAGGATTCCGATTCGCCTTTGTCAACAGTACTCTACAGCATTGGCCCCATACTTACCTTGCATTTATCGCGAATCTCTCGCCCAGTGAAATGTCTCAAGCGAGTGCATAGAAGCGCAGATGACTCGTGTGTAACAAGGGTAAAAAGCGACCCAGCAAAATCACAGACAAATATCCTTAATATTGGTTTACTGCAGTACTCGAATATCGTGCAGTACTCTGAACTCGAATATCGTGCGAAAGTCAGCTTGCCGTTTTTTCACACGATAATCTTATGGTTTCCATATTTCTAGGTTTCCGGAAAGCATTTGGAAGAGTGCCCGCCTCCCCCCTCCCCCCCCCCCTACGGACTCTTAATGAAGGTGCGATCATATGGATAATGTCACCAGATATATGAGTGGCTCGAAGACTTCTTAACTAAGGGAATTCAGTATGTTGTCATCAACGGCGAGTATTCATTACAAACAAGGGTTCCGTCAGGAGCGGACCAGGGAAGTGTGGTAGGACTGCTATTGTTTTCTACATGAATGGGTGATCTGTCGGACGGTATGGGTAGCGATCTGCCGTTGTTTGTCGATGATGCTGTGGTGTATTGTCATGTGTCGATGGTGAGTGTCTGTAGGAGTATGCAAAATGACTTAGACAAAATTTCTAGTCGGTGTGATGAATAGCGTCTAGATCCAAATGTAAAAGATATCAAATGAATTCGCAATTGCGAATAATGACTACCATCAGCTGTAGAATGGAATGACAATGAAAATTTTTGGCGGACCGGGACTTGATGCAGATTTCCCGCTTTCGCGAGCGGTTGCCTTACGATTTGGCTATCCGTGCGCTACTCACGGCCAGACCAGTACTTCCATATGTCGTCAACCATGCGTCTACGACCTGAACTCGTGCATCCATTACGTATATTCCCGTGCATGTCAGACATTGTACTTGGAAGTCGCTTGCCTGGTATAGGCAGATAAATACGAGTTTGCAGTGCCTGTGCGTCCATGTCCAAAGGAACTTGGCATCGTACTCAGAATAACACAGACACTGTAAAATAAGTAGGTTAATGTTCACGAGTGGGAGATGGTTCAAATGGTTCAAATGGCTCTGAGCACTATGGGACTCAACTGCTGAGGTCATTAGTCCCCTAGAACTTAGAACTAGTTAAACCTAACTAACCTAAGGACATCACAAACAACCATGCCCGAGGCAGGATTCGAACCTGCGACCGTAGCGGTCTCGCGGTTCCAGACTGCAGCGCCTTTAACCGCACGGCCACTTCGGCCGGCACGAGTGGGAGAGAAAAAAAAAACAAAAAAAAAAAAAAAAAGCTGTAATGTCGGGTGCATCATTGGTAACGCCATGCTTCACACAGCCTAGTCATCTGAGTGTCTAGGCGTGGCGCTGCAAAGCGCTGTGGGGTGGAGCGAGAATCTGAGGATTGTGGACATGAGGACAAAGATTGACTTCGGTTTGTTGGGTAGGTTTTGTCGAAGTGTGGTTCATCTGTGGAGAGACCGCATATAGGGCGCTAGGCCGACCTACCCTTGTCCGGCCGGGGTGGCCGAGCGATTCTAGGCACTACGGTCTGGAACCATGCGACCGCTACGGTCGCAGGTTCGAATCCTACCTCAGGCATGGATGTGTGTGATGTCCTTTGGTTAGTTGGGTTTAAGTATTTGTAAGTTCTAGGGGACTGATGACCTCAGAAGTTAAGTCCCATAGTGCTCAGAGCCATTTTGATTTTCGACCTACCCTTGAGAACTGCACAGGTGTTTGGTATTCGTAGTAGGCCGTATTAAAGGAAGCAATTCAGACGGGGCCGTTAGATTTCTTACAAGTACGTTCGAGCAATACGCAACTGTTCCGGAGACATTTCGAGAACTCTAACGAGAATCCCTGGAGATAGGACTTCGGTTTCGAGGAGCCCTATTGAGAGAATTTGGGGAGCCAGCATTTGAAACTGACTGCAGAACGGTTCTGATGCCGTCAACATACATTTCGTATAGAGACCATGTGCAATTAGAGCTCATACGAAGGCATATACATAGTCGTCTTGCCCTCTGCTTACGAACTGAACAGGAAAAAAAAAAATAAATAAATAAATAAATAAAAAATAAATAAAAAAAAATCCAGAAGCCAGTTGGGCAAGCCACGACAGATATTTCGTCAAATTTAATTCAGTTTCCGTTTTCTAAAGCAAGCTCGCAAGGTCGTTGATAAGGGCAATAAATCGTCTGTTTCTATCTGCATGATAATCTAGATGTTACTGATAATTCCGTTGAGGTGTTCCAAGGACTGTCAAGTTTTTCTCGTCCGTGCTGCCAAGGTAATATCCTCAAACTGCAACAACTGGAGCTAAAGGGCTGCCCATTGAAGTGCCGTCCTTCTGATCACAATACTGGCAGTTGTTCAGAAAATAAGAAGACGTCGGTGTGCCCTTAAACAGCTCGACCACTTCATTTACAAAGAACTGGGATAGTAGATCCAAACAGTCTTTGGCATGCACATTCGTGAACAGTGCCTCCACATCAAAACTGACCCTAATATCACCCTCAGAAAATCGAAGACGGTTACTTCTGTTGATAACGTCTGCTGATTTTTTAATATGATGATGGCGGTACCCCACATGAGGAGCCAGGGGGTTGGCCAAGTACTTCGCCAGCTTGTATGTTGGTGAACGAATGGTGGATAAGATGAGGCAGAATGGTGTCCTGTCTTTGTAGATCTTCGGTAGAGGATAAGCAGTAGGTGATCTAGGTGCCTATGGGAGAAGGTTCTTGACTGCAGTGTCTTACACTGAAAAGCGCTTGAGTAATTCAGATGCCTGTCTCATTATTCCAGATGTTGGGTTGTGTGGGAGTTTCCGATAAGTATCCTCATCGTATCGTAGTCCCCGTATTCCATAACAACGGCTGCCTTTACCTTGTCAACAGGAGGAACCACAATACTCTGATCATTGCATAGTGCTCGCAGGCCATTGCGCTGAGTCCTGGTCACGTTGGCTTTCGTGAGAATAAGATTCGTCTCGTGCCGTATTTCATCCGCTGTCTCATTTGGGAACTTGCAGACTGCCTGTTAGAGACGGGAGCTTCCGGATTGACTGTTCGACGCCACTTATTGAATCACAGACAGCGGCGAAGGTTGGAAATTAAGTCCTTTCTTAAGTGCCGACATTGCACCCGTACCTATATCTCTCGCTGTCAAGTTGATGACGGACGACACTCACAGCCTTGGACTGGGAATGGGTCGACGCAGCTACTGTTGTCCAATAAACGTCATCACAGGAACGAACTACAAGAGGCTTAAAGGTAGGTTCAGGCACCCTCAGCAACAACAACACGCTGCGAACCAAAGATCCTCAGAACGCACCGTCATCAACTTGACGGCGCGAGATACAGATACGGGTGCAATCTCAGCACTTAAGGAAGTACTTACTTTCGCACTTTCACCACGGTTCATTCCCGTCTCTGATGTAATAAATTAGCGTCGAACAGGCATTCCGCAAGTCCCAAATGAAACAGTGGATGAAAAAAAAAATCGGATTAAATACTGTGTGAAACGAGTCTTATACTCACGAAAGCAAAGATACCAGCATCCAGAATTTCCAGGACTGACCGCAATGGCCTGTGAACACCGCACAGTGATGAGAATATTGTAGTGTTTCTGCTGACAAGGGACATGCAGCCATAATTATGGAACACGTAGACTATGATTCGAAGGTCTGCGCGCTACTGGACGAAGATACTTATCGGAAACTACAACGCAACAGAACATCGGGAATAATGAGAAACACAACTGAACTTCTCAAGTGCTCTTCTGTGGAAGACACTGTAATCGAGAAACTTCTCCCACAGGCACCTGAACCAACTACCATTTGTTCTCTTACGAAGTTCCACAAGGACGGCACGCCATTCCGCTTCATCGTATGCACCACAGGTTCACCAACAGACAAGCTGGCAAAGCACTTGGCCAGTCTCCTCGTTCCACATATTCCACACCTCGAGTACAATATTAAAAATTCAACAGATTATATCAACCGAATTAACCGTCTTCGAGTTTGTGAGGGCGACATTATGGTCAGTTTTGGTGTGGTCGCGTTGTTTAGATTGTGCTGCCTAAGACCGTTTAGACCTAGTATCACAGTTCTCTGTAAGTGACGTGGTCGAGCTGCTTAGGCACACTCTGACGTCTTCTTATTTTCTATACAACGACGAGCATTACGATCAGAAGGCCGGCCCTGCAATGGGCAACCCGTTAGCTTCAATTGTTGCAGTTTGAGTATATTATCTTAGACACGTCTCATACTAATGCCTAGTGATTCCTTTTCATACGTTGGCGACACTTCCGTCATTTGGCCCCATGGACGAGAGAAACTTGACAGTTCTTGGTACACCTCAAGGGTTTTAACAGTAGCATCCAGTTTACCATGCAGCTAGATGTTCTCGTCCGCCGCAGACTAAATGGATGCCTTGGCCACAGCGTCTATAGAAAGCACACCCACACCGATCTGCACTTGTACGCCATTAGCCATCATCACCCGACACAGAAACGCACAGTTCTACACACATTTGTGTATCGTGCAAGAATGATATCAGACGCTGATAACCGGTCCCGTGAGCTGAACCACATAAGCAAGATCTTCAGGAGCAATGGCTAAAGCGTCCATCAAATAAATGGAGCCATTTCATGCAAAACCCACAACAAGACCACCGACGAGGAGGAGGAAATGAAACTTGCTTCCTTGCCGTTCTGTTTCTAGTTGTCTGGAAAGATAAGCCATCTGCTGAAACGACACTAGATCAAATCGATCTTCTGGCCTCTGACGGAAATCCGTCAATTACGGAGATCAGTTAAAGACGCACTAAGTCTCAAAGTACCTGGTGCCTGCAAGATACCTTGCGAGTGTGGCCAGTCTTACGTCGGACAAACAGTAGGCACTGTGGAACAACGGAGCAAGGAACATGAGCCGTTGTATCGCCTACGCTATCCCGAGAACTTTGCTTTAGCTGAACGAGCTTTAGAAAATGGACACCGGATAAAATTTGACGAAACATCCGTCGTGGTTCGCACCAAAGGCTTCTGGGATTGTGCAATTGAAGAAGCCATTGAAATAAAAATCACCAGTTACAGCTTAAATAGTGGTGGTGGCCTACAGCTCAGCATGGTGTCGTATCCAGCAATCGCGCGGCTGTAGCGGGCGCATCGAACGCCGAGTCAACATATACCCGTATATGGCGATGCCGCAGGCACCAGTGACGTCACAGCCGGCAGCTTGTGTACATACGGGGCAAACCATCAGCCCACGGGTAGTCATACCACTTGACAATGGCCAAGGAGTAATTCGCCGAATGCTCATGTAATTTTAATTACTTGACGCTGATGGAAAAGCAAGAAATGATATCGCCGCGACTCTCCGCAAAGTGAGTCTACTCTCTTCGAGCTCGCAGGATATCGTTAAAAATGTACAGCCAAAGAGTATGTGCAACGAGCGTTTTACAGTTACACAGGAAAGCACTTTAATTACACAGAGTTTGAAAGAAAAAGGCAATAGCCATAACTTAAAGAAATGTGAGGACACAGTAAGTCGAATTTAATTTTACATGGTACAGAAACCATCGACCCAAGTCAGTGAGCGATCTATACATATGAAGCATGTTTCAGTTTAATATCCAGCCTAAGTAAAAAACTTGCCATGAACTGTATTACATATCCAGAGCCGAATTCCAGGAATTTTGCCACCCCGTGCGAAAACTTAAAACGCATCCCCTTCTCTGACCCCCCACTCCTTTCTTCAGTCACTCCTTGCATTTTCAGACATAGTGGACCTTCGTCACTATGTCTTTCAATAACATTTTATTTTCACATATCGCATTTACTCATACGTCTTTTGGATGTGAATATATCTTTAAGACCACAGAGAATCAGGGCAACAGAAAAAAAAAATTGTGGTAAAATCTTAAGGGACCAAACTGCTTAGGTCATTGGTCCTTAACTAACTTAATCTAACTGAAACTAACTGATGCTATTCACAACACACACACCCATGCCCGAGGGAGGACTCGAACTTCCGACGGGGGTAGCCGCGCAGACCGTGCAAGACGCCTTGGACCACGCAGCTACTCCGCGCGGCTGGGCAACAGAGGTGAAACATTTACTGTGTAGTGCGTCTTTAGTTACAACTCCAAAATTAATTGTCTCAGTCAGAATTATGTTATATCACTCGCACAATACATAGCTACAATCTGTTCAGTTCTCTCGTTCCCTGACCAAAGGGGAGCGTACAGTGTGGAGAGACGCACATCGGAACCGCCGTGGGGAGAATGACAGGCGGGAAGTAAAGAGGAGCTTCCTACGGAGTGCATGCTGTGCTTGTAGACTTGTAGACGGCGTGCGGGACAGTCGGGTTTTGTGATAGCGTCTGTTTAAATAGATGTTTATGTTAACATGCAGTACGTGTGAAATAAACGAACGCCTGCTCACTACATGCTGAACGACTGTTCACTACAGCGCTGAACAATGTTAGTGAAATTGTGCCTGCAGCTTTGTGTAAATTACATGCCACATTTAAAGATGACAGTAATTGGAATCTTTCGCATACACATTTTGCAGAGTCATGGAAGCACATTCCAACAATAATGGGATTTCCATTCATTGCCTGCGTAACTGCAGATGAAATGGTTCAAATGGCTCTGAGCACTATGGGACTAAACATCTATGGTCATCAGTCCCCTAGAACTTAGAACTACTTAAATCTAACTAACCTAAGCACATCACACAACACCCAGTCATCACGAGGCAGAGAAAATCCCTGACCACGCCGGGAATCGAACCCGAGAAACTGCAGATAAAATAAAAAAAGAAAGTTATTGGGATTTTGTATAACTTCATCCCTTTTCTCCTACCGTTGAATATTCAGGCCAGTGCGTTGTGGATGCCTTCCGTCATTGCTCATTCACTCTTTTGACCATGAAACTTTCATCTGAAATTTCGCTACAATTCCTACACCACGAAAGTGTAAGGGGAACGAAAATTAAAAAAATGGCTCTGAGCACTATGGGACTCAACTGCTGAGGTCATTAGTCCCCTAGAACTTAGAACTAGTTAAACCTAACTAACCTAAGGACATCACAAACATCCATGCCCGAGGCAGGATTCGAACCTGCGACCGTAGCGGTCCTGCGGTTCCAGACTGCAGCGCCTTTAACCGCACGGCCACTTCGGCCGGCGAAAATTAAATTATTGTGCTTCGTCTCAAGGAAGACAGGTTATTTCTTTGATGAAAAATGATCAACGAAAGAGCCAATATGAAGCTTATAATGTTTTACCATTGAACAATGATGATCGGAATCCCTGTGGACATCAGCCTCCTGTGAAATAGTAATTTTCGGTTTTGATTAGTTGAGGATATACAAAAGTATGTGCTTCAAATATGCCTACAAATAAAAAGCCCGACATTATTAATTAAGTAATTACACAGAGATTGCTTTTTACATTATCGACACTTACAATGAAGTAAGAACCAAGATAGATAATTACGTGACACTCATCTGATCGTGACAGAAGTACAGCGCCTTTTTCCGTTTAAAAGATAGAACATCAGGATATGCAAGCAGCGTCTTAGAATGTGATTTCTTAAGATTACGTAGTTGAGTAGTACAAGGTGAGCTCCCGACATATTTTTAACTTTTTTTTTTAAATAGAGCAAAA